>NC_056523.1:148432991-148606898 GCF_019175285.1 Sceloporus undulatus | reverse complement strand
GTTTTGGGGGGGTTGGGGGGGCAAGGAAAAGGTGGAAGGGGGGAATTGCTAAGAAGGATGGGAGTGAGAAATGAGTTTTCAATGGCACAAGGGTCTGCCTGTGGTCTTGCAAATGCTATGCCTGGCTTGGGAGTGGGAAAGGTTCTTGTAGAATGGGGGGGGGTGTTTGGCCAGAAAGAGAAGTACATTTCCGCCTTCTGTCTAGGAAAAGGCCAAAATGCTCCCCATTTGAGCATGCCTAGAAACATGCATTTATATTAACATTTTAAAAAAAATATCATTTTTTTCATGTGTCCTCCATTTTTTAAAAAACATGTCCTACATTTGAAAATGTTGCCCTACATTTGTCCTACATTTGTCCAGTTTGGAGGTCCTGCCTTATGGCAACCCTAGTTTCAGCCCAGTGCTCTGGTCACCATCATAGTTGGTCAAGGACCAGCCAGGACATAATGCCTGAACTGGCCCAATTAAACAGTGGGGTAGATGCACCCAAGGCATATAAAGGCTTAAGCTATAAGCAATCTCCATATTATTACAGAATTCCTTGTGTGCCAATACCAACTAACATGGGCATGGCTTTGAATACAGATTGTGTTAGTACTGAATAATTTCACACAAGAGTTGCATTTCAGACTTGAAAAGGAGTTTCAGGTATAAGGACCTCCAGCATGACCAAACATCCTTGGACTATTCACCAACAAAAAAAAATGTTGTTATGTCAGAAGCCAAAGCTTCCAGCAGAGAGAGTTGTAGCATCCTCCACATAAACATTATATGCAAACAGATAAATCAAGAAAGAGTTGCACAAAGATTTTGAACTAAGAAAGTCATGTTCCCAACAAAAGAATTCAGTGCGAATGAGCACAAGCCCCTACCTTAGGCTAAGGATGGTAAGAACTAGCTGCCATTATGGATTCAGACGCCCCAGGGGAACAGGAAGCAGAAGCACTGGACAGAAAACTGGAGTTTATCAGCTAGGAAATGGAAGTATAATCAATGGCAACTGAATGCAATCATGGGGTTTAACGTATTGCGTGATAATCCACTACACGCAAATTCGGGCAATGGAAAGTCAGTCTGAACGCAATCATGTGGTTTCATGTTATGCGTGATAGACTGCCACACGCAAATTCGGGCAATGGAATACTTTTTTTGGGCAGTGGGAAGCCAGTTCGACGCAATGCACATTCACGTAATTGCGCTAAACTAGCGACTTTAAGTGAATGCATTCTTGCCCCACTTTCTTTTCATTCGAATTTAAGAGAAATTTCTCCCGTTTGATAAACTCCACTGTGACACCTCATTTAATGATGGACATGCTCCTGCTCTCAGGCACAATGGCTTATGAAGAATGACCTTAGTCTGAGGCTGCCAGAAGAAGTACTGGCTATAGGAGATATCAATTTAGGGGTAAGGGACCCCACAAGAGTAAGAGGCATCCCCAAGTTTAGGTCCTCCCTCAGGAGTGGCCAGTGTGTACATTGCTGTATATGTGTGGGCATGTTGCAGATTCACTTCTGCAGATAAACTCGGTTCCAACGGACCCTGTTGTTTCCAAGCATCCTCCTCCTAGTTCCAGTTCTGGATGAGTTCAAAATGTTTCTGGAGCTGCACCAGGATTTGGCTGCCATACTGCAAGGCTTTAAGAGAGGCTTGGAAACATAGCTTTGAATTGCAGCTCCCAGAATTTCTCTCAGCGGGATTGGGGAATTCTGGGAGTTATAGTCCAAAAAGTAATTTCTCCAAATCCTGGATGCTCTCAGGCTTTTGTTTGTTTTAAATGCCACTATTGGACCATTACAGGATTGTAAAGATGGTGCTGCGCCTTTCTAAATAGCTCCAATATTAAAGGAGTTTATAAATGGGAAGGGAAACACATTCAGATCCCTCTGTTCCTGTCTCACTGTCCTAAAGTCTGTCTCATCTACCCTCACAAGGTCTCAGTTTCTCAAGATGGAGCCACGTGCTAATCTTGAACATCTCCAATGCAACTTATTGTTATAAAAGGGTTCTGGTGGCCTTTGTTTTTCCTTCCAGGGGTTAGTTTTTCTTCCTCTACTGTTTAACCACCCTTTTATATAAACAGATGGGATAGATAGAGCCCTTCTCTGCCATTTTCCTAATAGTGACCATAAATTTATTTACATTTCTAATATGCCAGGAACGTGACCAATGACACATTGCATCTTTCTGGTGTGCTGAAGATATGAATGAACTTTAGTCTC
The DNA here is from genome assembly GCF_019175285.1 of Sceloporus undulatus. NCBI lineage: Eukaryota > Metazoa > Chordata > Lepidosauria > Squamata > Phrynosomatidae > Sceloporus > Sceloporus undulatus. The sequence continues at coordinate 148,604,673 of NC_056523.1, read as the reverse complement.
TCAGCAATTAAGGCTTCCTGAAACTGCACTTCATTAATGGTTGTTATGCAAAAAACATAAAACAGGCCTTATTTGTGAATATAAAAATGCAATTTGTTTTAATTTATGTTGGAAAAATCCCACCGAGTTCCTTCATTGGGCCCTGCCAGCCATCCATCTGACGCCAGAGGTTTTGCATCTAGCAAGAGGGGAGGAAAGAGTGGGAGCAAAATTACAAAGGATTTGCATAGAGGAGGCTGCTTGTTCCTTCTTTTGGGGAGAAATAGCATTCTAAGTACTGTACCAATAGAGAAAACATGCATGCATGCAGCAGACACTCTCCTACAATCTTTGCTACAACTCTTCGTGGGAAACAAGACAGAAGTGCCAAACACACATTCATGATGGGAAGTTTTGAGATTGTGGGCCTTCATTTAATCCTTTACCATAAAGATGTGTGTGCGGAAAGAGGAAGAACTATAGACTCACACAAGGAGCTTGTGCTAGCTCACATAAAGTTTCAACATCATTTTGTTTAAAATCTGCCCACCATCTCATGATAAACTGCTTTTCGAACTCATCAGTTTCAGAAATAGGCAGCCCCATGCAACAGGGTGCAGTGAGTGAGCAGGAAAGGCCTGCTGTTCCAGGAAAAACCTGAATCCCCCCACTTCATGCTTCCTTCAGGTGTTTAGACACTGAACCCATGGATCAGGTTTTCATTTCATGTTTCCACTGCTGCTTCCACAGACCACAGTTGTGCGGAGCAGGGCAGTTGCAAGATCTGTGTTCAAGATTCAGTGCTTGGTAAAATGACTTTGTGAGTACCGTATTTATAGGACACTACCTATAAGTTTATTCAAGCATTATGTCTGCTAGCCATGCTTTCTAAAAGCGCTGTAAATCAGGGACATTCTGGAACCTCAATATTGCTAAGAAATATATTATATGATTTGAGTTGCGGAAACCTGTGCTAATGATAATTCATATTAAACCTCACAAAATTTGCATTAATTTAAAGAAAGGATCACAGTAGATGCTTCTGAGCAATGTATGAGCAGGCATGAAGAACGGGACAACAATCTGGAAACCAGGATTTGATTCCTTGTTGGCCATGGAAACTCACTGGGTGACCTTGGACAAGTCACACATCTCAGCTCCAGAAAAACATGATAGGTTCACCTTAGGGTGCCATAAGTTGGAACCAACCTGAAGGCACACAACAACAGGCACATCCCCTCCAAAAAGGAGAAAACTGTGCCAATACTGGAAGTGGCGTAGTTATTTCCAACTCCACTCAAATCATTTGAAATAAAACAAACCAAAAAATGAACTGATGAGAATAAGAATGCCTAATAATGCAGAATGCCAACTCCCCTCTGTCTGCTGAGGCATTTGTGCTATCATATGCCCCTAAGTCAGATCTTGGAAGGAAATTTTCCCCAGTAATGAATGTATAATACATAGCACAACTGTAACTCAATGAGGGATAACAGCTTATTTTACAATCTAACCATCACTGTTTAAAGTTACTTTTATAGTTATGGGGTAGGTAGTTCCAGTAAAAGGTTGGAGAATATCACATGTCAAGTGCTGAAATCAAAAATATTCAGATGATTTTTTTGGAAAAATTAGAAAAAATATCACTTCAGTTACTTTGAGTAAGATGTTCTTTTCAAAGCTGTAACAATAATAGTAAAAATGACATTTCATGGGTTGGAATTATAAGGGTCACTGATTATTTTTTTAAAAGTAGTTTTCCACTTTCTGGTCTTAAGCACTCAACTATATTTAATACACTAGTGCATTGCAAACCCCCATTTAAGAAACAGAGAAAGTGTAAGGTAACATATAATTAAGAAAGAAAATGTACCACACATTGGAAAGGAACATCTTTATATATTTTTTTTAAATTCTCTATTGCATTTATGCAATAGAATAAAACAAATACAAGTGCATGTACCTCTAACTTGAGGACTTGCACTAACGTTTAAGCTTTGCTTTACAATGTACGGAACTGTAAGCTGATGATGACGATGGAACGGACACAGTTCCTCACCTCTTTAACCAGCTTCAAAACTGAGCTAAATACAATACAGTTCAGGAAAGTGTTCCCAGACATTAAATGCTTGTTATCCACATGTTTTTAATTTGTTTTCTGCTCATTTTATTGTTTGAATGTTAAGATGTATTAATATATATTGTTTTACATTAATTCATAGAAGTATGCCATAGGCAGGTTTATTTATCTATTTTAATTGATTGTACAGCACTGTGTAAATTTACAGTGCTTTATAATAAAGCAATATATAAAATAATTATTATATTATTATTATTTGAAAAGCAGATCTTCACAAAATCCTGACTAATAGAGAAATAATACACAAGACCACTGGCAAAACAGTCATAGTTTATTGGAAGGTACACTCATCATAGATAGATTAAGTTACACACCGCCCCTTGTCAGTTGCTACAGTTAGAAAAGCCTGCAAGAATCACCATGCCTATAAGAAAGAGGGAGAGTAAGCCAGCCAATGGCCATGCATTTTGGCTAACAAAACAGGATAGGAGCAAAATCTTCAGGTATGTAGTGAGATGACAAGTGTGTTCCCCATTTCAGCATGACCAAAATCTTTCAAAGAAGTATGTGGGAACTATATATTAATCTCACTGCCTTGACCAAACAATCCCGTTCTGCATCCCGCCTACAGCCACTAACAACTGCAGCTATAGAGGAATGAATATGCAGACAGAGATTATATGTTTGATAACTTTTTATAGTACTATTTAAAAGACTGTATCTCCCCATACAAACCTTCAGGAACTCTAAGATCTTCAGTAAAAGGCTTTCTCTCAGTCCTGTCCACATCACAGACGTGCTTGGTGAGGACATGAGAGAGAACCTTCTTGGTGGCTGCTTCCACCTCCCGGAATCCCTTCCACAGGGGGCTAGGCTGCTCCCCTTCTGCTTTTCCTTTGCGGGCAAGTAGTTTGTATGGGTAAGTAAAGAAGGTTCTGTACTGAGATTAAGTTTTATTTATGATACATCTTTTGTAGTTTTAAAATGTTATTTATATAATGTGGGGGTTGTATTGGGGTTTTTTTAAGTAGTTTTGTTTAAATGGTCCTCTTCAGTAGCCATCTGGGGGAAAGGCAGAAGGACGGCACACAAATAAAATAAAAGATATTACCCTCAGTCATGTCCCCAAGGATAGCAGGGAAGAACTGTACACTTTCCTCAGACCACCTTTGCTGCATGAACCCCTGTTTACCAGTCAGCCTAAGAGCACCAAAGCATTGAGTATCAGCAGCACAAGTACAGAGCTCCCAGGCAGCTGACACAAAGCTGGGCTCATCTTGTTAAAGCAGCAGCAGCAGCAGCAGCAATAGTTAGCCAGGGTACGGATGGTAGGGCTCAACAGATTTCTGGTCTGTTGGGATAAAGAGCCCCTTGTTTCAGGCAGCTGGAGGACCAGCAGTATAGAAAGGCGAAAAATAGAGTTGTTTTCTAAGTAAGTCCCCTCAGAACAGCACTTCCTCCTTCTACCTGAGGCCTCCAATAGCAGGAGCTTCCTCTGTGCAGAGTGCCTTCTCTCAATCCATCTCCTCCAGTGTGCTGCTTGCCACAATTCTGGCAGCTGTGGCTATGCAGCACATGCATCACTTTCCCCTCTTACCCCATCTTTGCCATCTAGTTTAATTCCCTAATTAAGGCAAACAGATTCCACAAGCTTTCAGGTCACATTGCTCCAGAATAGTCAGCCAGCCAGCACGCCAGCCAGCACACCAGCTAGTCACGTCTCTCCAATATCCCAAGGCTTCAGTGACCAGCATTCGTTTCCTTCCTTCCTTCCGTCCCTTGGTCTCAGTCGAGTAAGATAACTCCAAGGCAGTGTATCTCTCCATCCATCTCCATCCAGCATCTAAGTCCTGGGAATTCCATTGTCAAGTCTTGGACAAACCATTCGCTTTCTCTAAAGATGCCAGCCACAGATTGCTGGTGAAACGTCGGAAATAAACTCTTTCTAGAACATGGCCACAAGCCAAAAACCCACAAAAACATTCGCCTTGTGTACCTGGCTAGATAGCCATCACCCAAGGGCTAGTTTTAAGGTTAAATTGGTTTCAAAGCATATCTCCATGCACACAGCACAGCTTGCTACGTGTCCCACTCTGTGTGTGTTCTGTGTTACCCTCCGGACTTCCCAGTCTTGAGCTACGCCAGCGTCCCACAGGCGTTCATGGGACGGTAATATAACTCCACTGCAACCAGTGAATCTACTGTCCTCCTTTCCATATTCCATTCGTCTTATTTCTGTCTGCTGTATTTTGTTGTTAATTGCTATCTTGTGGTGTGGACTGCATCTACACTCTCTCAGTGTTACCCGAAAGGTGGGGACATGGGGGTCCCCACCAGTGGAGTCAGCAACTCCTGACATTTTGGGGAAATATGGCTCAAAAGGAGACCTGAGAGAGACGGGTGGAACTTGGGGATCTTTTCACCTGGTTTATCACTGCAGAGGAGGGACTCCAGTTTCAGTGCATAGAAGGGTTTTGTTATGTAGGAAGTGGAAAGAGTGCGCACAACATACAAAAACAATGCACCTAAGACCATACAAGGCTGTCAGAAAGAAAGTGTTGGGAAGGTGTGATAGAGGACAACTGGGATTAAGAGGGCCAATATGGCCAGTCCTGAGAGAGAAGTCCCGGAAACAGAGAATAGCTCAACAGTGTCTGGGACACACAGGAGAAATCCCGGTCTGTTGAACAGAGTTCTGGTCTGGACAAAAGGTGCTATGGATGGGGAAGAGGAGTGTATATCCCGTTGCATATCCCCAAGGGGTGGGTTTGGGTATTACCAAATGGTGTAACAAAGGCTTGATGGTTTTTCCCTGGAAGTTGGTAAAGGGCGCTGGTCAGTTGTCGTTAACTTTACAGTGTGGGCCTTCCTTTTTGTGGGGGTCTGTTTCGGATCCCACCGTGCAAAATGGTGGCTCACGCATATGCAAGCTCATAGGTTGAGGGGGGCATGCAACATGGAATAGCAGGGTCACCCCTCTGGCGTAGATTCAAAGGCGCAGATCCCAGTCGGCGAGTTTAGGGGGGTGACTGTAAAGCAAAAAACATAGATGTGTTTTGACACAATCCTGATTATTCAGAACAGGGAACAGGAAATAGGCATGGGTTGAGGTGGAAAGGTAGGGTGTTGGACTGCTTTTGCAATGGGAATCTTGTGGCGGGATACAAACCTGCTGCTTTGGTGCAGTCGGCCGCTGCCGCGCGGTAGGGCCCGGGGGAGTCCGAAGCCTCAGCGTGCCTGCTCCCGCGCGGACCAAAATGGAGCTTCTTTTCCGTCGCGTTTGCGACGTAGCGAGGCGCGGCAGGGGCGCACTCGCGACGTCACAAGGGACGCGACGCGTACGGACGCTCAGCGTCCCGAGATGCAAAGATGGCGCCGGCCATGTAGAAGGGCCGGCGCCATCTTGGACGGACGGAGTTCGTACTAGGCCCCAGGGGCGTCGATAAGAGACACCCCTTTTGTAAAAATGGGACGTCCTCCGGGACGTCCAAATGCGTATAGAAAGCCTCTTTGTTTCCCATTATTGAGAGGCAATGTGAGAGCCTGGGGGGTGGGATGGAGATGGATCAGCAACCCTTCGCATTTATTTTGTCCTAACTAGATTCTTCCACTGGTCCGTTATGTCAAGCACGACTCCTTACACATGTAACTTCCTTCACAGGCCATTGTTACTTCTTAAAACTGCTCAGTGCTAGATAGTAATTATGAAACTCCATGCCAGTGATTAGGCGTGTAGGGTATGCAAACATCAGCCCTCAGCCAGCATAATTATTGGTGATGGGGGGGGGGGGGTAGTTCAGAACATCTGAAGGGCCAAGATTACCCACCCGTGCTTTCTTACTCACGTTTCACTACCTGTAAACAAGGCCTAATTATGCAAGAAGCAGTGTGTAGCAGCATTTCGAGCGTCAAGGCAGGCTGCCTCCGAAGAGAAATACCGTGGACCCTTGTTATCGCTGGGTTTGGTTCCAAGGATCCCGCGTGGATAACAAATCCGTTGGGTGCGCAAGTCCATTAAATATAATGGCACAGCAAATGGTATCCTTATAAAATATAGAAAATCTAGGTTTGATATTTGATTGATATTTTTTGGAACATTTTCAAACTGTGGATACTTGATCCGTGTATAAAAAACTGTGTATAAGAAGGGCCGGACTGTTACTCAGCATTTGCCCCCCCCCCTCCCCTCTCAGGGCCCTCATAACGGCAGGGGGCTTGACAAGAAAGCATAAAACTCTAATTTTTCACAATTAAAGGAAGGCACAAAAGAAAAACCACAATTTATAAAAGATAGGAAATAAGGATTTGCAAAATCAGATTCTGGTTTCTCTATGGACCTATCACACTGATAATTCGCACTTTTGATTCCACTTTAATGTTCCATCTTGTGGAATCCTGGGGGATTGGCAGCAGAATTCATTGCCAGGGAGTTTCCTCTGCAGCCATGGCAATTAAAGTGGGAATCATAGGACTAGAACTGCAGAGTGTAAACGATCTTCAGGATTTTAAGCCGGGTGGGTAATTTCATTGGATCTGGATGCCAATTTTCTGCCCCTGGGACACTGGATTCTTACTGTGGAGTCCTAAAAATTGGGAAGAACAAGGAAAAATCAGAGTCCTACTCTAGTTTTGAATAATATTTCTTTTTGATGTGTGAAGAATGCAGGAAGTTCCCCGCAAATTCTTTAAAAGGCAAAGTGGCTGTGTGCTGGAGTTCGGGGAAAGTTGTTGTTGCTTGTTGCTGGAGTATTCTTTCTATTTTGGCTAAACAATAGAGAAACTGGGGGAGTCTGGGGAAATCAAAGGCAGGAAAAAATGCCCCCTTGGGGCTGCATACAGCCCGAGGCCTCCCGCAGTTGTAACAGAAGAAAGGAAAAGAGAGAAGAGTCCATAGCATTATACGATGAATGCCAGTAATGTCCCCCTCTTTTTCCCAGGTATGTCTCAACTTAGGAGGGATTTATGGGACAGATCCAAAGCCTTTTTTCTATTCTAATGGGGGCAAAGCCTTGAGAAGCCCTGGACCCCTGAGAAGAAGAGGAGGGGGCTTAGAGAGAGGAAGAAAGAGAAAAAGAAGATGAGGAGGGGGGAGAAAGGAAGAAAAAGGAGAGGAGGAAGAGGAGGGGAAGAAGAGGAGGAGAAAAAAAACGGAATAACAAGAAGAAGAGAAGGAGGGGAAAGAGAAAGAGAAAGAGGGGAAGAACTAAAAGCAACTTGCCTGCACAGCCCTCTCCGCTTGGAATTTGGAGCATGCCCAAATAAGGAAGCAGAGGGCTGGCCAATAGAGGCAGGGCAGTGCAGCAGCCCCCGCCCCTGCTGGTTTCAGTCCTCCTACTGCTGCTCCAGGCATGTTTCACAGGCAGCACTCTATAGAAGGCAGGCAGCAGCCCTGGGAGCTCAGAGTTGGGCAGCCACCCGGGGGCGGGGGCGGGGGCGGGACTGGGCATGCCCCCCAGGGGGCGGGAAAGTCCCGCCCACCACCGTGAAATGGCAACCCTAGCTGAAACAGATGTGATGCCAGGCTGATACCACACTGGTCCTACTGGCCCACTTCCTCCGTGCCACCACCACCCTCTGCGGTTTCACCAGACAAGCAGCTCCCTGTTCAGCACAGGAAAGGGGGATGGCACAGTTCTTGGTGTTCAGACAACAGATCAGGCCAAATTGGGAAATACCAGTGTGTGCACAGAGTTTCTGGGAAATACCAGGCTTCCCCCCCAAATTTGCATAGTTTAGGGCAAAGTCAGGTAATAGGCCAAAGACTGCAGTATCTCCCTGGAAATAGCTGTAAGTCAAGGGAACTGCCAGCACTGGCTTTGGGGTGAGTTTGGCATTTTTTCCAAGTGTAGACAAGCCCTCAATCTACAAAAGTTTACTTGGAATTTGTAAACATCTAGGGGAGCTGTGTTGGCTACAAAGCAAATCCTATAACATCCAAACAATAATACCTTTATTGGGCCAACCAAAATGCTCAATTACATGTTGCAAACTTTCAAAGTCACACTGGCTTCTTCATCAGGCAAGCAAGAAGAAAAACAATGAAGCTGTTAGTAGGTCTCATTTTCTGTTTCTGGTCTTAGTTCAGATCGTAGGGACAGGGCTATCTGCAAGCTGGCACCTCCCCTTTTCCATGACTTTGAAAATCTACCAAGGATCACATGACCAAAGGGGGAGGTGCCTGCCTGCAGATAGCCCTCCCTACCACATAGACTTGGAACTTGTAGTTTATACTACAAACCCCTCTCTTCTTGTTAATCTACAGGATTCCTTTATTTTAAAAAATCTGTACATGCCTTGGTATGTGGTCTGGCAGGTACTCTGAAATGGATATTTCCAATGCTTTTCATGGCCAACTTCCACTGAAAATTTTGCAAATGTTTATTTTGAATCTTCAAGCAGTATCCCAAACTTTGTGGAATCCCCATTCCTGAGCAAGCTATACGTGTTGAATATCTGCATCTGCTGCATCCTTTAAAGCTGCATGAGGAGAAAAGGTACTAAAAAGAGGCCACAAGGGTACACAAAACACCTGAGACCACAATTTGTGCACTCTTGCGTTACATGGAAAGGATATCTTTGAAATAAATACATGTTTGAAATAAATAAATAATATCATATCATATAAGAAAGTCCAGCATTCTGTTTCCTATCTGTAAAACAGTTTTGAATGAAATTATTCAGAATGGGAGATAAGGGAGGGGATGATACTGGGCAGCCCTTTTACCACCCTCTTCATTATTTTCACAAAGAGCACTGTATATTTGTTGTTGTTAACTGCTGTCAAGTAAACTTTGACATGGCAACCCTATGGAAACCTTCAAGTCACTCTAACATATCAGCTCTGCTCAGGTCTTGCAGGCTCAGGGCCATGATTTCCTTGATTGGGTGTTGCCATATGGAATGTGGTATTCCTCTTTTCCTGCTGCTTTCTACCTTACCAAGCTTTATTGTCTTTTCTAGTGAGTTGTGTTTTCTCATATGTCCAAAATATGACCATCTCAGTTTATTCATCTTGGCTTCAAGGGAGAGTTCAGGCTTGATTTGCTCTAGGACTCATTTATTGATCGTTTTAACAGCCCATGGTTTCTGTAGAACTCTTCTTCAGCCCCATATCTCAAATGAGCTGATTTTCTTCGTATCAGCTTTCTTCACTGTCCAGCTTTCACAACTATATATACAAATGGGGAATGCAGTGGACAGGCTGTGTTGGCAGACTAGCAGTCTAAGCAGTGGAACATCCATGATTTGCCATGCCCCCATATTATTGACTGGTGGTGCATGCACACAGATGCACTGATGTGCAAGTACACATGTTACCACCCATGGAATAATAGGTGGTGTGACCATCCATGTTTTTTTCCCATCTGCAAGGCCTCCCAAAACTGAACCTCCATGGATGGGAAGGGCCCAGTATACTACAGTCTGGACCATCCTGACTTTAGTATTCAGTGATATACTATTTCTACATTTTAGGATCTTGTTTAGTTTCTTCATTGATGCCCTTCAAAGTCCTAATCTTCTTCTAATTTCTTGACTGCAGTTGCTACTCTGAATAATTATTGAGCCAAGGTATAGAAAATCTTGAATTATTTCAGTGTCTTAAATGTAAAGAATCTGTGGTCATTATTTTTATTTTCTTCAAGTTCAACTGTAAACCTGCCTTTGCACTTTCTGCCTTGACTTTCTTCAGTAATCATTCCAAGTTTTTGTTATTTTCATCTAGTAATATGGTGTCATCCACATACCTTGGACTGCTAATGTTCCTTCAATTTTCACACCTCCTTTTTCTGTATCTAATCCTACTGTATGTGTATGTTCAGCATACAGATTAAACAAATAGGGTGATAAAATGCAGCCTTGCCTGATCCCATTTGTCAGTTGGAAGCCATTCCATTTCTCCGTATTCTGTCCTAACAGTACCTTCTAGTCCTAAGTTCATGTTATGCATCAGGACAATCCAATGTTGTGGCACACCCATTTTTTAAAGCATGATCTATACTCTTTTATCATATATACTGTCAGATCTTTTGCTATAATCTATAACACATAGGCTGATTTTAGTTTGAAATTCTTTGATATGCTCTATCATCCAGTGTATGTTTGCTATATGGTCCCTAGTGCCTCTTTCTTCCTGGACCAAGCTTGGACATCTGTCATTTCTCACACCATATATGGTAAGAATCTTTGTCGTATAATTTTGAGCATCACTTTGTTTGCCTGGGAAATTAATACTATGGTCCTGTAATTACTGCAATCATAGAATCATAGAGTTGGAAGAGATCTCATGGACCATAAAGTTCAACCTCTTGCCATGCAGGAATACATAATCAAAGCACCCCCAACAGATGGCCTTCCAGCCTCTGTTTAAAAACTTCCAGAGAAGGAGTTTCCACCATTCTCTGAGGCAGTGTGTTCTACTGTCAAATAGCTCTTACTGTCAGGAAGTATTTCCTAATGTTAAGGTAAAATCTCTTTTCCTGTAGTTTGCATCCATTCCTTTGTGTCCTAGTCTCTGGAGTAACAGAAAACTTTCTCCATCCTCTTTTTCAATCCCTGGTCCTCCTACTTTGGGATTGGAATATGTACTGAGCATTTCCAATCTGCAGGATGTTTTTTTGTTTTCCGTAGTTGTTGACAGATTTTCATTATATACCATGCATAATATACACATTATTCTGTCTGTACTGAGAAAACTAGAATTCGAAGACCCTAAGAGAATGGGAGACAATCTCCCAGTGCCTGGTAAAGTGGGAGGAAGAGATTTTGTATAGGCTAGGCAGGGGGGAGGAAGAGAAAGGACAATGAGAAAGGTGAATGTATGGGGGAAAACAGTGAAGGGTGAAAAATTAGAGTTTTGTAAATGGTGTGAAGGTGAAGCTGGGCAATTCTGCCACTAATTTTATAATCTTTTATAATATCCCCTCTTCTTGGGCTGTAATCTTATACTCAGATACCTGGCTGGGATTAAGCATCACTGAATTAATGGGATTTACTTCTGAGTAAGCATGGATCTCAGGCTTCTTGTAAGACAGAAAGTCAATACCACAAGCAAAACCTTTCATCCCAATATTTTTTGGACAGGAGGTAACAAGGCAATCCTATACATAGAATCATAGAATTACAGAATTGGAAGAGACCACAAGGGCCATCCAGTGTAACCCCCTGCCATGCAGGAAATCAGGTACAATGAATCTACACTAAAAATAGACAAAAACGTTTGTTATATTTCTAACATTTACCTCAGAGCTGTTACACATCTGAGCAATTAATAAGTGAGCACAAGGATTCATTTTCATTAGTGGAACTGAGTTCACCATCCCTCCACACCCAAATTCATCACTGGCTACCCTAAGCTTTCTTTATGTCTAGAGTTGTGTCTGTGCGTGTGTGTGTGTACATGCACGCGTGTACATGTACATGTGTGATTTTATTGTTGCACATGTATGGAAGACTTCCAATGAACAGTAGGTACAGTGAGCTATATTTTAGAGGAAGAAACTGGCAAAAAACACCTCTGAATATTCCTTGCCTAAGGAAACCATATGGAATTCATGGGATTGCCATAAGATGACAGGTGATTTGAAGACCCGTGTGCATGCACACCAGGAATCAGATTTCCTTGCTGATCTGCTACAAATCACCCAGAGATCTACCACTAGCAGATCCCATTCTACTTTCTGCCCCCTCTTGCTCTACAGGACTGGAACTGCGAAGACCAGCACTTGCTTGGAACTGCAAAGACCAGCCCTTTACTGCCCAAAGGGGTGGCAAGGTTTGTATTAGCAAACCACCCTGTAACAAGAAAAGGCAGTGTGAACTCTCTCCTACCCTGCATTCCACTCATTCCAGGACCAGCCTGTAGTCAAACCCTGCAGGCCTCCTTCCCTTGCTGCCCCCACTACATGTTAGTAAATAATGCTAATTGCCTGCAGCAATGCTAAGGGCAGTATGAAATCCCAAACCTAATGAAGGAAGCCAATGAGGACAGTCAGCCTTATATCATCCGAGATGGATAGTTTGTACCAGTTTTTCTTCCATTCCAACTACTGTCACACAGAGAGGCTACATCTAGTACTTATGCATTTATTAAATCAGGTTTGCAATGTGACAGGTCTAATCCACAAAATAAAATGCCAGAAGTCCATTAGACTCTCCACAATGTACAGTTGTGCCCATTCCATCACAAACTGATCATGCTCAGCTTTATGTCCAGTCCATTATGTCCAATACATTCAACCTAATCTGTTAGATAGATTACATTCAATGCAGCACATTACATGCAATGCTACACAAGATGTCTTTCTGAAAGAGGCTGGCCAGTGAGGCATATGGAAATCCTGCCTTTGGCAGTGTGACCACATCTTCTAGAGGCTCTCAATCAAGGGCAGGGGGTAGTAGGGAATTGTGGGATTTCTCATCATTGTTTTGGGCAGAAAATCATTCACATACACACACTTGAGGCCTGGCATATCCTGGCCTCAGAGGTGCCTCAACTTTCTCCCCATCTAGGGTTGCCATACATCAGGACCGCCAAACCGGGACAAATGTAGGACAACATTTTCAAATGTAGGACACTTTTTTATGGAGGACACCCCACGCCCCTTCCCGGCCTCTAAGGAGAACAAAGCCTCCTTAGAGGTCTGGAAGGGGCACGGGGCGTCCTCCATTTAATAAAAAAAGTGTCCTACAAAAAAAAGTGTCCCTCCTTCCTGGCCTCTGAGGAGACCGAGGCCTCCTTAGAAGCCAGGAAGGTGAGCGGGGGCCGGCCGCGATCGCCGCGATCCCGGCCGGCCTTCTCCCTTTTCCCTGGCTTCTTAGAAGCCAGGAAGGAGAGCGGGGGCCGGCCTCCTCCTTCTTCCCTGGCCTTTAAGGAGACCGAGACCTCCTTAGAAGCCAGGAAAGAGAGCGGGGGCCGGCTGCGATTGCCGTGATCACAGCCAGCCTCCTCCCTCTTCCCTGGCCTTTAAGGAGTCCCAGGCCTCCTTAAAGGCCAGGAAGGTGCGCAGGGGCCTGCTGCGATCGCTGCCCCTGGCCCCTGCTGAGGCCTGGGTGGCGCGTGCTGAGGAGCCCGTCCCCTTTGGCCAGCTAGCCAATGGCCGGCTGGCGAAAGCAGGGGACGAGCTCCTGCTTTAGAGCCCCCCGCACGTGCGGGCGGGAAAGCTCTGGCCTTGGCGCCGGAGGCACGGCAGCGATGGCAGAGAAGGAGGAGAAAGGCGGAGCCGGAGGAGGAGGTGGGTTGGCACTGCCCACCAGTCAAAGGAAGGGAAGAAGGAGGTGGGTTGGCGCCACGGCCAGCCGCATTAGTGGCAGCAGCAATGGCCGCAGGAGCAGGCCCCGAACTGGGACTAATGCATGGCTGGGGGCCAAACCGGGCCGGGACCGGGAGGAGCCCCCAAAAGTGGGATTTTCCCGGCGGCCACCGGGATATGGCATCCCTATCTCCATCCCCATTACCTGGCCCTCCATTCCCACGTCATGGTTGCTGTCTGCATGAGTGTCCCACTGAGCTGCCTGGCGCATCTGAACCTGCTGCCTACACATCTGTCCCCCAATGCATCTGCCTCCACTGCCCCACTTCTGAGGTCAAAGCAAGGTGTCTGGCCGTGATCATATGGCTGGGCACCTTGTTTTGACCTCAGAATGAGTGACCCACAGTACCAACAGATGCACTGGGCAGCTCAGTGGGACATTCATTCAGACAGCTGCTATGGCATAGGAATTGACCGCTCCTGATCACTGGAGAAGATTCAGAGCAAGAGGTAAGTTTTCAAAAACTGTTGAAAGCATTTTATCTCTTGGTTCTGGTGAGGAACATGTCAGATGTCATCTGGACTGCTCACAACAGAATTGGCATTTGGGACATGTGTTGTCCAAAGAGATCTACACCAAAATGAGGTTGTGGACAGACTTTTTGGCCCATGCAGATGAGGACCAAGTTACATTATGTTTGTAAGTAATTGAAGGGTAATACCATTCCTTTAATACTTTTATAGGCCGGAATTGTATGTCACAGTGGACACTACATAATTTTATGTACAGACTGGCCTGAAAGACTGGCCTGTGGATGGAGTCAGGATGCAGTGTCCTGACAATGCTTGCTCTAACTCCACCAAATGATGCAGCACCAAAGTGGCACCATAAAGCTGTGCTGTTGTGGCTATGGCGCCCTTTGGAGGGTGCAAAGGGCACAAAAAGGAGCAACTTTTTGTGGCTCCTTTTTGTGCCCCTAAAGGCTGGATCAGGGCCATGGCATGAGGTTGCCGTGCCCCCAATCCAGCCAGGAATGGGACAGCCTATATAGCCCTTAGTTACATGGCAGAGACATAAAGGAACCCTCCTAGTGAATTTGAAGATCCCTATCATAGAACTGGCAAGAGTGTTCCAATGCTCATTGTGGGGTGCCCAATGCACATCAGCACCTATTCTGCATTGGTCCCATTGTGCAGTGGCCACTTTGATGGCTCCCATATGTAGTAATGTTACGGCAGCCCATTCCTGAATATGGACATTAAAAAACTGCTCAATTCTATTTCCCACAGAAGTAAGTCCACTTACAAAGATGCAAGTCACCAAGTAAATTCTAATTATAGTTGCACGGATATGGCTTCACTGAATGATGAAGGAGAAATATCACATGGATCAAGTACTGTCTTGTGCTCCATTGTCGATGCTGGGGTAAATGCAAGGTAGGCCTGAGGACAGTTCATTTTGTAACTCCTCAAATCTTTTTGACGGTTTATTTTTTAGCATGGGTCAGCAGCCTGTAGCATTCAGACGTTTTGGGGTAACCCCAAAGCAACTGTTGTTCTAGTTACTTTTTGAAAAGCTGAGAATTAGTGTTAGTGTCCAAATGCATCTGAGGAAGTAGACTTAAGTCTAGGAATGCTCATGCTGCTAACATCTTTCTTTCAGTTAGTCTCAAAGGTGCTACAAGATATTTTTATATACTGGGACATTGTGTGTGCGCACATGTGTGCGTGTGTGCGTGCTCATGTGTGCGTGCGCACGCACACACACACACACACACACACACACACCCCACACACACGTACCCCATAGTGGTAACAAATGTATTTTATGGGCTTCAGTACTGTAACTCATTACTTTTTAATACCAGGGGTGTGTGCATCCTGCAGATGTTCTTGGGCTACAATTTACACAAGTCCTAGAGCCAACATAGCCAATAGTGAGGAATGCTGGGAACTGTAATCCAAAAACATCCAGAGGGCCCCACTTTGCTCACCCCTATTTTGAGGTCACTTCCCAGGTGTGTTCACATGCTCTCCCTCAGCATGGAGAATCTGGGCAGTGGGTTGCATGGCCCTTGGCTTCCTACATCTTACTGGTAGCACTGAACCTGGGGATGAGCTAGTAAGCTTTCTTCTGGTCCCATCAAGATGTTCAGTTGGAGAGAGTGGGGGAGCTTGCAGTGCCCCTGCTAACTGCATGTGGCCTCCTAAGAAAACCAATCTCCTACTCACAAAACTGTTGATCTCTATCTGTAATTCTACAATTGCTTTTAAAAGAAAGCGGCAGTCCCTTAGTGTTGCTGACTGACCTAATGGGATCACTGATGCCCTTGAAGTTTTGTGGCTTTCATGATAAAGCCTGAAATTCAAGGCACAATCATGGGAACACTTGCTGTTCCAACAGCCAGCACCCCATCCCACCCCACCCTACATTGCCTACAATAAGGAAGTTGGGCAGTGGAGCCATATTGCAACTCTGGAGCTCAGGGACAATTTTTTTTTAAAGAAAGCTTCTCACATGAGAGCACACATATCAAGATGTGCAAAAGGAGCTGAGGTCCTGAATGGGGTATATGTGATTAACCAAGCTGGGGAGGGGGAGCAGAATCTTCCCTCAATTTTCCTGGGCAGGACATACACCCTCCTGCCCTCACCGCTTAGAAATGTCAATATGAAGGGAGGTTGGAGACCTTGTCTCTCTCTTCAGAGATTCTCCCACAAGGGGGGTAAGTCCTGTAATGTTTAACATCAAAACAAAGAGGCCCTTCTTTGCAAAAGGAGCTGAGCTGCTGAAATGGTAACTGCACAGCCCTGTTATCTCTGCTCTCCATAGAATACCAGCCCCAGCAAAGCTGGCTGGCTTGTTTAATTTTTAACGAAGTTCTGATTGCTGTTTGGAAAAGGGGGGGTGTTAAAAAACACCACAGAACTTCAAACTCCACATCCCACCATCTCACTTGAAACTAATCTTAAAACACTGATGATGTGGCCCTATCTGTCTTTTAGAAATAACAGTTCTTTTTATGATGGTGGAAAGGGGGAGAGAACCAACACGAAACTTGCAAAAGCATTCCAGAAGAGTAGCCATGTTCTTTTCCAAGGTTTTTCTCTCTTTAGAAACAGATTTATTTATGAATTTTCACAACAAGCTATGCCCTGCCTGTCATGCTGGTTTGGAGTAGCTGCTTATTTAAGAAGAACCACTAAAAACAACTCTATATCACCCTTCCTAAACCTGCCGCTCTATGTGTCTGGGACTGCAGTTCCCATAGTCCTGCAGTTAGTATAGCCCCCAAAGATCCAACATATCTGGAAGTCATGCCAGTTGAGGAAGGATGCCCTAAATTGTTAATTCAATGGCTACATGTATTGGTCAGATGTTGTCATTGTTAACTGTCATCAAGTTATGACCACCTTATGAATGAGAGACCTCCAAATCACCCTATCACAAATAGCCTTGTTCAGGTCTTGCTGACCCATTGCTATGACTTCCTTGATTGAGTCTATCCACCTGAAATGCAGATGTCCCATCAGACACATCAGTAATAAAATACCGAGATGGGTATCTATAAATGAACCCTTCCATAAAAGAGAAGAAACATTAGTGGGGAAAGTGAATGCCATATTTTGAAACTCTGGTAACAGATAAAGGAAAACAGAGATTGAAAACAGTGGAAGAAATGGGAAAAAACATTAAGTGTAACTGGTTCTTAAACATACAGATAAAGGAAAGATATAAAATTGATCAGAATATACATGGAATTTCAAAAGTAGAAACAGATATTGAAAAAATATTAACAAAGGAAAAGGAACATTTAATATCAAAACTTTACAAAACTCTACTGAAGTGGGATACAGAAGAGGAACAAGTCAAAGAATATATGCTCAAGTGGGCTCAGGATCTAAGAGAGACAATTCAGATGGAAGAATGGGAGAGCACATGGAAGAAGAGACTGAAATATACTGTTAACTATGACATGAGAGAAAACTACTACAAAATGCAGTTTAGTGGTACCTTACACCAGAAAAAATAGTAAGATTATACAAAAATACAAATAACTGTTACTGGAAATGCAAAGAAGGTAAAGGTTCCTTCCTACATATGTTGTGGTTATGGAAGAGTGCCAAGGAATTTTGGTCTCACATTCATAAGATCATAACAAAAATTAGAGGAGTTATTTTTTTTAAAAAAAGGAACCCAAAATATATCTGTTAGGAATATTGGATGAAGAAATAGAAAAGAAATATGGAAGGATTCTCTTTTACATGATAATAGTGGCAAGGATGGTATATGCCAGAAGATGGAAAGAGGAAGAAAGGCCAAATGTAGTAGAATGGATATGGAAGATGCTAGATTATATAGAAAGCGATAAGATAACCAATATGATCAGAAATAAACCAAAGGATAGATTTTAAAAAGAGTGGTTGGAAATGGTCAAGTTTCTGAAATTAATCTTGGGGGGGGAAACAACAGGACAAGGAAATCATGATTTAAGAAACTTAGATGAAAAATGAGGAATATTTCTCAAGAAGATAAGACTGAGTAAGAATGAAAATTGATGTATGAAAATTGGTAGAAGTAAAGATAAAGAATAAAGCGATAGATGGAGAATAGAGATTAGGAAGTCTTTTTATTATTATTTGTTAAAATATACAGTATTGTATGAAGATTATAATATAGTTGAATGTTTGAAAGTTTGTTATATGATGTCATTTGTATGTTATGTTTGTCTGATTACATGTTTATTAGTTATATTATTAGTTCAAATAAAATAGAAAAGTCAGTTTCCTGAGACAAATGAGAAACTTGTGTATGGTGGCAGAAACAGAAGTCAGGATAATTGTCTGGATGCAAAGATCACCCCTTTCCATGCTGTTCTTATTATTTGTTGGTTTAAAGTCTTTTAACCTTGGCATTAACTAAACTACCATATTCTAATCATCAGCTAACATTAAGTGGCTTAGATCTTGTGACCTAAACTTTGTAATTGCCAACCCTGAGAGATAAACAAAAAAGCACAAAGACGTTTAAGAAAAACCCAAGAGATTTTTTGCTGCGTATTGCTTTGAGTGTTGGACTATGGCTCTAGAGATCAGGGTTTGATTCCCATTTGGCCATGAAACCTGCTGGGTGACCTTGAGTAAGTCATATTCTCTCAGCCTCAGGGGAAAGCAATAGCAAACCATCTCAGAACAAATCTTGCCAAGAAAACTCCGTGATAGGGTTGCTTTAGGACCACCATAAGTCAGAAACAACTTGAAAGCACACAACCAACACAAAGAAAAGTTGTGTAATGTAGTATTTGTCATCACTGTCTCTTATTCAATTATTTAATACTGTAATTCGGGAATTAGGTTAATACTAAATGCTAACTTGGATGAATTAACTAATTTGCCCTGTTGGGTTAGAAAATTTCCAACTTAGTTGATAATTTAATTGATTTTAACTGGTTAGTTGCTATTCTGACTCAACTGTTTTAGACCACGTGTGGCTGTTCTTTAGGCACAGATCATTTCCTGGCAAGTGCAATGATTCTACACACTAACTGTGTACTATTAAATGGGAGTACAAGCTCATGCCAAAAGCGTAAATCACTTTGCGTTTTAAAATTACCTTTTTTAAAAAGAAGGTAATTGTTTGACCTGTGTTGATAATACTACTATGTACAAAGCATGTAGCCACAACAAATATTGGCAAAATACATACAGCGTGATTCAGCTTAAGTTAGAAAAGCTAGCTACACGTAACATCAGATGGCCGTAGGCCTGGCGGATACATATCCCTGTGCTGTTTGAAAGAGGCACCTAGCCATTTCAATGAGATCTACCCAGGATGAACATTGCAATGTGAAGTGGAACTGGTAGATGCCTTTAAACATCCTGTATTTATTTTAGTCTCAATGAAATTGAAACACCAACCTAATTTTTTTGCCACTATTCTCTATTTGGTGTAATAGTTTTTCATAACAGAATTGTAGTGCATGTAACTTACTTCTGTTCAAAATTAAAGTGAGTCTGTCTGTCTCTTGGTCTGTGTAAAGCAAAGATGACAGTCATACAACTCTTCAGATGTAGAGCAGAACAGGAGAGAGGGAAGGAAGGGAAAGAAAGTGTTGATAATCAATGTAGTGTAGTGGTTATAGTGTTGGACTACAAGTGAGGAAACCTGGGTTCAAAACCCTCCCACCACTCAGTTGCGAAGCTCTGTCTCTTCACAGGGTTGTTGTGAGCATAAAAACAGGAAGAAGGTACCATGTATACTCTCTGGAGCTTGATGCAAATGTAGTAAATGGATCAAAAAGTTACTTCATGTTCTTGGTGTGAAGCAGAAACAGAAGTCAGGGGAGGATTTTGCAAAAAATGAACTGGGGTTGAGAAAGGCAATGTTCTCTGTTTTAATGCAGCTTTTCCCTCACTCCCCAAGTCTTAGAATGAGGAAGGGGCAGGAGGCAAAGCAGAGTGAATTCAGGCAGGGTCTAGAGCAAGGGTGGGCAAGTGCAGTCTATAAACTATATGCAACCCCAGGGCTGTTTTTGTGGTCCCTCCAGGCCCCCAAGAGTCAACATTTCCCCCCTCAAATTTTTCTTTCTCCTCCTGCCAAATATTTTTGCACCAAAATGACCTCTGGGATTGGGGGGCATTTCCACCATGTTTGGAGTCCCCCCACCTGGGACCTTCCCAGGGGTCAGAGGAAATATTTTGCACATTTGAAAGAAAAACTTCAGTGTGACCCCAAATACCTTCTTGGGGCACAGAAAGGCCCCCAAACATGGTGAGAAAGCCCCCATGTCCCCTATAAGGCATTTGGGGGCAAAACAGCCCCTCCCTTTTTGCATGAAGAGGTCCAGGGAGTGCAGCCCTTCAAGGTCCCTTAGGAGCTAAAACCATCTGCAGGAGGCTGCCCACAGTATACTTGCGCCAAGAGGTTCCACAATTAATACAAAGAAAGGCTGACAGGAATTCTTTATTACCCTCCACTGACAGTCATCCACAAGGGGCCTTCAGCCTAGCATAGCAAGAGAGCTTAGAAAGATACTTGAAAGTTAATATTGCATGCATATGTGGCTCCAAGTCACCTGTCGACTTATGGCAACAGGGTTTTCTTAAGCAAGGAATACTCAGAAGTGGTTTTCCAGTTACTTACTCTGAAATATAGCCTACAGCACCTTGAATTCATTACCAACATTTTAAAGTGAGTGAGTGTTACCATTCCAAGGTCCAAACAAGCAAATAGTTACATTTGGTTACTTTCAAGCACACACACACACACACACACACACGTTAGACTGGTACAAGCCATTTATCTGTGGTATAAAACACTGCTAAGTAGTGAATCAATTTAGCTATCAAAGTAACTAAAGGTGCTGTAGTTACTTCACAACAAAATGAGTGATGCTATCCCTCATCAGTTAAAATATTAATGTAACTGAGATGTGGTTCACTATGTAACTTCTTGTTTTTAACTATTTCCTTCCAAGCTCTGTATGGAACTGGCTCACAGGTGAAGTGAATGTCCTATATATGAACATGGTGGACCATAGTGTCCTAGAGTTGGAAGAGACCACAAGTGCCACCCAGTCCAACCTCCTGCCATGCAGGAATACACAATCAAAACCCTACAATCCCAATAGGTGGCCATTCAACCTCTGTTTAAAAACCTCAAAGGAGGAGACTCAAGCACACTCTGAGGCAGCGTATTCCACTGTCAAACAGCTCTTACCATCTGGAAGTTCTTCCTACTGTTTACATGGACCCCAAGATTATAAGAAATTTTGTTTGCTTTTCTCCTTCCCTTCAGCCTAAGGTCAGAAGAAGTGTGCTTTGAAAACATGATGGGTGGCATCCTGTTAGTGACATATGCAAACTCAATTCCACCTTATCCATGTGTATTTTGATGAGGGGGTGTTGTCATTGTTGCACAATACAGTATTCCCTTTCTCCCTCCACAATGGCAAAAGTCTCCATCCCAGAAAACTGTGCTGTTGCAATAGCCATATGCAACTAAATTTGAATCCTAATAGAAAGCGAAGTGTGAGGAGCAAAGAAGCATCTGGCTATGTTCCCGTAGCCAGATGCAGACTAAAGACATCATCTGCTTGAGACTTCTGAAGGACCCCAGTGAGTCATAGTGAA
Source organism: Sceloporus undulatus (assembly GCF_019175285.1). Taxonomy (NCBI): domain Eukaryota; kingdom Metazoa; phylum Chordata; class Lepidosauria; order Squamata; family Phrynosomatidae; genus Sceloporus; species Sceloporus undulatus. The sequence continues at coordinate 148,583,232 of NC_056523.1, read as the reverse complement.
TGTTGTCCTTGGTTTGCATCTGGTTATGGGACTATAAAAAGCTGTTGTGGTATATTGTTTGAGGATTTGACTATGATTCTGGAAACCAGAGTTTGAATCCTTGCTTGGCCATGGAAACCCACTGGGTGACCATGGGTAGGTCACACTTTCACAGTCTCAGAGGCAGGCAAAGGTGAACCCCCTCTGAACAAATATTGCCCCACCAAAAAACCCTGTGACAGGGTCACCTTGGGGTCGCCATAAGCCAGAAACAATTCAAAGGCACACAACAACAACAACAACAACAACAACAACAACAACAACAACAACAAGAATAGGAACATAGCATGATGCCTGTCCAACCCAACCCCCACACACTCTCTAAGAGCCACAGAATGGCTTTTGGAAAGGGGCTGTTGTACTGACATTGTAAGTCCTGGGGGTGGTGACAAGGGAGCTGTGGTGGTTTCTCACGTGCAGGCCTCGGACACTTTGCATAATCATGTACAATCTCAGCCAGTGTCTACCTGAACCCATTCCATACATACTCTGTAATAATCCAGTATCTTTTAAGGTATGGAGCAGAAATCCCCACTTTGCAGTTTAAAAGACCATCCAATGCACTGCTTTCAGTGCATTATGCCCTGGAATAGGTGCCAAAATCCACCAACAGGAGTCAGGTGCCAAATTAGTGGAGAGGAGGTCCTGTTATGCTTAGCATCAAAGAATGAGCTGAACTCAGTTTTCTACCACACAAAACCAGTCCTGGAAGTTTGTTTTGTTTTGTTTTTCATTTTGAAGTCTAATCAGATGAGATGGTGAGCTAAGGTATTAATGTTGTAGTAAAACTGTGTGGAACTTGAAACCCCTCCTGATCAAATGTCAAGGTAGATGGCATCAAAATCCACTGAGCCGTCCAAGAAAGTCAACATGGTCAGACTTCTCCACCTCCCTATCTTTCCTTTGGCAAAAGTCACAGGACAATTAAGGCAGTTTCACCCCACCAGCCCTATCCCAACCATACCTGACTGACATCTTCCCAGACAACCAAGGGATTTTGAGATATTAGTGTCTTTCTAGTCAAGTCTAACAAGGGATCCAGATGTCTAGCCTCAAGAGAGCAATTTAGTTGCGGCATTAACTTATTTTCTCTGAGCTCAGAAAATTCAAATCCTCTCTCTCTCTCTCTCTCTCTCTCTCTCTCTCTCTCTCAAACACACACACACACACACACCACAGATGGACAGCAAACACATGGGTTGCAATAGAGGTGACCTGTTAGAAAAATTATGAGTGTTATGGCCCTCCCTTGCATAAGGATTGTGACATCAAGTTAGGAGTGATGCCTGCAACAGCATATCTAGTGGTGTGGGGTGTGGACCACACTAAGTGACATCTTGGAGTGGAGTGTTTCCTAGTACACTTGTGTGAAGGGACTGCGTTCCAGTGTGTACTGCTGCACCTCTCCATAGACAGGCCAAGACTCCTGGAGATTGAAGATTCTGGGAAGGACCTGGTCATGGTGGCAAGAAAGATGGTTGAGATGCTGTTAGGATGCCATCGTGAAACTTGGAGGCCACTCCCTTCACCAAATAGTTCATGTACCCCTTCAGAAATTGCAAACAAGGCAGGCAACTCAGAATGGCTTGGGACATGGATGGTCCCCATTGGGTGCCATGGTCCACCAACTATTGGTGGCAAGTAGACCACAGTGTTTCTCTTCCATTGTAGAGGCCCAATCTATTCCTGTGAGACCAGTGGCCTGGTTGGAGAGGGTACCAGGCAGCCTGGGGTTGACAACATGAGTTACCATACTGACACCAACCCTGGTGATGCCACTTGGCGCCTGTGCATGCCAGCTATTTTGTGACTCTTTTAAAAATTCATCTATGTAAGTTTGGTTCCACTACTTCAGAGGCTGAACACCCATTCAAGTACTACAGGAATTCATCTGCTCAATTTAAAAAAAACACAAAATAATCAGAACAGCATGAAAACAGTCTTATCTTTTTTTTTTATTTCTCTCACCAAACCACCCAGCACCCGACCATTTTAGAGTCTTTTGTTTTTAATTGTAAGTCATTTGCTTAGTGCACTGAAGGCTCTACACACCTCTTCAATTATGCACATTTTATCTGCTTGTTAAAAAAGAAAAGCTGGGCATAGTACAGTGAAGAGCTGGTGTAGCACAGTGGATAAGAGACTGAGCCAGCACTCATGGAATCCCAGAGCTTAAGGAAAGTCCTCAAACATCGTGTAGTCTAAACCCGTCCTGAATGCAAGAAACCCACCACTTCAGCATCCCTCCGCAGTGGCCACCCAACCTCTGCTTAAAACCTGTGATGAAGAAGCTACCACTTTCCAAAGCAGCCTGTTCCACTGTTGAAGAGCTTGTGCCATCAAAAAGGGTTTCTCAATGCCTCATCAAAATTTCTTTATTGTAATCTAAACTTACTTATTGAATGCAAAAAACAACCAGTCTCAGAGATTTCAGAGAAGTTCACAATAGATTAAAAGAAGCAAAGACAAAAGTTACCAAAAACAAAGCATTCATTTTTAAGTCCTACTCTCTGGAGCAATGGAGAACAATTTTGTTCTGTCAGCTATACTGTGTAACAGGCATTCAGTTATTCAGAAATGGCTAACCTTTGTTTTTCAAACCTCTCTTCTCTAGGTTATGGTCCTCCAACTCCTTCACTTTTCTTTAGTTTATTACCATCTTTGCCATCTATCATTATCTTTGGCATCTTCGTCTGTTTTTTTTTAAACATTTTATTTATCAACAACCATAAGTGTGAAGTAATAGAAAAAAAATACTTGTTACATATATTGCAATCCATTACAACTCATTTTTACATACATATACTATGTTGTATTTTTATCAATTATATATCAATTCCCCCCCCCCCCCATGGCAAACTTTATATTTCGTTTGGTTCTACATTAAGCATCAACTGTTCAATATTCTTTCTATACCAATTTCATGACTGTCTTTATCTGTGTGTTTCTACCAAAATTGTCAATTGTAATTATAATCTGTACTACCTGTACTTTAACTAATTATCCATCAACATTAAATTATATTCTTACCAATTAATTAGTTTATTATTTTATCCACCTATATATTCAGAACAATATTTATCAGTTTTATTTAATTTTTTTTATTCTCCTATCTGCAGATATTTAATTTCACTATTCTTACTTAGAACATTCTTTAACTGTACACAATATAATTGTTCATATTATTATTTAATAGACCGTTATACTTTACAGAAGTTCGATAACAATTCCCAGTCTCTGTTCCAGCCTTCCTTCCATTTTCCATTTAATACCACAGTTAACCTATCCAATTCAATCATGTCCAAGCATTTTCTAAGCCACTCATCTAATGTTGGAGTCTCTTCCACTTTCCATTTTTCTGCAAAAACCAGTCTGGCAACCGTAATCATGTATAACAGGGGTAGGCAACCTGCGGCCCGCGGGCCGGATGCGGCCCGGCAAGGCCTTGGGACCGGCCCCAGCCCGGTCCTGCCGCCGATTGCCGCCGGAGCCTTTGGCCTCTTGCGTGATGGCGTGGGGCCTTTGGCCTATCAGGAGGAGGCGGGCAAGGGGGGCAAGTGGCGGGCAAGGGGGGGCAAGCGGCAGGCAAGGGGGCAATTGTCTATAGAAGCCTCAGAAACATGCATTTATATTAACATTTTTTAAAAAATCAGCAAATTTTTTCGCGTGTCCTCCATTTTTTAAAAAAAGTGTCCTCCGTTTGAAAATGTTATCCTACATTTGTCCCGGTTTATTTATTTATTTAATTTTTTAAAAAATATTTAATTATTTATTTTTTGGCTTCGGCCCCCCACTTGTCTGAGGGACAGCAACCCGGCCCCCGGCTCAAAAAGGTTGCCTACCTCTGATGTATAACATAAATTTTAAATGTTTTCTTTCCTCATTTTCTTCTATAATATTCAACAGGAAACTCTCTGGTTTTAATCTAATTTGAATTTGTAATATTGTTTGAAGTGTATTATGTGTTTTCTTCCAAAATTTGATTGCTGTTGGACATGTCCAACAAATGTGGAATAATGTTCCCTCATTCTTGCTGCATTTCCAGCATTTACCTTTTTCATCATGCCTTATTTTTGCCACTTTGGTTGGTGTAAGGGACCATCTGTGTACCATCTTATAATAATTTTCTTTTATATCCATGGAGAGTGTGAATTTCAAATCCTGGCCCCACACTCTCTCCCAGCTTTCCAATTGTATAGTCCGACCAATATTTTTCTCTCATTTTATGGTACATTCTTTTATTGTTTCATTTTCTAATTCTCTCTTCAAAAGGAGTTTTATAATTTAGATATTGTGGATTTCTGTGACTTTAGTAGGATTTCATTTGTTCTGGACCATGGCACCCAATGGGGTCTAGCTGTGTCCCAGGCCATTCTGAGTTACCCGCTTATACCTTCCAGTAAATCCATTTTGAATCTCTCATTGATTTGTCGGTACAAGAACCAATGGCAGGTGTGACTATTTTCTTCCAGTTCTTTACTAGATTTCAGGTTTGATTTTATTCCTTCCCAATTAATTAAATCTTCATATTTTAAAGGTCATTCTGATTGGGTTGCTTGTCTGATTTTCCATGCTTCCTGAGGGCATAACCATCTCGGTAATTTATTGTAAAATTTTGGCTTGATTTTGTTCCAATTTGTCAATAAAGATCTTCTAATAATATGGTCATTGAATGCTTTATTAAAGTCTGCTCTTTTGTACCATCGGTACCCGTGACAGCCATATCTCCTATTGAAACCTTCAGAATTTAGAGTTCTCATATCATTGAACTTTATCCAATTACTAATCCAATCTAGGGCACATGAATAGTAATAGATTTTGAGATCTGGTATTCCTCGGCCACCTCGTTCTTTAACATCCTTCATAATCTTCCACTTTACCCTTGGCCTTTTCCCTGCCCATACAAATTTTGAAATTTCTGATTCCCATAGTTTAAATATTTTATCATTATATAAGATAGGTAGATTCTGAAAAAGAAACATACACTTGGGTCATATGGTCATTTTAATTGAAGAGATTCTGCCCAATAGAAATAAATTTAAGTTTTTCCATCTATCCAATTTTTCTTGTATCTTTCTCCATAAAACTGTATAATTATGGTCAAATAATTCTGGATTCTTTTTTGATGACATTATTCCAAGTTATTTTACTTTTTTACAAATTTGAAATCCAGATTTATGTTGTATTTCATTATTTTCTTCCTTTGACATATTCATTGTTAAAATATTTGTTTTTGGTTTGTTGATTTTGAGTTCCGCATATTTTCCAAATTCTTGATTTTTTTTCTCATAAATAATTCTAAATTTTCTTTAGGCTCTTCCAAATTTATTACCAGATCATCTGCATAAGCTCTAATTTTATATGTAGCTTGTGGTTCATTAAGATTCTCCAGTCTTTTCCATCTGTAAGGAGAGGTCTCCATTCAGATCTCACCTCTGCCATGAATTCATCAGATGGCTTTTGGGGAATGCCAGAGCGTCTCAGTTTCAGCCTCCTCCACATGTAACATAGAATCATAGAGTTTGGGAAGAAGGTTGGAGGAAATAATAATATTGAATTATCTGCAACATCTACAAAGATGTTAGAAGAATTACAGCTGGATGATGCATGAGAAGCACTTTGAAAACCTGAAAATGTTATACAAAGGTTGTTTGTTGTTAGTGGCACCCACACCCCAAAGCAAAGAGGCAGTCATACCCTCTTTTCGAAAAAACAGGCAGGGTGACTAGAGTCCTCCCTTTCCCAGACATCTCCTAAATTTCAGACTTCTGTCCAGGAGGAATTTCAAAATGCCTTCCAACTGGAGCAGGACTAAGAAGCATTAATTTATATTTCTATGAGTGTTTTTTAGCTTTTATTTGGTCATGTCCTCCCTTCTTCTTGAATGTCCTCCATTTCGGTGTCTTGTCCTCCTTTGCAGTTAGGACATCTGGACACCCTAAGAAGCATATTACTGGGCTATTTCACACATACCAGTGGCTACCATTTTGCTTTTTCTGAAGGCTTGAGTGGGGAACCCTTTATCTCATTCTGTATACAGTACTTGACTCAGGCAGCTACCTGCTGACGAACTGCACTCTTTGTTATGACAGTGATGATACCACTATCCAGATAGCATGAGCAAATAGCAAGCTGAGCTATTGCTAATATTTTTATAAATAATTTCTTACTTGTTACTTAGAATCATAGAATCGTAGAGTTGGAAGAGACCACAAAGGCCATTCAGTCCAACCCCCTGTCATGCAGGAACTCTCAATTAAAGCATCCCCAACAGATGGCCATCTTGATGTGTATTGTCTTAATAATTAATAATGTGTTATTTCTGTAATACATCAGCATTCTCTGAAGATGCCAGCCACAGATGCTGGCGAAACGTCAGGAAAAACTCTTCTAAAACATGGCCACATAGCCTGACAAACTCACAAAAAACTATACTTCATTTATTTTTACAAAATACAATTTAAAATATAAATATGGTCCCAAATCCCCCCAAATAACCCCAGACAATACTTTAGAACCAATGAGTAAAGTTTACCCCTTTTATTTTTAAAAAGTAATGGTTTTATTATTTATTACACTGGATTTTTTTTAATGTTGCTATTTCCTCAGTATTCAGGGTGGGGGTGGGTGGGGATGCATTACTTGTAATGCCATTACATGTAACACATTAATTCTAAGCTTTGGAGCTCAAAAATGACAGGCACACTTGTACAACTCACTTCTGTAAAATGGGAATAATATTTAAGGAGATTGTTGACATCATAGAGGGTTCTGCAAGTCTATCATATCATTACACTTTAAAGTGTTTTCATAAAATGACGGTAATTTTAAAAATGTGAATATTTCATATGGGGCTGTGTATAAGATTAGAATTTGGAAGTAGAACTTCTTTATATATGATTAGAAAGTGCCACTTGGGATAATAGTATGAGGCAGTCGCCTGGTGATATTTCTAGCAGGAGGGAGAATTTCCTATTTTAGAAGCAGAGAGCTTTAACCACAGTGGCAGATGCCGTTTCCATTCCCAGCTCCATCTAGGACATGTGTTAGATCAGTCCTTTGGATTGTCATACGGCTAATTTCAAATTTGCTTAATCATTAGGTAGACAACAGGCATCTTTAATTTTCATGTGCTTTCCCTTGAACTAGAGTCTCATGGGGCCACAATTTATCCAGTGATTCATACTGACCGCCCAGTGATGAAAGGAAATGGATATCTGAACAGCACACACAACTTTTTAATTTTTCTCTTATCATCTGAGAATTGGGGCTAGCAAGAGTGGCTCATTCTGAGGTGGCTGCTCAGAAACCACTAATTCAAACCTCATCCAAGACATGAACTTGTCAAGTGGTCTTCAGCAAGTTATTTTGCAGGACCCTTCCACCCTCCAGATGTGTAATATCAGGACAATTGTTCTGACCTACTTTACTGGTTTGTAAGAGTTACTGATAGAACAAAGGCAAAGTGTGTCATCCTAAAGCACCCAGGGGATCTTCATGCTATACAGTTGAAGCACTTTGATTCCTCTTGAACTGCCATGGCTGCATCTTGCAGGAGCCTGGAATTTGTAGTCTTGGAAGGGAATACAAAATACAGTACTTCGTGAAACTACAAATCCCAGGATTTCACAGGTTGGAAGCATGGAAGTGGAATCAAAGTACTAAAATTGTGTAGCATGAAAGGATCTTTGGTAAGTCAGACTTCACCAATCTGGTGCCTTTCCAAATGTGATGGACTACGACTCTCATTATTTCCAGACAGCACAGACATTCACCGTCCAAGTTGAAGATGGCAGCAATTGTGGACCACACACCCATAGGGCAACAAACTAGGGGAAGATGCTTCAGATGCTAAAGACTTGCATTTCTTGTGCCTGATGGAAATTTCTATGCAACTCTCAAGCTTTTATAAATTTTTAGAGAAAAAACATTAAAAAATAATCTGCATGTGTGTGTGCACCTTGTTGCTTTCACTGAGGCTACAGGGCTGTGCAGACCTGCAGTTTGGACTGACTTGGGAGCAGAGTCAAGGTGTAGGGTCTACACTACACACCGTGACACACATCCCAGCTCCACACCACACGCGGTATCACAGTGCTCCTCCGGCACTGCATACATACAACGCGGTGCCGAAGGAATGCCACCAAGCCACAGCAATGCAGCTATCATGCCCTTTGCAGAGCACAAAAAGGAGCAAGATTGGGGCCGTGGCATGCGGTTGCCACAGCCTTGATCTGGCTGCACAGCCCCTACATCCACACTGCAGAATTAATCCAGTCTGACACCAATTTAATTGCCATGGCTCAATGCCATGGAATTCTGAGAACTGTAGTTTTGTGAGACATTTAGCCTTCTCTGTCGGAGAGCTCTGGTGCCACAAAAAACTATAGTTCCCAGAATTCCATAGTATTGAGACATGACAATTAAAGTGATGTCAAACTGGATTATTTCTGCAGTGTGGATGTTGCCTGGGTCATGTTCTAATATCTCCTGAGAAAAGACCTCAGCAAGGGCACCACATGAACAAACAAGTCATCCCCATAATAGAAGACAATTCTTTGGGCTGGCAACATAAAGTGATGATTTCTCTACTTGTTGTTTTTAGCCTAAGAAAACAGACAGACAAACAAGACAAATTGAAAGACAGATAGAGAGGGACACACACACACATCTCAGCTCTGCCTGTTGCAGCCTAACAAGGGAAAATTAAGCTTTTCCTGCTATGGGGATAAAGATGTGGATAACTTTGTATGGTTAATGTCTGCATGTCAGGATACTATTATATGCAAAAGATGAAAGCCATTTTTAAAAAAAAACTTGGAACCCTAACACAGTGAATACACAGGAGCAGGAAAAAGAGTTGTTAATTTATTCATCTCCCATTTTCTTTCAAAACTAGGAGTCAAGGCAGATTACAATAATTAAAACAAAGATAAAAGTATATGCAAAGCCACAGGTAAAACCATACAAAAAGTTATTACTAAAACTTAATTAAACTACTTATAACATTAAAATTGTTTAAAGCAAATCCATTAAAAGGCAAAATAATAAAAAATCAATAGAACAGCACACTATTAAAAGCCCTTTCAGTCCGCACTTAAAAGCTTGTTGGAATAGAAAAGTTTTCACTTGCTGACAAAGGATAGTTAAGAGGGAAACATCCTATCATCTCTAGAAAGGGGTCCCAAAACCTGGGCTGCTGCCACACTACATAATTAATGCAGTTTGACACTGCTTTAACTGTAATGGCTCCATCCTATGGAACCCTGGGATTTGGAGTTAGTTGTAGCACCAGAAGTTTCCAACAGAGAAGGTTAAATATCTCAAAACCAGAAATCCCAGAATTCCATAGCAATGAGTCATGGCAATTAAAGTGATGTCAAACTGCACTAATTCTGCAGTACTGATGCAGCCCCGGGAGCAGGCACTAAGCTGACCTTCCCTCCTGTTCCCAGACTGAAAGAAGGCCTAAAGCGTTTGTGCCAAATGATAATAACCTCCAATATTTGACAGGTGAAAACTGGAACAATTGTAGCCAAGCAAAATCAGACTGTGGCACAGATGGCAGTAGTTATGAAAGAGGAAGAACATACAAGTTAAGCAAGGTTGCAATAATTTGTTTTTCATGAACCCTAATAGCAGGGGTAGGCAATCTTTTTGAGCCGGGGGCCGGGTTGCTGTCCCTCAGACAACTGGGGGGCCGAAGCCAAAAAATAAATAATTAAATAATTTTTTAAAAAATTAAATATACAAATAAACCGGGACAAATGTAGGACAATATTTTCAAATGGAGGACACTTTTATTAAAAAATGGAGGACACGCGGAAAAAATGCTGATTTTTTTTAAAATGTTAAGATAAATGCATGTTTCTGAGGCTTCTATAGACAATTGCCCCACCATGCCCCTCGCGCGAGAGGCCAAAGGCCCCGGCGGCAATTGGCAGCAGGACCGGGCTGGGGCTGGTCCCAAGGCCTCGCCGGGCCGCATCCGGCCCGCGGGCCGCAGGTTGCCTACCCCTGCTAATAGGATCCCTCCTCTCCTCTCCCTACTGCTGAGTTTACTGAGTTCAAATTGATTTTGCACCTTAAACTCAGTTTGCAGCAATTGAAGGAAGAGGAAAGGAAGAGGAAGAAAGAGAAACTGGGCCATTTAAAAAGTGGCTAAACAGATGGGCCAACAGATAGTTAATTGGGACTATCACTAAGGAATAGTTAGGACAAATGGAAGATTTGGATGGGGCAATCCTTCAGACAGCCTGGGCTTTATAGGGCATAATCAGCACTTTGAACTATGCCTGAAACAGACTAGTAGTCAGTGGAGCTGTTGTAACAAGGAAGGCATGTATTCCTCGTAAACAGCCCCATTCAATAGTTTGGCTGCAATTTTTTGGACCAACTGAAGTTTCTGAGCACTTTTCAAAGGCCACCCCCATGTAGCACTCAAATGAAATGTGACTAAGTTATATGTTACTGTGATGAGATTAGACATTTGCAAGGATGGGAAGGCTGGCACGCTAACTTTAAATGTGCAAAAGCACTCCCAGCCACCACAGAAACCTGGGCCTCCAGACTCAGGACAAAATTCAGAAGTACACCGAAATTGTAAATCTGTCTTCATGGGGAAAGTAATGCCATCCATGAGAGGTTGGATTCCTGTTCTCTGGCCTGCTTTTTGGCTGACCAGAACCAACTCTGTCTTGTCTGGATTAAGCTTCAATTTGTTCATCTTCCTGAAGTCCATCACTGACAACAAGCACTGCTTTAGAACTGAAACAGTTTCCTTGGAGTTTGGTGAAAGGGAGAAACAGAACTGGGAGTCTTGAGCCAACTGCTGACATGGGACCCCCAAACTCCAGACAACCACTCTCAGCAGTTTCACATATATGTTAAATAGTACTGGAGACAAAACAGAACAGTTAAAATGTTCAATCATGTTTGCTTATGGAGCAGTGCAGTAGCAACAGATGCGCAGACTGAGCCAAAATGAAATAATTACTATCTGTGGCTTATCTTGGCATCTCCTCTAGGTGCAACTATCATCACCAGTTATTAGAGTACATGGCACTTTACAGAGTGAAGTGGATGGCTCCCTGCCCCAAAGAGCTTGCATTCTAAAACCTGATACCACTGAGACAGCTGATAAGGAAGAGAGAAATGGATGAAGGGAAGAGCACGACAAAAAGCAAGTTTTTATTACACCAGCTTAGGTGACTGCATGCCTAAAGATGGTATTCATGGTTGTGACACCCTGTCATAGAGCTCCTTTCTCAGTGTCATTCTCCTGCCGCCAACGCAATCTTCTGGGGGCCAGGGGAAGATATTGCTTTTAATTTCCCAAGGCTTTTAAATATTGCTGTTTCAACAGGTTTTATTTCTATTCTGGCATGATTTTTGAATCCCCTCCCCCTGTTTTTGTAACACATTAACAACAACCCAGAATACACTATTGAAGGGTAGTGTGTTAATTCTCCCCATCCCTTCATTCTTTTGCTTCCAGTCCAGTGCCTTTGGGGCCTGGGGCAGAAAATTCAGATGACACTCCCTTCCTTTTAAATAAATAAATTTATAAATACATTTTCAAAATAGCTGTCAATTAGCTGTCCTTTGACATTGCCCTTCATCTTCCCCAAGACAACCAGCCTACTCTACTTAGGTAGGGTTCATCCTTTATTTCTTCCTACCTCTCCTTCATGTTTTTCAGTTCCTTGCACATCTAACTCCTGATAGCAGCTCCAGGGAGTCTAGGGAAGAGGTAGGGATGAAGGTTGGAAGTACCTGTTTTCCCACACCCGTTTCAGCATGTCACTGCAGCGCCCAGTTGGCAGCACAGGCAATTGCTGTATGGATTGGACATGTCCTTGGGGACGGTCAAACCTTTTCCTTTTTTTTTTTACCTTCCCAAGGATGGCTCAATGCTGAGACGAAGTTTGAGAACTGCTGATCCAGTGCTTTCTTTCTCTTCCTGCACACCTCTATATACACACATACTCACACCTGTCCATCAGTTGTCTTCACCTGTCTGCTATTTTATGTAATATTCAGATGGAAAGCTACTGGACTGTGAATAATGTTAACCAACAAGATGCCCTTTCTGTAAGGAGGGGGAAATAATCTTGCCCCCCACTCTTGTGCTTTAGAGGACATGTGATCAGACTTCAATTCTGCCTATACTACCAGTCATTATCTTTAGCCAAGGACTGACCTTTAATGGAAACAGTTCTTTTGCTAGGGATTTAAAAGCTCCAATGTAATGAGTTAAAGAACATCCTCATGGATGGTGTCCCAAAGTCATGCAACCCAAATCCTTCACTGAAAGGTCTTCACCCATTAAATCCCATAACATGGGTGCCCCAATTAAGTGGGGAGGGAGAACTTGGGGAGGTTATTTTTTGGACAACAGCTCAAAGAATTCCCCAGCTACCATGGCCATCGGCCAGGCTGGCTGCAGGATTTTGGGAAACATAGTTCAAGGCCTAAATCCATTTGATAGTCCCAACTCAAAGAGCACCACTGAATCAATGAAAACTTGGTAAAACCAACAGTTATGCAAGCTCCCTTGATTTAGTGAGTCTCCTCTGGTTGGGAGAAACAGTTGAATTTTAGCCCCTCCCAAAAGGTAACTTTTCCAGTCTCTGGGGAAGGGGGGATTTGACTGTTTTTGTCTTAGCCTTGCAAAGCAAAGAGAGAGGCCCTGTCTCAGCTCCTGCATTTTACCATTTGCCTCTGCCCCCAGACTTGCCAAATTATTTTCCAACCCTTTGAGTAGGCTTTGTAGGATGCCACAGCAGAATTCCCAGCATCACATCTGCCTCAGTTCTTATAAATCAGTATACTCCTTCACTAGTTTTTCCCTCCTGGTGTGTGTGTGTTGTGTGCCTTCAAGTCATTTCTGACTTATGGTGACCCTTGGGGGGAGGGGGCTATCATGGGGTTTCCTTGATAAGATTTGTTTAGATGAAGTTTACTTGCCTTTTCCTAACACTGAGAGCATGTGACTTACCCAAAGACACCCAGTAGGTTTTATGGTCAAGCAGGGACTAACATTCCCACCATCCCCAGACAGCTGGGAGTTATAGTCTAGGACATTTGATGGACTTGAGGCTGAGGGAGGCTTCCATAAACCTTCTGAGCATTCCTGACCATTAAAGTCAGCAAAATTAACACACACACACAAAAGAACTGTGAATGAAATGGCTGGAGGAATGTATACCCAGGTGTAACTGCAGCTCCATACAAATGCTGGCAGTTTTCAAGGTCCATGTGGGGGCCAGCCCTCTGTTAGGGCAGAGGCAGGATACTACCCCAGCTAAGATATTTCAGTGTTGCACTGAAAAATTGCAAACAATTTGCTGCTCTTTCATATATGCGTACCACTATAAGGGAGATACTTTGTTTGCATTCTCTCTCTCTCTCTCTCTCTCTCTCTCTCTCTAAAAGAAAAAAAAAAAAAAAGGGGGGGGGGGGTGCCAGCTCAGTGGGATATTATTTTTAAACACAAATACAAACTTGGAATGTGAGGCAGTGTGGAATAGTGGTCCATGTGCATTCCCACCATCCAGATGCTCCTAGACATAGTAAAAGGCACACCAAGGAATCGATGGACTGTGCTGCCCAACAGTAACATTTCTGTCCAAACTGCTGGAGTTTTTTCTCTGCAGGCCCTCCCTGCATTTTGCTTCCATCCTGAAGGGTCTTCCATCATCCCTGCTGTCCCAGAATCATGTCATCCAATGGATTAAGCAAAGGACAGTGAGGAGGTCTTAAGCTGCTTTCCCTCTAAGCCATTTTTATTGTTGTGGCTGCTGCTGTTTTTTCATTCATCTGCTGATCTAGGCTTCTGCCCAGTTTCTAACTGCCAACTCAGAAAGGAGAAGTCAAAGATATAGCTGTGTTAGTCTGTAAAATCAGTTTGTAGAGAGATCTTGTAGCACCTTTGAGACTAACTGAAAGAAATTGGCAGCATGAACTTTCATAGACTACAGTCTACTTCCTCAGATGCATCTGGTGCATCTTCATCAAATGCATTTGAGGAAGGAGACTGAACTCTACAAAAGCTCATGTTCTCGATTTCTTTCAGTTAGTCTCAAAGGTGCTACAAGATGCAAAATCCAGGCTCTTGTTCCCACCTAGCCCTAAAGATATCCAGCAGCCAACCAATTGCTCTTCTTAGAGAGTTGTTGTGAAGATAAAATGGGGAAGAGAACCCTATTCACTGCCTGGAGATTATTGGAGTAAAGGTGGAATATAACTTAATGCATTTTTTAAAATGGTGTCTTACCTCAAGCAGGAAATTGTCTTGAATTCCACTTCTCTATCCCAATTGCTTGGTTTAAGCCAGACTTCAGAGCCTTTCCCAAACTGAACAATGTGGGAATAAAGCTCCTGTTTGGACCTTGCATGGAAAACAGAGTTTTATGGCAATGTTTTCAGTGGGTTAGAATTGAAGCCTTAAAATGGCAGTCATTGAAGTGACAATTTCAGGTGTAGGCAACCATGCTGTTGTTGTTTTCTTCACACTGTGGATCACTACTTGTGATGTGTGTCCTATCAATCCACTAATGCCTCTAGAAAATAGATTTGGCAGGTTCCTCTGTTGTAGTCAAAGCCTGCCCAACCTGTTTGAACAGAAGCAATTGAGAAGGGAGTGATGGCAGAGTGGGCACAGGACCTGGTTAGGAGCAATCCCTCTTTCAAATCACTTTCTGCTCTTTCAGACACAATTGTTAATTTCCCCCTCCCCCCAGGTTTACTGCAAAGTTTATATTATCAACAAACAAATTATATGGAAGTTCAATATGCTTAAGGAAATAAAACTTAAGTATATTGTGTTGTAAGTTTAGCATATTGGTGCATTCCTCTCCTTTGCTGTGTTAGTGTCAGGTCTTGTTTAGAATGTCGCCTCCTTCCCCGCAACCCTTTTTGGTGAAGTTTGTGTTAACACTTTGACGATCTGTTCTAAACACATTTATTTAGACGCCCCAGTGGCATCAACAAAGTGGACTACAAGCCCTGTCCACAAACTAGCATGAGTATAGTTATTATTACAATGTGGCCCTATTTGGATCTGATCTGTAAACAACCTCAGAATGACATACCCTGCAGTGTAGGTCATCATGACACCTGTTTTTCAGAACTTGAATTCATGGAGGTATCAGAATTAAAACCACAAGTTTGCAAACCAAGATCAGTGCCCTGGTTTCTCCTTGGCCAGCCTGGTTATTTCTGTAGGATTTTGAGAACTAGAAATTCTGTGGACTATGAAATCAAGTGCCTGGATGTCTTCAAATGAATGAGGTGACTGAGGCCGGACATGATTGCACTCTTCAGTACATCAAGGGCTGTCACAGAGAGGAAGAGGCAGGCCTGTTCTCTGCTGCCCCAGAGAATGGTCTGAAGTTACAAGAGAATAGACTGAACATTAGACAGAACCTCTTGAAGGTAATATTGATTCTTCAGTGGAACCAATTCCCTACAGAAATGGTAGAGTCTCCTTCTCCTTCTCTGGATGTCTTCCAAAAGAGGCTGGACAGCTATCTGCTGGAGATGCTTTAGGTAGAGTTCCTTCACTGAGTAGGAGGTTGAATTCCATGGGATAATATGAGGCCCCTCCCAACGCTATGATTCTGTGAAGCCACTTGGCTGAGCAAAATGAGACCTTTGGATCAACATCATTGTTCCATAACACATCTCTTTATTTTTTTATCATGTGTTACGTATGTATTGAGTGACAATGGTATTTGTACACACATTCAGGGCACAGTTCTCCATTTCACATCCAAACAGCAAGAAAATGCAATTGCATATGAATACTCTCTTGCGCTGGGAAAAGTATAGTAGGGGCTAGAAAGCATGCAGACAAGAATGGATGATTTGAAGAAGAGATGGCAAAGAAACAGGGGCCTTATGCATCCCTATAATGTAAAGGCTTCATCTGAAGTTTGGACATCTGGTCACCTCCATTCCTATTCTCAAAGGAGAGCCAAAAATAAAAAGGCAAGCCACCTTTTTGGTCTGGTACACGCCAGCGGAGATGAAGCGATCAGAATGGAAAGTGTTCCTTGCACACTCAGGATCCATTTATAAACTACCTCCTCAAAGGTGAGCCAAACAAGACTTTTGAAACAGCCAGGAGCTCCCTGCTCCTTCTCTTCTTTTCACATGCTTTCTCTCCTTTCATTTTAAAAAGTGTGTGTGGTATATGTGTGTGTATACACACCGACACACACTTTTAAAATGAAAAAATGAAAGGAGGAAAAGTGCATGAAAGGAAGAGGGGCAGGGGAAGCTCCTGGCTTCTTTTAACATGCATTCCCTCCTTTCATTTTTAAAAGTAGTATTTGTGTGTACAGTGTGCGTGTGTGTGTATACACACACACACACACACACATATATATACACACACTTTTTTTAAAATGAAAGCATGTTAATAGAATGTCTATCTATCTCTTCATCTTATCTATTTAATCTTATCTATCTCTCAACCCTATCTATCTCTCCATCTTATCTATTTCCCCATGTTATCTATCCATCTAATCTCTCTCCATCTTATCTATCTATCTATCTATCTATCTATCTATCTATCTATCTAAGCTATCCATCTATCTCTCCATTTTATCTATCAATATATTTCTCCATCTAATCTATCTATCTATCTCTCCATCTTACCTATCTATCCATCTAATCTTTCTCCATTTTATCTCTCTCTCTCTCCATCTAATCAATCTATCCATCTATCTCTCCATCTTATCTATCAATTTCTCCATCTAATCTATCTATCTATCTCTCCTATCTATCTATTTCTCCTATCTCTTTCTCCCCCCCTTCTTGCCAAGGGCTTCACCAGACATTCCCCTGAAAGAGAGGCCTCATCCTGGCCTTCCTAACCGGGATGCAGGTCAAGGGGCTGGGGTTGCGGGGTTGTTGCAATGCCTCCCTGTCAGGCTAGGGCAGGCCTGGAGCCCCCCAGGGCCGGCGGGGGTTTCGGGAGGCTGGGCAGGGGAGCGAGGCCTGCTGCTAACCCTGCCGAGGAGAAGGCTTCCCGCCGACGGAGCTCTGGCGCTGGCCTTGGAGCAACTGCGGGGGGGGGGGCGGATTTCCTGCCGAAGGAAGGCGAGGGGGCGGGGGTCTCTCTCTCTCTCTCCTTCTCTTTGTGTGCTTACAATGGGCCTTCGCAGCTCGGGGCCTGTCCCTGGGAGGACTTTGCGGGGGGGGGGCAGAGGGAGGGAGGGAGGCTTTGTTTGGCCGCCTCCCCTTCGGCCCCAGGGGAGAGGGACAGAAGCCCAGGGAAAGGCCCCCAAGACACACACAACGACACCCCCACTTTCTGACACAATCAACATGGAGGACGTTCCAGGGAAAAGGGAGGACAGGAGCCAAGAGGACAAGCTGCTAGAATCCCTCCTCGGGGGGTGTCATTCCACAGGGTCGGTTGACAGCAGAGGGACAGAGGCAGAGAGGGGCAGTGGCCGGAGTGCTGGGCTCCATGGCTCTGGAGAGCAGGGCTGGAGCCCTCCCCATCCAGCCATAGGCAGCCTCTGGAGGACCTTGGGCAATAGGTCCCACTCTCTCAGCCTCCTCAGGGGAAGAAGGGCAATGGCCAGCCTCCTCTGAACAACTCTTGCCAGGAAAACCTCCGGATGGGCTCGCCTTAGGGCCGCTAGAAGTCGGAACTGCCTGGAACCACGGGTTCCATGGGCTGCATTCTATTCTGTACTCCTTGCCGAGGAGTTGGCTTCCAATAGCCTCTGAGCCAGACCAACCCTAGCAAGGAACCTTTGGCCCAGTCTCCCCTTGAGTGATCCCTTTCCTTGGCCCTTTGAGCCAAGGACGAAAACCAGGGACGCCTTCTTTCATCCTTCGCTTGTGTGCTTCTGAGCCAATGCTCCAAAGGGGGGACTTTTTGCCATTCCTCCAGGGCAGGAGGCTCAAATGGAAGACGGGTCCTGGAAAAGGAGGACTTCTGGTCACCCTGGCGGGCGGGGGGCTCCAAATCCCAGAATTCCATAGGCTTGAGGCAGGGCAGTGAAAGCGGTGCCAAGCCGAGTTATTTCTCCAGTGTGGATGCAGCCGCACAGCATTCACACTGCAACAAGAATCCGGTCTGACACCACTTTCAGCTGCCCTGGGGCTTCTTTGTGACTCCGACTGCAGACCCCAGAATTCCATAGCATGGATCCGGGGCAGTGAAAGTGGTGTCCAACTGGATTATTATTTCTCCAGTGTGAATGCATCTTATTTTGCTTTCTTTCCCAACTAGGCTGGCACTCCCCCTCCCCCCTCTTTCTGCCTGGGAAGGGGCCTCTTGGCTCCTGTTTGTGGCACCCCAAGCCTCCCTTGTCCGGGGTGGCTCTGGCTCCGTGTGTAGTGTGTGTGTGTTGAGGGAGGGAGGGAGGGAGGGAGGGAGATGGCGTCCTCCTCTTCTCCCGCGCCTGGGAGGCAGGAGGCTCGGGGAGGCCACTCGCTAGGCTCGCCGGGCTTGGATGCTTTCTTTCCAGCGGAGGGAGGGAGGAAAGCCTGGAGTCAGTGCCGCGGAGGGAAGGGAGAAGGCGGCTGCAGGCGGGTGGCTGCTCTTCCAGAAAGGCACCCGTGGCCTCCTTTCCTCCCTCCTCGGAAGCATCTGGGGCCGGCCTCCGTCGGAACCGGACGGGGCTTGGAGAGAAGGCTGTCTGGGGCTACCTCCAGCCGGGGACCTAGGAAGGAAGGAAGGAAAAATGGAAGGATGGAAGATAGGAAGGAAGGAAGAAAAATGGGTGGATGGAAGGAAGGAAAAATGAATGGATGGAAGGAAGGAAGGAAGGAAGGGGAGGGCGCTTCTTCCATTCAGGCCCGGCCGTCTTGGAGGCTTCCTTCTGCTCCCCTTTGGCTTCCATCCGCCGTCCTTGGAGGTGAGTGGTTCATCCGGCCGGCCTTAAGGCTCCCCTTGGAAGCCCTAGCCTTCCTTTGGGCTGGGAGGGAGAGGAAAGAGAGAGACCTCTTCGGAAACCCTTCCTGCCGCCCCTTCCATCGCCAGGCTGGCCCCATGGCCTTGGAGGACCGGGCCCCGCCAAAGGGAGGACAGGCAAGGGGGGGGAAAGGTGGAGGGACGCGACCCAAGGAAAGCTCATCCCCTCCTAGAAAGGTCCACCCGTGCTTCTTCGTCGGGCTCCAAAGGGAGGCGACATTTTGCCATTCCTCAGGGCTGGGATGGAGGACAGGTCCCGGAAAAGGAGGGCCTCTGGCCAGCCTGTCCATCGGGGAGCGAATGGCAGTGTTGCATCTGCGGCTCTCTTTCCGATTAAGAGAGAGAGAGAGAGAGAGAGAGAAAGTGTGCTCCCCCCTGATCCCCCGGCCAAAGTTTTGCCTTTCCTGGGTCTCCTGCAGAAAAAGAAGGTGCGAAGGAAGGCAATGAAAACCGGGGGGGGGGGGGAGAAAACCCCCCCGCGGTGTGGGGAGCAAGGTGGCGCCGGCTGTTTCTCCTCCCCCCCCCCCCCCACTGAGTTTCTCCATCCAAGTGTAGGGCTTCGAGGAGTCCAAGAGACCCCTTCTTTCTTTATTTGTAAGGTGACCCTTGTATTGCAAGGGTCCCCCATCACCACAAAACACACACAGAGAAACACACACACTCCAAGAATTCTGCGACGCTCCCTGGATATGGAACCGCACTGCGGAAATAATCCAGTTTGGCCCCGCTTTAACTGCCACGGCTCTAGGCTATGGAATTCTGGGAAGTATCGTTTGTTGTGGCACAAACGACATTTGCCAGAACTCCATAGCCTAGAGCCAAATCGGATTATATCCGCAGTGCGGATGCACCCAGTATTTATATTTCCTGTCCTCTCCGAATTCAAAGAAATTTGCTACAACATAGATGGGGAAAGGATTGGTCCCTTCTTAACACTTCAAGTAAAGAAATAGTAACAACTTCCCTATTGGGGAAAAAGAGAGGTGTGTGATCCAATTGGCTATGAAGCGCATCGACTGGTGTAAAAAAAAAAGGAGGGGAGGCAAACTTAATGCACCACAACGGCGTTTGAAACGTGCGATTGAAGGGTGGGTCCGAGAAGTGGCTGGATTCAAACCCAAACCTTTCCCCCTGCCTGAGGTTTCCTTCCCAAAGCCTTGGCTTGGAGAGAGGGTTGCCCCCTGACTTACCGAGGCCCTTACTTCTCTCCTTTCCCCCCGACACCCCCCCCCCTCTCTCTCCCCCCCCCCTTTCTTACTTTAAAAATTATATATCTTCATGTCACAACCGTTTTCCTTTTAAAAGCACAAGCATCCAATTTGGCTCAGTGTAATAAAATCAGTCGGAGATCCTTAAACGCTACCATTCCCCTGAATTAAGTTGTGAAATCTAATCTATTATATCCATAAAGGAGAATGCTTTCATTGTAAATTCAGGTTATAAAGAAAACTCTACCTGGAGCAGTCAAGGCTCTCTCACTACAGCTCTCTCTCTTCTCACCCCCTCCACATTTCCCCTCCCCACTCCCCCCAACCTTCCTCTCATTCGGATTTCCTACTTGATGGCTTATCAAATTACTTCAAAACGGCCGGTCTCCCCCCCTTTTTTCCATATCTCATTGGAACCGAAATTAAATGTGGCAAGACGTCCCCTTTTAACAGCATGAAAAGGTCATAAACCGGCAACAACAACACAGGAAAGGAGAAGACACACAAAATTATCCCAGCCCTGTGCAACCGAGGCTCTGCCATCAATTTGGGACCAGAAAAAATAAATACAATTTTAAAAAATCATCTCTCTCTCTCTCTTTTTTTTTTTAAATCCACAACAAAGGCGTGCAACTCAATGTTTAACTCCGCAAGGCTGGGGTGCTTTGGTCAAACGGCGTTTACACAGCGTTTACTCACTCCCAATGGAGAGCGATCCCACTGTGGAAACAATGGGCGAAAGAGAGATCCCTTTTCCTACCGATCGGATCGGGCTGAGAAAAGTCGGAAAGGAAATGCTACAATAATAATAATAATAATAATAATAATAATAATAATAATAATAATAATAACAATTAATAATAATAATATTTTAAAAGCAGGGAGGCTAAAGGGAAGGGCGAGAGAGAAAAGAGATCTTCCAAAAAAACAAAAGATCTGACTATTGAGAGATGAGAGCCCACAGGGATCTGAGATCCTGTTCAAAGAAATCTTTCCGGCAAAGGAAAAGGAGGAGACCCTATTTTCAATCCCATCCCCTTCCAATGTAGCCATCCACAAAGATTACACTTCTAAAACCTTTTTTTAAAAAAGACATCTTTTTTATTAAAACGTGGAGGAAATCACTCCCGCGTCCCACTCGGAGGCAGAGGGACAAAACCCATTACAGAGCAGATCCTCCCCAGTTTAACCATTAAGGGGAGGAATGGGGGCCGAGAGAGCTGCTGTTCTGTAGGACGCCGCTTTTGTCAGATCTTGGGAGAAAGATTTATTAATGTGTGGCTAATGTCCCCAGTGTTATATCCTCCTAAAGCCCTGACCGATTTCCTAGCCTAATCTTTTATTTCCATCTAATTATTTTTTTCCCTGCCACTTCCAACTTAAGTCTTAAAAGAGAGAGGGAGGGAAAAGGGGGGGAGGAGGAGAGAAGCAAGGAAGGAAAAAAGGAGGGGGAGAAACCCCATGCAATTTGAACTCTTGCAAAATCTTCCCTTGCCGCTGAAAACCTCAAACGTCCCAATCCCAAAGACAGAAAACGAACAAGGGTTTTCTCGAACCAGATCACAATGTTTCTTTTTTTAAAATGGGAGGGAAAGGTGGTTCATCAAAAGGATCGTAAATAATGTTGGGGGGGGGGAAGGGAGGGAGAGATCGGAAATCGGGTGGAAGGGGGAGGGAGAAGAGGAGAAAACTGAATTAAAAATAGTAATATTGAATGTAAGAAAACCAAATAAAGTGTAAGAAAATCCAATAAAAGGAACACGCCTAACCAAGGCCAAGCTACAAAGAGGAGTTCCTAAAAGAGGCCGAAAATACAAATATGTTGTAAAAACAAGCACATGTAAATAACGATTCCGGGGCTCCCTCTCCTCTTTCTTTGTTTTTTAATTATAATTAAATCTGAGATCGTGTTTCCAGAACTAGTTAAAGTCATTAATGTTCCGATCGCCTAATTCAGAACGACGACGACGACGACCGTGGTTCAATAGCAAGGGAAAGAGGCACCAGAATTTGTATTTCTTTCATCTATGTTTAAAGGCAATCCCTTTTGCTGAAGGAGGAGAGAGAATCAGTTTAAGATTTAGAGAGGGAAGAATAAAGGGGGAAAGCCTCTCTGGGATAATCTGTACCAAAATCAAAATAAAAACGTAGAGGGGAAGACGGTTCACTTTCTCTTTTTATTCTCTTTTTTTCCTTGGGAAACAAATACGATTTACATGGCAGCAGAGTCGGCCCCAAACCCCACCGATCGCCATAGGAAGGCTGCAGTCAAACCTTATCAATTTCAGTGCAACTTGCTCTCGAGTAAGCATCATGAAATTGCAGCCTAACCCATGTAATCCTGTATGGGACTAGTCCCAAATTAAGGTTTTAAGTTCAATGCGATTTACTCCCAGGTAAATGAAATAGGATTGCAGCCTCCGTCTTTATGGAGTAATTTTAAGCCCCTCGGCGAGGAAAGATCAGATTTATGCGGCACGAGACAAAATAGAAAGAATTAGAATAGAATAGAAATATTTGCGGGAAAGTTATTGCAAATAAATCTACAAGCAAAACTTGGGGTGTGTATTTATTTATTTTTAACCCCTCACCCCGTGAAATCGTGTTTATTAAATGAAGGTTTTCAATGAGAAAGCAGAAGAAACATGTCTTCTGAGACAAATTCCTAAATTCCTCTCCAGTAATGATTTAGATTATTTAAAGACGTGTTTGGTTGGGTTTTTTTTAGGTTTTTTTAATCAAATCTGTTTCTATTTTTACAAAATTATAAACTTCAGGTTTATAATTCATTTCCAAGCATTTAAAGGGCTTCCTCCCAAGAATTCTAGTTAATATAGAATATTTGCTCATTTCAAAATGGAATATATACAAGCCTTTGTGGGGAGAAAATGTCCCTTTTAAAAGCCTGGAGATCATGGTACCAATGGCCCTGGTATGTATGTATGTATGTATGTATGTATGTGTATATACACACACGATGCAGCCCTTTGTTCTGCAGACGACTAACACCTTATATTTATAAAAAATTGGGAAAGCCGTGGGCAACTTGAAATAAACGTGGGCCCTCTTTTGTGTTTTATCTACTATTATGCATTCTAAGCTTTTAAAGACAAAAGGAGCGCCTTCATAAAATCCCTTTGTTCCCGTCATTATGGACGAAAACAAAGATATTTCTTGCGTCTCCTTGTTTTCTTCCTTTTAAAATTCAGAATAACCAGAATATCTAGAATTTCCTTCCTCACCATGTTAAAGGGTTTTTTGGGTTTAATTTAAATGAGACCGATTTCTTATCCGAAACTTGGGATTTAATATAAATTCTTTTCGTTTTCGACTAAAAAATATCTTTAAGCTCCATAGGCTAAACCTCTCCCCAAGGCTACTCAGGAGTAAATCCCGCCGCCGTGCATGGGGAAAAAAGGGTGCATGGTTACAGCTTCAGATAAACGTTTCCATCTGGCCCATCCGAAGCCCTGAATTAAATTTCGATCCGAGATATTTGAACACTGATCTACTGTGATCCACAGTGTTTCAAACCCCCTAGGTTTTTATTTATTTTTGAATCCAAAAAGTCGAGGAAAGGAAGGCCACCCCAGGCTCACACCGCTCTTAAGAGTTAAGGGTTATTTATATCTCGTTAAGGCAATCTAATTAGCAATAACGTTATTGGGATTGTGGAGGGAAATGATGCCAAGTGCCAGTTAGCCTTCACTAAATCTGGATTTGGGGACTTCCCCACTTATTTCAACACACGTTTTTCATGCTTAAAAAGCAAACGTTTTCAGGTTGCTAGTTTAATAGAAAACAATAAGATTTCCCTATCCCCAGCATTAAGACTATTAGAATTGCTTACTGCAGATGAAGCGGTAGGTAGGCACCGTTAAAATCCTGCATTGGAACCGCTTTTCCATTTGAACCTAACCCTGAAATGGCTGAGGTTTGGAAGTCTTTTGCCCTGACAGACATTTTAAACCAAATACTAGCTGGCAACCCTAGGCTCTGCATGGAGGAGAACGGCCTCCCAAAGCTGTGGAGCCAGCGTCTCCCGGAGAGATATGCTACTACACGGCTTGGATTTACAATGGGGGGAGCGAGATCTCCGGGTGGCAGAAGGCATTTTAAATATATCTGTAGCTACATCTATATGTGTATCTGTATCTATTCATATATCCAGACTCTAGCTTTGGATATATATACACACACACACACACATATATATATATATCCAAAGCTAGAGCCTGGCTTCCCCGTCGGGATTATGAATAGATATGTATCTATCTTTATAAATATGCACATACATATACACACATATATATCTGTAGCTATCTTTATAGATCTATGTATGTATGTATGTACGTATGTGTATTTTTCCATGATCCCGACGGGGAAGCCAGGCCCTGGGTTTGCACACACACACACACACACACGTATCTGTAGCCATCTTTAATATATTTATGAAATGATTAAATAAATAAATAAATTTAAATAAGACACATAACTATATGTTCAATAGACAGAAGCGACCTACCTGCAAATCCAGAAGTCAGGTCCTTCCTTCCTCCCTTCTTACCCACCCATTCACTCCATCCATGAAGAATTATTAATATATTTGGGGGGGGGGGAGCTGCACAGATCTCTTTTCCCCCTCCCCCTTCTCCCCATAAACTATGGCAAGGCCAGGCGGGCTTTCTGTGCCTGGCTTCCCCTGGGGCCAAGCCCTTCTCCCTCCTCAGCCGGGGAGAGGAGCGGGAGGCGGCAGAGAATTGCCCGACCCCCCCCGCTCCTCCCCCCGCGTGGGCCCAGTCTCCTTCTTCTTGTCCTTCTTTCCCCAAAGGTCCCCATCTTCTTTTGGCCCATCCGGGCCTTTGCCTGGCCTCCCCCCCCTCTTTCCCCCTTCGGCCACCTGCGCCTCGGGGGGGAGGAGGAGGAGGGGGGAGGTCTTGCCTTTGCTCTGCGCCGCCGTCCTCCTTTTCCCGGACGCGCCCTCCTCTCCAGGAGGAAGGTCAGCAGCTCCTCCATTTGGAGCATCCCCTCAGAAGCATGCGCTGACAACGCCACAGCGGTGCTTGGAGCATGTGCTTGGGTCCCGACCTCCACAAACAAGACCTATAGAAATTTCTGTGTCTCCTCTGGAAGGGCCTCCATTGGAAGCATTGGGTCAGAAGCATGTGTCTAGCGTTCCAGAGCAGTGCTGGGAGCTTGGTCTTTGCTCACCTCCTCCCGGTGTCCATGCTTTCCCTCTGGAAGGCCCTCCCTTTGGAACACCGGAGCACGCCTCCGGAGCCTCTCCTTTACCCCCGTCCTCCATCTCCTCTGGAAGGCCCTCCATTTGGAGCGTGTGGCACTTGCTCTTCGGCCCCGTCCTCCATGTCCTGCTTCCTTTTTCCTCCATTTTGCCCAGGGACTCCGAAGCCTTGGAGGAGAGTCTGGGCAGCTTGTTCTCACGGCCTCCGGGTACTTTTCCTCTCCTCCTCCGCCTCTGGAAAGGGCATCGACTGAGCAGCGGGGGGGGGGAGCATGGTCCTCCTCCTCCTCCTCCTCCTGGGCCACCCGGAGGGCCTGGGGGTGGGGTGGCCCCAGTTGCCCCTCCGGGACCAGCTCCTCTCTCCCTGGGAGAAGGGCCAGGAGGGAGACAGACAGACGAGGGCAGGGGAGCCCAAGACAAGCAGCCCCCTTCCTCCGCCTCCAGACAGACAGAGAGAGAGTCAGGGCTGGCTCCTGGGTCCGCCTTGGGCTCCGTCCCGGGCCTCCTCCTCCTCCTCCTCCTCCTGCTGCTCTTCCAGCCCCGGGGCCTAGCCCTTTCCAGCTGCTTCCGAGAGAGAGTCCTGGCCTGTCCCCTCCACGGACCCGGCACAGAGCCGCTCCCGGTCCGCTTCGGAGGGAAGCCAGCGAGCGAGCGAGAGCCGCCCAGGGGCCTCCTTCTCCTTCTCGGGCTCCGCTTCAGGTCTCACCCCCAGGGACTCCGCCGCCGCCGCCAAGGGAGAGGAGCTGGGGAAGGAGAGCCCGGGGCGGGAAGGAGGGAGGGAGGGAGGGAGAGAGGGAAGGAAGGAGACACGCCAGGGAAGGAGGGGGGCCTTGGCTTGAAGCGGCCGCCTCTCCGCCTCCTCTTCCCCCACCGCCTCCTCGCCTCGCTTTCATCAATGGGAACCACGCCGCCAACGCCGCCGCCACTCTCTTAAGGAGGAACCGGGGGCGGCCTAGTTGCCAGGCTCGCTTCCTCCCCTCCTCCTCCTCCTCTTCCAGCATCTAGAGCAAGAGCAGCCTCATTGATTGATTGATTTGGGGCATTCATTGATTTAGGCTATTTATACCCCGCTCTTCAGCCCTAAAGGCTCTCAGGGCGGCTTACAGTCTCAAAAGACAGGCCCCCAAAGGCGAAGGGGACCCTGCCCCGCAGTCCCTCTCTCCTCCGAGGCCTGGGCCAAGGCAGAGGGCCTGCAGGGAGGAGGAGGAGGAGGGCCCTTCTTCTTGGTGGAGTCGGGCCTGCCTCAATTCCACTTCCTTGACATACTGCTTCCTACCGCCTAAGGCTAAGCTGCCTCTAAGGCGGGTTACAACTGTAACCAATCTAGAGGGTAATACAAGCAACCTTGCTTTTTGGACCTGATTTTCAAAAAAAGGATTTGCAAGCCCCAACTGCTGGAGGCCCCAATGCTTCTTTGCAGACCCCACTTGGGCCTCCTCTCCTTCTCAGGGGAAAGGGCCTGAGGGAAGAAGAGTTCATGGATGCCCACATTTGGCCTATGGGGACCCTAAGGCAAAGCTACAGAGGGTTTTCTTAGCAAGTTTCTTCAGGGAGAGGTTTGGCCTTGCTTCCCTCTGAGGCTGAGAGAGTGTGACTTGAACAAGGTCACCCAGGGGGCTTCCCCAGCCAGGCTAGGATTTTGAAGCTAAAAGGCTCCCAGTACAACAAGTAAACGGGTGTCGTTTATATAAAGTGGCAAAGAGAAGCTCTGCTTTTTGGAACAGATATGTGTTTTAAAATATTTGCAAGCCATGGATGTTGGAATCTGTGGACGGAGCGAGCGGGCACTTCCGGATCCCAGCTGCCTCCAGCAAGTAGGCCGCCCTTTGCTAAGGCCCGGTGGAGCTGCTCCTGGGGGAAAAGCACGGGGTGGTTGTTGTGTGCTTCCAATTGTTTCTGACTTAGGGTGACCCAAAGGTGAACCTATTGTTTGAGTTTCTTGGCAAGTTACTTCAGAGAGGGGCTGCTTCTGTGGCTGAGAGAATGTGACTTGCCTAAGCAAACCCTAGTCTTCTAGTGTGCAACTCCAAAATCACTACACCTCACTGGCCTTCAAGACAACTCTGTCACAGGGTTTTCTTGACAAGTTTCTTCAGAGCGGGGGGGGGGGGGGGTGTTTGCCTCTGAGGCTGAGAGAGTGTGACTCACCGAAGGTCAGCCAATGAGTTTCCATGGCCCAGCCGGGATTCCAATCCTGGTTTTCTACGTAGTCCAACACTCATGCCATTGCATTTCACTGGGCCAAGGGCCCTGGTGTGGTGGCCACGGGTCCTCCTCCTTCTCCAGGACCTGGCCTACATTTCAGCCTTTCGTACAGGAGGAATTCCAAAAGGTCCTCCAGTTTAAGCATGGCCCTCAGGGTTTTGGGGTTTTGTGTGTGCATGTGGCAACTTTCTTCAGAGGGGGGTTGGCCTTTGAGACTGAAAGAGGATAAAGAGGGCATCCATGGCCAAGAAGGGATTCGAACCCTGGTCTCCTGAGTCAGAGCCCACCTTAAATCCGCTCTGCAGTGCCTTCCCCCCCCCTTTCCCTCCCTGCTCCCCTTCCCCAGGCCTGGCCTGACTGGCCCTTGTTCTTTGTTTGCAAAGGGAGGGTCTCTCCCCAGCTGACCAATGGGGAAGGGAAGCCCAGCTCTTGGGAGACCCCCCCCCCCAGCCAAGGGCCCAGGCAGGCTGACCCCGGCTCCTCCTTCTACTGGCCCTGTCCAGGAGGAAGTTCACCAGGGCCTCCAGTTTAAGCATGGCCAAGGCTGCCAAAACCACCTTAAAATGTGGCACTGTGCATCCCCCCCTCTCTCAAAAGCCTCCCAAAACACACACAACAGAAAAAGAAGCAGGAGGAGGGGAAAATCAGCCAAGCCTCATTTAAAATGGCAGCTGGGAGTGAATGGCATTGGCTGCATCCACACTGCAGACATAATACACTTTGACAACGCTTTAACTGCATTTGATACAAATGCATGCTTCTTAGGCGGCATCTGCGCTGCAGAAATACTCTGGTTTGACACTAGTTTAACTGCCCTGGCTCAAGGCTATGGAATCCTGGGAAAGGGTAATTTTGTGGGATATTTAGCCGCCACTGTTGTTAGAGAGAGCTCTGGTGTCACAACAAACTGCATTTCCCAGAATTCCATAGCTTTAAGCCGTGGTAGTTAAAGCAGTGTCAAACCGAAGTATTTCTGCAGTGCAGATGCATCCTAAGAAGCATGCATTTGTATTTTATATTAGAGTTATGGGCTTTTTTTGGGTCATGTCCTCCGTTTTTCTGGAATGTCCTCTATTTCGCCGCCTCTACGGCTAGGACAATGTGGTCACCCTGGGCCCTTGCTCAGCCATCCTGGGAGTGCCCTGGGGATGCCCTTTCTGAGAGAGCGGCCCTGCCAACCTCTGCCAGCCACTCCTTTGTTTATTTGCCCTTTCCAGCTCCACTCATCCACAGAGCTATTAGGCTGTCTGTCTGTCTAGGCCAATGATGTTTGAACAGGCAGGCCTTCCAGCCTGGGACCATTTCAAGGGAAGGGCACATGATTGATGGTTCAAATATGGGTCTCTTTTTCAAAAAGAGACCACATTGACAGGTTACCCAAGTTATTTTGGGCTGAACTCAATCGCCTTTCTAGCTGCATCCACACTGTAGAAATAATCCAGTTTGACAACACTTTAACTGCCATGGCTCAGTGCTACGGAATACTGGGAATTCTAATTTGTTGTGGCACCAGAGCAGAGTCACCAGATGTCCTCTTTTCCCAGGACATGTCCTCCATTTCAGCCTTTTGTCCAGGAGGAATTCCAAAATGTCCTCCATTTTGATCAGGCCTAAGTAGCGTGGATTTACATTTTTTTTAAATGAGGGCTTTAAGGTTTTCTTTGGTAGTGTCCTACATTTTTATTGAACATCCTACATCTTGCTGTGCCTTGTCTTCTTTTGCGGTGAGAACATCTGGTCACCTCGCACTAGAGCTCAGCTCTGAAGGATGTACTGAGGAGTCAGAACCGTCCAAGCCATGGTATTCCCCCGTCACTATGTACGGATGTGAGAGCTGGACAGTGAAGAAAGTGGGTAAGAAGAAAATCAACTCATTTGAGATGTGCTGCTGGAGAAGAATACTCTGCTCTGGTGCCACAACAAACTACAGTTCCCAGAATTCCATAGCATGGCACCACGGCAGTTAAAGTGGTGTTAAACTGGATTATTTCTGCAGTCTGGACGCAGCTAGCTGACATTGCCCCCTCCCCACAATGACCTTCCAGCCCTCCTGGGAACCACCTGGTTGGGACCAGAGGAGAAAAACTAATCACAGCCTTTTCTCTCTTTATTTTGAAGGGTGGTGTCAGCTTAAAATCAATCCCATCCAAGAAAAATAACAAGTGAAGAGAGTTGTTAACATTTCAGAATCAATCTATCCTTCTGGTCTGGGAGTTGTTTGTGGCTGTTGCTTTTAAACTAGGGCACTCAGACCAGTTAATGGCTTTAATTCTGTCAAGTCTTTTGCTTTTAACCAATTAATAGATCAATTACGGTGCAAAACTTTTAATACTCTGATCAGAATTAAGTCCTGATTGCAGTGGGATTTACTCACAGGTAAGTATGGAAGGCAATGGCAAACCTTCTCTGAAGAAACTTGTCAAGAAAGCCCTGTTACAGATTCGCCTTAAGGTTGCTACATGTTCAAAACAACTAGAAGAAGCAAAAGAACAGCAACAAGTATGGATAGTACTGTGACTTGAACCAATGAAAACCAAGATGGTATCTCAATATAGGGACAGATATTTTTAGAATATTTGAGGAATATTTTTTTAAAACAGTCTTTTACAGAGGAGGGAAAACTTTATTTTAGTGATGTTCTAAGAAATCAGTTGAAGCACCAAATATCTTTAAGAAAGACCAACTTTAATTAAATTCCAGCCTGATTACTGAATGAAATGTCAGTAAATGAACACCATTAATTCATTTAATTTTGTCTATTTTTACACTGTTTTTAATACAGCCTACAAAATTTACATTCAAAGGAGACAAAATTGTAGATAGCATAGGATGTGTATTCAGTTGTATTCTGAGGTAATATTGCTGTTTCAGACATGTATGTTTACATGGAAGTAAAGTGCCCTAATTTTAAGAGACTTCTTCTGCAACTCAAGGCACAGTTCACTTCTTGCAGCTTAATTCCAGAAATGAGTCCGGGGGAAAAAAACCTAAACAGCTTTCTGTCCTCTTATGACTGTGACAGGCATCATACATTTAACAGTTTATTCCTGGGTATGGCTCTTGTAAATAATTTGTAAGGCTTGCACTGCTTTAAAACACCACAGGTAAACCACTACTGCTAAAATAAATAATAATCAATGGTAAGATCTCATTCCTTAAACTCGGACAGTAGATTTCAGTTTAATAATTTAAATTGTAATGATAACCACGTTCCAGCAAAATAAGATTTTTTTAAAAAAAAGTGGAGAAAGCCCCACTAAAGCATATGATTTCTATCCTAATTTTACTTGAAATTCAGATACCAATTTGGGTGACTACCAAAATGTTGTTTGAACTAACAGCGACAAAGGATTTTGTGATTGTGATCCTATTTATCAAAAAGGGATTCTAAGTAAACTTCTCTTAGGATAGCACTCTAAACGCTTACTGTTCACATTTCCCTGGAATTAAATCCCCTTAAATTCAGTGGAATGTGTTTTCGACTAGATGTGTGTAGGCCTGCACTGCTTTTTTTAAATATCAGATCTAGTAGATATTTTAGTGTATCTGGATCTAGAATTAATTTCTGTGTGATAAGAATTTGAATAGGGAGGGAGAGTCACAAAAAGGGGTATCTTGAAACATTCCAAGCAATCCACTTTTAATCAGAATTTTTCTTCTTTAATTACCCCTAGAAACCCTGGAGCAGTTCTTCCAGCCATTCAGACCTACTTCCTGCATGCATCTTTTCAGAACAGCAAGGAAAGACAGGTTTGATGCTATGGACAGAGTGAAATTGACTCGGGGTTGTCATCTGTCAATAAGCAGCACTGGGGACCGCCTGCCTTTAAATCCATTCCCATGACTGTTCTTATTGCCTTTACAAACGTTCTCGTGGGGTAATAATTCCCGATTCAGATTTTTCCTTGGGTAAGGCACTTTGGAATTCACCCTGGGAGCAAAAATGGGTCATGTGACGATGATGATGTGAGGAAGTCAACCATAAATTTCAGAAATCATTTATTCCAAGCACTTTCAGTAGAAGGAAATTGGGTCATGGCATTGTTATCTCTTGATGTTAATCCAGAGTAATACCTACAGTATGGGGCATTCACACAGTCTGGAGCAGCCATGCCTAGTGCCAGGCAAGGAACAGTGGTTTTCCTTAAGGAACATTTTTGGAGTGTGGTCATTGATATAACTGAAAGGCACCAAGTTGACAGTTATTGTGTGTTTGGTGTTTGTTTGTTTTTTAAACAAAAAACAAAAACAAAACTGTGTGGTGGAGACTTAAATTTTCTGCCTCAGGTACCAAAATATATTGGGTTGTATCTGACTACATTTGCTTAACATCTGCTGCAGAGTTCAACTGCTTCCTATATGTGCAAGATACACAACAGATATTGTTGGCTGTACATTCTAAAATCCACATAGCAGCTGCCTCTCATTTTAGCAATGAAGCACTAAGACTGGGAAAACAATTCCAGACACTTGGTCACTCAGGAGCTTAACCCTTGGCTGATGGTGCCTAAGCATTTAAATCTTTTCTTAGTTCTGTACAGGGCTTGTCCTTAAATATTTGGTGCTCACTGTTTGGAATTTGAAATATTTTCCCAGCCTGCAAACTACTTGTGCTTTTATTTTCTAAAATATATCACTGACAATCTATCAAAGTTTAGGTAAGGTTTATTTTAGTTGCTCCCCAGCACATAAAAGACCCCTGAATGCAACTGTTCAATGACTAGTGCATAGCGATACAGAGAACTACTATAACAATCAATGCAGAGAAGTAGAAGTTGACAACAAAAAAGGAAGAACTAGAAAGCTCTTCAACAAGTTCCAAGAAATCAACGGGAAGTGAAAACCTAGAGTGGAGATGATATAGAACCAACAGGGAAATATAATGCATGGCCAAGTAGAAATAAGAAGAAGATGGAAACAATACATCAAAGTACTATACAACAGAGATGAAAGGATGACTGATTCATTTGAATTAGAACCATATGAAGACTAAATTTTAGAAAGTAAAGTGGAAGCAGCAATCAGTGTGCTGAGGAGAAATAAATCTCCTGGGAAAGATGGCATAGCAACAGAGCTGCTTCAGCTTACAAAAACAGAATCTGCTTTAGTTCTTACTAAAATCTGTTAATAAATATGGGAAACAAACCAATGGTCTACAGACTGAAAATGATCAATACACATTCCAACACCCCCCCCCCAAAAGAGGACCAAAGGGATAGTAGCAACTACAGAACTATTGTAATTAATTTCCATGAAAGCAAAGTGATGCTCAGAATTCTACAACTAAGACTTTTACAATATATGGAAAGAGAAATGCCAGATGTTCAAGCTGGGTTCAGGAAAGAAAGATACACTAGGGATCATATTGCAAACAAGCAAAGCTGAACAGTGAAAAAAGCTGATAGGAAGAAAATAAACTCATCACAGATGCAGTGCTGCAGAAAAGTTCTGTGGATAGCATGGACTGCCAAAAAAGGCAAATAAGTGGGTTCTACCCTGAACATTTCCTAGAAGTCAAGATGACTAAATTGAGGCTGTTCTACTTTGGACAATAATGCTTGTAAGATAGAAGGAGTAGGAAAAGGGGAAGGCCACCTCTTGGTGGATAGAAAAGACACAGTCATGAGTCTGCAGGGGCTGAGCAAGACTGCTCAGGATAGGGTAACTTGGAGGTCTCTCATTCATGGGATCACCAAAGTTGACTCAAAGACAGATAACAACAACAACAACAACATGAAAGAACAATCCCCCCCCAACCTGATGCCTTTCTGAGATGCTGGAGTACAATTTTCATCATCTCCAGTCCCCATCATCTCCAGCCAGAATGACTGGAGGGCACCACATTGGAAAAAGCTAGCTGAAATATGATTGCATATTTGTTAATGCAACATCTTTCAGTTTAGGGAGAAACAAAGCTTGGGAAAATTATGCACTTGGACTGGCCAATGGAAGACCCTCTGTGGACATTCTGGGAGTTGTAGTAACTTTTCTCAGCTTTGAGAGTGGACTCTTGAGCTCATAGGTACTCCTCAGGCACAGCTTGGTATGGATGACACACTCACAAACCTCCTTTGGCACATGCCCATTTAATTTTAAACACCCCCTCCCATACCAATTCTGTAATTTCAGAATTGCTGTAATGAGCCCTTCAGAAAAAGTTACCAAACTCAGCAAACTGAAATATCCCAGAATATTTCCCCCCCCTAAATGCTGTCAGTTCCAATTTTGCAAGCAGACAAAACATTTCCAATCTGAGCATATTTTAATGGGTTGGCAGTTTATTTATTTAAAATGAAGAAAGTACTTTGGATTCCTAATATTGTCCTGAGAGATTGAAAATGAACATATTTTTAAATGCAGTAATTTGCTGTTCAGCCTTTAGTCTGCTTATCCATGTCAAGAGATTTGATTTTTTTTTTTAAAGCACCCTATTCCATTCAGTTTCCTTTCACTTCCTTTCTTCTTGCTTTCCTCATTTCTATGCACTGCTACAATCATGTTGCAATCTCTGGGTTGGGCAAGAGCTCTTTAGACCCAACCCAACTTTACCTATTTGCATTGAAATGAATCTTAAAAGCAATTAAAGAGATCCTGTTTGGCAAACTCCACCCTCACCTTTGTTACATCTGTGGTGGAGAGGGGGTTGTTAAGAGCAGAAGAACAGCTGCAGTGAGTCAGCCCAAGAGGCCACTAAGCCCAGTATCATATCTCCGACAGTGGCAAGATCCAGATGCCTGAGGAAATGTATGTAAGTACACAGTGTAGTAACCAAGTAATCTGTATGTGTGTGTGTGTGTTCATTCTCAAGACTGGCTCGGATAATAATTTTCCCTGCTTGTACAAGCAGTGCTTGCTCACGTCACTGACAGTGGCATCCATAATCTGAAGAAAAGAGCCCTTGTGTCTTGTGTCAGTGTTAATAATCTGGAACATCCTTTGACAACCTGGCACCGTCTAGATGTGCTGGAATAATCTCCTATCATCCCTCTGCAATGCCTATGTTTCCTGGTGTGATGGTTCTTACATATCTTGAGGATGCTGGATCATGGAACTAGAATACTAGAACTTTGGCAGTGTAGAAGCTGCTTCTGCACTTAATTCACCTCTGAAGTTGTTGGCTGTTTTCTACACAAGTCTGCATTTTCCACATCTGTAATGGAAGTGTGTGTGTGTGTGTATGTAAATAAAAATCTATACTGTGTCTGGAATGTATTTCAGGAATAAAGTCTCATTTTCTGTTCTTCATCATGAGTGAGAGAAAAATTCAAATGCTCTTCTACTAGCAACCTGTACTGTTTATTCATACCAAACCAAAGCTTGGAGAAGTTATTTTTCTGGATTTTTTATCCCAAAACCTATAAAGCCTGACTATAGGCACTGGCTTTTCCAAGTGTCAATGTAATTTCCCAAGCTTGGCAAACAATATCCAGAATTGCGCACACAGAGAAAACATTCAGGGGTAGCTGTGTTGGCCATTTAACAAATACAAACAAAAATCCATCAGTGATACCTTTATTGACTAACCAAAACGCACAGAATACTTGTTGCAAATTTTCTAAGTTCCATGGGCTTCTTCATCAGGCAAGATGTTACAAACCAAACAGCAGACAAAACAACAACAACT
This sequence comes from Sceloporus undulatus, assembly GCF_019175285.1. Classification (NCBI taxonomy): domain Eukaryota; kingdom Metazoa; phylum Chordata; class Lepidosauria; order Squamata; family Phrynosomatidae; genus Sceloporus; species Sceloporus undulatus. The sequence continues at coordinate 148,547,974 of NC_056523.1, read as the reverse complement.
GGAAATGTTAGATAGATACTTGCATGTTGTTTCAGTCCCCTTGTTATGATGGGGAGGATATCTTCTGGCCATGTGGCAATAGGGAGATTTTCAAAGTCCAGGAAATTTAAAGTTCATTTGCATCTCAACAGGGGCCCTTCTTTGGCAATCCAACATGTCTCTATTCCAGTGAGGTCACAGGCCTCTTAGTAGGCAGAGAACAACCGATTCCTCAAGAAGTCTCCATGTTTTTGAATCAGGAACATTTTGGTGATGTAGAAGTAAAACATGTCCAAATTTAAGAAGAAAAAAATTGTTTTACCTTGGTTGGAGTCCCAGTCCACGGGCTACTCTTCATGGTTCCCCTATTGCAGTGACAATGCGGTATCTCACAATACAGAAAACATTCAGGGGTAGCTGTGTTGGCCATTTAACAAATACAAACAAAAATCCATCAGTCATACCTTTATTGGCCAACCAAAATGCACAGTATACTTGTTGCAACCTTTCGAGGCTACACACACACACTTGACATCTAAAAGGGACTTCTGACTTCAGCCTGCTAGCAACTTGCAGAGGAGTGGGATTCATGGCAACTCCCAGGATTCCTCATCACTGACTTTGATGACTATGACTGTTAAGAACTGCAGTCAAGCAATGTCTAGAAAGTGTATGACTGAATCCTCTAGTCTGGGGCATACTAAATTTCAACTAGTATTCTATCAATGGGTCACAATAGTGTATTTCAATTTATACAACCACAAGGCACTTTTCTGGTTGTTGCAGAGGAGTCAACAGAGACATGGCTATGTATTTTCCTGTTGACAAGTGCCCTACAAGGACATCTATAGAGACCTCCCAAAGATCTTGCAGTGTGCCCAGCAACAGGAAAATAGCTGGACTTTCTCTGCTGATCTCTCTGCCCTCTAATGGCATGGAAATGGCTGTGTTGGGAATGCTGCATGGTGATGGCAAACCTTTTAGAGATCAAGTGCCCAAACTGAGTGGCATTCCTGCACTGGGTGTCACCCAGTGCCAGGGGTGGGATGGGACTTTGGGGGCGATACTTCTGGGGGAATGGGCTTCCACCTTCTTGGGCAGGACATCCTGGGAGAAAAACCCAAGACACACACTCTCAGCCTGAGGCTAGCAATAGCAAACCCCCCACTGATGAAACTTACCAAGAAAACTCCATGATAGTTTCACCTTAGGGTCGCCATAGTCAGAAACAATTTGAAGCCACCACACGCACAAGTCATGGTCATTCAGCCTCAGAGGATAGCAATAGAAAACCACCTCTGATGAAGCTTGCCCTATAACAGTTTCACCTTAGGGTCACCAAGAATGGCCTCTCAGCCTCAGGCCAGCAATAGCAAAAAAACAAAAAACAAAACCCTGGCGAAACATGCCAAGAAAACTCCATAATAGTTTCACTTTAGGGTCACTGTAAGTCGGAAATGACTTGAAGGCACCACACACACAAGTTACACTCTCTCAGCCTCAAGGGATGGCAAGGACAATCCTCCCCCCCACTCCTCTGCCTTTAAATGGATCTGGGAGCCATTTAAAGGCATGGGGTGGTGATGGAGGAATACGCACACGCCTGCTCCTCAGGAAGCCAGTTAAAGGCATAGGAGGACTGGGGAAGAGGAGGAACAGGCATGCACTGGCTCTTCCTCTTCCTCTGCCCTTTTGTCCCTTTAACTGCCTCTCCAGAATCAGTTGAAGAAAGGAGAGGGTGGGGGAAGAGGAGTCACCAGTGCTTGTGCTGGCAGAGAGAGCTCCATGTGCCAGAGATTCACCACCGCGGGCTTAGAAGCTGGGTTTGGGCTGAATAGTACTGCAGGATATAGCTATGGAGACATGGTTTTGTGCAACACATACCTCTCCTGATGCAGATTCTAGACTTGATGTTTTGTATCACTCTGATGACACAAATTATAATATGTGGGCCTCTGAAGTGCAGAGTCTGGCAAACCTACTTCTTTGAACTACAGTTCCCAGGATTCTTCAACCAGGATTACCAATAATGTGAGAGAGAAGGGTTGAAAGGCCCAGTGGCCACATTCCTTGGAAGATTCTGGGAGTTGAAGTCCAAAAGTAACCTTTTCAAACTTTGTTGGAACTTGACTCTCAGTCCTCCTTCGTGGTTACAGAAGAGGTAGAGGCTCATTACCACCTCACACAAGGCATTTGGAGCTGCATGCTGCTCCCAATCAGGAGAACACCTATTTCCTTGCAGAGGGGCATTGCCTCCTTCGTACAACAATGCCAGCCTTGTTTTTTTGCTCATGTTCTTATACTTGCCCACTATGAATCTGCCTTACCCGTTTCTAACTCTGTTTATGGTTTTTGGACAAGGCTTGTTAAACTTTGTGGCTGAATGATGTAGCGTGTCTGAAGTGAAATAAGGGGCAAACCCATGTCCCCTTTCTTTCTCTTTGCTGTGGCTAGCCATTTTCACAAGTTTGCCCTGAGTTTTATGGGGTTTATTTACAGATAAATACATGAGAGCCAGTATAGTAGTGGTTAAATACATCTCTGGAGACTAGGGTTGGATTCACAGATTGGCCATGAAACCTGTTGGGTGGACTTAGGAAAGTCACACTCTCTCAGCCTCAGAGGAAGGCAAAGACAAACCTCCTCAGAACAAATCTTGCCAAGAAACTCCCCCATGATAGTGTCACCATAAATAAAAAAAATGACTTGAAGGTACACAACAACAACAACCATTTTTATGTTGACTGATACCCCCTTGGTAGCAAAGTTATTTTGGAAGAAAGTTGGCACCTCCCCCAAATATTATTTGACTGGCCCTCCAAGTCCTGCTTTCATGAAGCAGGGGAGGCTTTTCTGTCCCAGCAGCTTTATTTTGTTCCCAGGCAAATGCCTTCTATGTGGCCTAGAAGCCTGCAAAGTTTGTATGTGTGTGTGCGCGCGTGTGTGTTAATGAAGCCAGTAGTCTTCCCTTTTAGACACTGTAACTATTTAGGGAGAATCTGAAGTGTATTCAACAGGTTGGTATAATGATGCAGTTTTGCTACTGGTAAGAAAAATAATTTCTGAGTAACCCAACCTCACTGTCAGCTTTTTAGGCTGGTGGTAATAGGGGAATGTCTAACCCTTAAAAAAATATTTCTACATTCAAACACAATTTGGTACGTACTTGCCCTTTTGAACTTTTGCAATGGGGCGTGATGTTGGTGATGGTTAAAGATGTTCCACAAGGCAGCTGTATCCGGGAGCAACTCTAGTTCAGTAAATATGGAGCAAATAAGTGCAGCATTCACAATAGCCATACTGATGACAAATGGTAACACTCGTTTTATAAAAAACAAATGATGTTTTTTTAAAAGAACCAACACCACAAAAGGACCATCAATACATAAATCCAAATTGTACTACTGTTTGGAACACGGCTGAGCTCATTACCACACAGATGCAACATCCTGATTGGGCTTCATCATGCCTTTGCAGTATCAGTTTACCATAGGCCATTCGTTGTGTAAGGCTTTGGGCAGCAGCAGGGGGAGGAAAATTGCTTGGAAAATGCAGGGCTTCTCCAAGTTTTGAGTGTGAAAGCCACAGACCATCTGCTTCACGTGTGGTCTGTTCCAGTATCTTCCTGTTCCTTGCTTCAGTCTCCCTTCCAGCTATCTTCCCTCCCAGTCCTCACTCTGTTCCTGGCTCTTCCTCTAACCTCAGTTTGATTTACAGTTCTTTTGGCTTTCTGTCTCTGATTCTGATCTCCCGGCTTCTGACCAAAGGACGACATGGCTCCTGGCTTGGCTTTTCCCTTTAGTTGCACATTCAGCCCTGCCCTCTCTTGCTTTCATTCCACAGACTCACTGCTGCGCCCAGCCATGCCTCAGGCTAGGTCTGACACAAGGACATCACTGTCTTGCTTAAGGAGGCAAGAACTCTCTGCTGTTGTGTCACACCAAGAGTCCTGCTGGCCAGCATTTTGTTTCCAGCAGCCAGAGCTTGGAAATGTTCTCGCTTTTTATTGCAACTCCCAGAATGCTCCAGAAGCACTGGCTGAAGGAATGTGGGAGATGCACTCCAAAAACAGGAACATTTCCAAGCTCCCCTAGTACTGGCCAGCCAGGTAATATTAGGAAGCTCTGAAAGAAACAGACCATAAAAGAAATGATTTGCTGTAATAATTTCTGAAAGGAAATCACCTAGTACTGAATGTAAACATCTTCAGTAAATAACTTCTCCTTTGCTCTGGTCTTTAACATATTTTTAAAGAAATTTTGCTCTTGATGTTGTTACCATCTTTTCTAATTTACTGTTTAATTTTGCTTTGTTTCCCACGTGCTGATGTTCTTTAAACAATTTAATTGCCTTGGAATTCTCTTTTGAAACCAAAGTGGACAAACTGTTTATATTATATATAGCTTGCAACATGTGTTTTGTGCATTTTGGTTGGTTCCATAAAGGTAAATCCTGGGAAAGGTGGAGGGAAGTAGGAAGAGAGGAAGGCCACATACTAGATGGATGGACTCCATTAAGAAGGTCATGGGTATGGGGTTGCAGGAATTAAGTAGAGCAGTGGAGGACAGGGGGTCTTGCAGATGTCTCATCCATAGGGTCACCATGAGGCGAGATTGACTGGAAGGCAGTTAACAACAACATAAAGGTATTGCTGTCTTGTGGCTTTTGGATGTTAATCACTGTAACTATCATGGCTAACAGTTGTTGGTGGACCAGGCCTCCCTGATCCCACCTAATTCCTTTTGTTAAAAAGCCTTTGGAGCTGATAATTAATTGCCACCCCATTCTCTTGCAGTTGGTGATATGCCCTGCGTTACTTATGCATTGTATGAAGCATTTCTTTACAAATGTGTACAAATCTATAGTGAAAGGAAGTGTCTGGCTAGCTGTGATGGGAACTGTAGTCCATCACTGCCAAAGCATATCAGGTTGGGAAGGCTCTTTTGTGGAGTGAGTGGCAAAAAGATAGGGAATTTTAAAAAAATGATTTGAGAGCAGCACTAATGCTAAGGTTCTGTTTCGAATCACAATGACTATGTTGGTTGTGGTGGGGATTATGGGAGTTGTAATATGGCAATGCAGCTGCAGGACACCAGGTCTAATCAAAGCTCATATATGTTCCAAACTGCTTTTGTGTACTGCCTCAACAACAAAAATGATAAATGCTGATTTAACAGTATTTTGAAATGCATATACATTTTTAAAAACTCCCTCCATGTTGGAGGGAATTGCAAAATGCATGGCTCATTTATCCACACATAGTGAGACTTCAAATGGGTTCAAGAGATGTGTTTGGGGTTATCTCTGATACTGCAAGCAAATGACTCCATCACACTCAGTGTTCACAGTTCCTTTCATTTACCAGGAAGCTCAAATAAAGCACAATGAGGTTATTCCATATTTATTAGCAGCTGCCCAGATGGAAATTGCTACCCTTTTCCCCTCCCTCCCTTCCCCTTCCCCCTGCCTTGCCAAAATGCCCCAGATTGGAGTATATTGTGCTGGCTTGGTTGGAAAGACTCTGGCTGTTGACATTGCCAGAGAGGCAAACACATCCTTTTCTATGTTATTCCAGTTTTACATCACCCTCTTTGAAATGTGATATGCAGAAATTTGCACTATTCCCAGTGTGTCCACAGCACAGATTTGCATGCTGGCGTTATAAGGCTTGCTGTGTTATTATTAATCCCTTTCCTGAATCATTTCTAACACTGAATTTACTTAATGCATTTTCAGCTTAAGATGTTAATCCTTGCAGGGTCCCAATCACTGAAAAGGTATTGAATTGTTTCAGAGGAAGTAAAATCATTTGCTCTGATGACTTCTGTAACCATGAAGGAGGACTGAGGGTCAATAATTTGCTGTGATGACAGGTCTCTGCAGTCTGGGGCTGTCAAAGCATAGTGTCTGTGATGGTCACACTAGCAAATTTGAAGTATTTTTCAATGCACTCAGGCAAGGGAGGGAATTCTAAGTTCTAAGGAAGATGGTTGTTCCTTTGCAGTACCAAGCTGTTCCTTTTGACTGGTGGACACAGTTGTCTATGCCATACCGTACAAACTGCTGGGCCACTCAAACTAACTGTTCCATTCAGTTGTCGTGAACACAGATTTGTTACCAGCCTGAAACAAGTGTCAACAGCTAGTCCAGCTGGATTCTGAAAGTGGAATGAGGATGACATCTTGACCTTTCTCACAGGTAGAAAATGGTTTGGAGCCAGTTCTGTGAAACTGTACATGGAAAAACTCTATCAATACCAATAGTGGAGAAAGTCAGTGTGTGTAGTGGTTCAAGCATTGAACAATGACGCTGGAGATCAGGGTTTGAATCCCGATTCAGCTGGGTAAACCTACTGGGTAACCTTGGGCAAGTCACGCTCTCTCGGCCTCAGAGGATGGCAATGGCAAGCATCCTTTGAACAAATCTTGCCATGAAAACCCCATGATAGGTTGCCTTAGGGTCGCCATAAGTCAGAAATGACTTGAAGGCACACAACAACAACCACCTTATTTGCATAATCTTATTAAAACAAAGCACAGCTAAAAAAAACAGTAGTGCAAAGCTTTAAACAGCAATCAGACAAGCAATTATATTAAAAACAGAAAGATATTTACAAATGCATTTAAAACATAATAAAAAGATAAAAGCACAACCTGTTAAAATTCCCTTCTGCCACATTAATTGAGAGTGAAAGCCCTACATAAATAAAAAAGTTTTTGTTTGTCAATGGAAAGAAAGCAAAGATGGAGCCCACCAAACTTCTCATGGGAGGGAGTTCTACAACCTGGGAGCAGCCATTGAGAAGGCTCTCTCCCAAGTCCTCGCCAAATACGACTATACAGGTGGTGGTACCGAACCAAAGCCCTCCCCTGAAAATCTTAAAACTCAGGACAGCTCATATAAAGCCTTTCAGATACTCTGGAAGGGTCTTTTGGGATCTCATAGGAGATACAGTATTGTCTTTCAGATAGCCTGAAAGATGCATGCTTGGAGGGTTAGTTTAGGACATAGCAGATCCAATCCATTCTTGATGCATTAGCTGTATTTGACATCCTTCTTGCAGAGGACAGGAAAGAACAGACAGGCAAGGAAGCCAACTGCACACATAAGGCTGTTTCTATACAGAGGTGCCTACGAATATCAGATGTGGTAAATCAGGGTCAGAAAAACATCACTGAGAACACACCAGACACTTCTTATGAAAGTGATATTCTTTGAGTTTGCTGCTCACATACATCAAAAGTGTATAACATAGCATTATTTTCATTGTATAATGTCCTGAAGAAGAATTTATCATCACAACACACTGGGCTAAATAAACATGGATACGTGTGACTGGAAGCTTCCTCCCTTATTTTCCTCAAAGCAACTGACATGCACAAGTCAACTCTCACAATGGCAGGAATCAGCTGTAGCTCAGTAGGAGAGGACATGCTTTGCAGGTAGGTAAAAAGACCTTAGTTTCTGTCTCTGGCATTTCCAGGTGGAGGTGAGAAAGACTCCTGCCCCAAACCCTGGAGAGTTGTTCCAAGTCAGTCTAAGCAGCATTGAACTACTAGATAGTCTGAGTCAGTAAATAAGGCAGGTTCCCATGTAATCCTGCGTCCACTGTGAGGCCTAAGCTGAGCGTGGAAGTGTGTCCCCCCCTTTCCCCCCCTATAATCTCTGATCACACAGACAACGAATGATGGTTAGAGGGGTTTGGGAGTTTTAGTTCCCCCACACAAAAAAATCTCCAACTTCTGGTGGTACCACAATTGTAGCACCATGCAGCAATCTCCGTGTCATGACTGAACCACTGAACCCTTTGGCTGGAAAACTGATTAAGTTGCCCTGATCCAGAACTCTGTGTGCTTAAGGCCCATAACTCTTTCTGGGCACACAAAAGGAACCAGGGTTGTCAGATTGAAAACTGGAAGTAGTTTCTGTCCATTTAATGGTTGTTTAGAAAAGGGAATTTCAGCAGATGCTGGTTGTCACACAACCAGGTAAACAACACCTGTTGAAACGCTCTCTTCTACACAGCCTTAAAAGTAGATGATTAGTCTCCAGTTTTCACTCTGGGAACCCTAAAGTGAACACAATGAACAACTTCAACTCCTACACTTTGGAGGCAAGAGACGGGCCCTGCATTGGTCAGGTCAGGTATTAAGTACTAGGTTGCTAGATGTCTACCTTAACAGGGTGCTAGGAACAATCCTTTCTGACTGCTAACCTTTAGTTCTTGACCATAAGAGTACATTCATCTGAGTGCCAGCATGATGTAGTGGCTTGAATGTTGGGCCTAGGACTCTATGAGACCACAGTTCAGATCCCCACTGAGCAATATTGGGGTAGTCACACTCTTTCAGGCTCAGAAGGTGGTAATGGCAAAGCTCCTCTGAATAAAACTTGTCATGAAAACTCAGTGATAGGGTCACCATAAGCTGATGTTTACTTGAAGGCATATGACAACGACAACACCACCTTCATTTGATGGCTGGAGTCCATGATTCCAGCCTAGGAGTATCCCTTGTTTTCAGGATGGCCCCTGAGCAATGTACTGTATCATGTACTAAAGGCATTGGTAAGCTTCGCTCAGAGCAATACACTAATTTTGGCAAACTGATAACAGAAGAGATATGTTCTTACGTAAACTATGTATCCCATACAAAATAAGTGATGTTCTACTAAGCCTTGCCATTACCTGCTTTACGCACTTGGAACTGTTTTCAAATAAATAGACAAATTAAAGAAAATAGACTAGAAAATAGACTAATGAAAGAGGATACTTTGGTGAGGTGTACAAAATGCCACTGGCTGGATACTTTGGAGCTATGGACCATGGCAGTGGAACCTTTTGTCTTCTTGATATTGGTGGGCTACAACTCCTCTCATCCATCTCTGTTAGCTCTTCTGGATAGAGTGGGTGTGAAGTCCAACAGCTTCACCCATTGTTCAGTGACAGAACACATACAATCCACTTTCCATCCCTGGTACAAGTACAACCCATTATCAGGCAGCACATGGATGTTGTGGAAGACCACTTGCCTGAAGCCTTGCACAGCGGCTGTCAGTACTAGACAATGCTGGGCTCAGTAGACAAAAAATCTGGTGCAGTATCAGACAGGGCAAGTGGCATATAGCCTCCCAGATGTTGTTCAAAGGCAGCTCACCACATTGGCTGTCTAGCAAAGGCTGCTGTAAGTTGTGTTCCAACAACATCCAAAGGGCCACAAGTCATCCACCCCAGTGTTTTAAGGCAGCTTCCTATATTTCTAGGGGAGAATGTGTCCCAGGTACTAGTTGCTAGACAATACCATTTATCAGTTGCTAGACAGTTCATACAACTGGGATATGAAATATTGAATATTTCCCCACATAAAACAGTCCTGAGACATACAAAATTGGCAAATCAGGGGGAAATTTCTAGAGCAGCCACTTCTCCTGGGGCTGGACTTTCCTTTGTTGGAAGCTTTTACATGGAAATTGAATAACCATCTGTCAGGGTTGCTGTAGCTCTGGATTCCTGCAGTGGCATTGGGTTGAACTAGATGATCCTTGGTATCCCTTCCAACTCTATGATTCCTTGTTTATTTTGCAAGTTAGGGAGTTTTTGTTTTGTTTTAATGTGGTTGAATAACAGCTACATCACTTGGTGTACCAGATGAAATGACATCTCTGCCATCTCCCATCCTCTTAGTCTATTTTAAGCATGAGTCAAAGAGAGGGCTAGTAAAGAAATATAAATAAAGGAGGCTCTAGAGTCTATAACATTAAATGGAAAGCAGATTATGGCCAAATGCAAGCCTGACATGATTATTAATGATAATTAATGGTCCAAAAACACAAGAATGCTAGTTTCTCTGGGGAACTCTGAGAACTGGCTCCCTAGCTGATTATCTGACTGCTCATGTTGGTCACAGGCAGCCCCATGGACTGTGGTCTGAAAGTTCTGACACTGGAAGAGTTTTTATAGACTTGAAGAACACACTGAGACATAAATCCTTTGGAAAGCTGAAGGGAAGAGGGAGAGGAAGCTTTGGTTATGGAGAAGCTAGTCTATGTGAGCAAATGCAGACCCAATTAATCCCTGACAGGTGGACAAATGGAAACAGATCTTTAGATGGATGGAGATACCTGGGTAACAAAGTGAAAAAGCAACATACATTAAAACACAGAAGCCAGAAACCCTCTGCAGTCCTACGCTAGAGTAAAAATAGCTGCACAAGCAGTGCTTTCTCCTGAGCTGCATAAATGAGAATACTAGTGCAGCCAATCATTCCACAAGAGTGTGTGAGCCCTCTTTCACAAATACATTTTTCAACCACTACACAGCAGGGGAGTTCAAGGCCTAGGTGCCCATTTCACATCAACTTACACAACTATGAGACCCAGGATAACTATGCCAGCAAATATTTACACTGTGTTAGAACTGTATAAGGGACTTAAGTCAGAGCCTGACGTACTCAAATGTATTCAGATCTCCCCACTATTTCACTTTCTTCATGTCCTTCGCTGCTGCTACTGCTGCTATTTTGCTGGTTTCTCTCAAAAGGAGAAGAAATGTTTACTTCTCAACACAGCTTTTGCAGCTTAGTTCATGAATAACTGCAGGCCAAATATGATTGCTGTCTAGTTTTTTTTGGGGGGGGGATTGGGAGGGACACTCCTGTTTGCTCATATTTTGCATTGCTGTTTCATTTCTTCTCAGCCTTTAGCCTTCATTTGACTCCAAATCTTGACTTGATCTTATCTCCTATATACCATTTCCCTCTACAAGGATGGATGCTCAAGGTCTTCTCCCAGCACAAGAAAGTTTCCTGCTGCAAAGGACACATAATTTGCTGTGGAAGATAAGTCCAATGGCAGATGGAATAAGAGCTCAAAGGGAAGGCAGAAAGAGGTGGAAAGGAGGCCATATGAGGGAAGGAAAAGAGAGAAAGACTCTTTTCAGCATTATGCATTAAAGATAGGAGAGGAGAGGAGAGGAGATTCTAAACCAGGGGTAGGCAACCTTTTTGAGCCGGGGGCCAGGTTGCTGTCCCTCAGACAACTGGGGGGCCGAAGCCAAAAAATAAATAATTAAATATTTTTTTTAAAAAAAAATTAAATAAATAAATAAACCGGGACAAATGTAGGACAACGTTTTCAAATGGTGGCCACTTTTTTTTAAAAAAGTGGAGGACACGCAAAAAAAATTGCTGATTTTTTAAAAAAATGTTAATATAAATGCATGTTTCTGGACATCTATAGACAATTGCTCCCCTTGGTCCTGCGCACGAGAGGTCAAAGGCCCCGGCGGCAATCGGCGGCAGGACCGGGCTGGGGCCGGTCCCAAGGCCTCGCCGGGCTGCATCCGGCCCGCGGGCCGCAGGTTGCCTACCCCTGTTCTAAACTCTGGGGTTTAATGTCATTCCATCCAGAGCCCATACATTTTGTTGTTATAATCGTTCAAATCAATTCTCCACTGTATGGCAATCTTTTCATAGGGTTTTGTGATCAAGCTTTATTCTGAGGAGGTTTGCCATTGCCTTTCTCTGAGGCTGAAAGTGTGACTTACCCAAAGTCATCCAAAGGGTTTCCATGATAGAGCAGGGATTTGAACCCTGATCACCTGCAGTCATAATCTGGTACCCCAACTGCTACACCATGCTGGCTTGATGAGACAAAAAGTGTAAGTTCTCCAGTTTGCGGAGGGGGGAGGTCAACTCTGAGGAAGCGGAAAGGTCCATGTGCAAATCTCCAACTCAGCTAGTAGAACAGCAGCTTGTTACAGTTAGCCTTATCACACATGGGGGTTTTGCAGCTCAGATCCACAGTCACTCCTGTTCTAGCAACGTGAAACGTGATGTTTTTTCACACCAGATCTGGAGTCACGCCTGTCTAGCAATGCGAATTCACGTTAAACGTTTTACCACACCTGGCTGCCTTTCCATTGCTCTTCTGAATCGAGGGGGAAGTGGAGTCAGTTCGATTCCAGACAAGTCACGTGATGCGGATTCAAGCAAAGCGTGGTGAGTGCACATTGTATTACCACACCAGAGGGTTCAACTATTTGAATCGGCACCCTTGCACATGCTCAATGGGGCTCTGGACGCTGTTCTCCTTCCCTACCCCCTCCTTAGCCGTCATCCTTCATTGGGGTGAAGGAGCAGTTAGGGGATGATGGGATAAGTCGCAGGGGGTCACTGGGGTCAGGATTGGGCTGAAGGAGCAGTCGGGGGTGATGGGATATGGCGGCGGGTGAGGTGAAGGAGAGGGCAGATCAGGGTATAGGAGCAGGCAGGGATGATGGGATAGGTGGCAAGGTGAAGGGAGGGGCAGATCGGGGTTGTGAGGAGCAGGCAGGGGATGATGGGATAGGACACAGGGGGTCACTGGGCCAGGATCGGGCTGAAGGAGGCAGTCAGGGGATGATGGGATAGGTGAAGGGGGTCACGGGGCCAGGGTCGGGCTGAGGAGCAAGTCAGGGGGTGATGGGATAGGTCACAGGGAGTCACTGGGACCAGGATCGGGCTGAAGGAGCAGTCAAGGGATGATGGGATAGGTCACAGGGTGGCAGAGAGGACGAGATGGGGATGCAGGAGCAGTCAGGGGGTGATGGGATGGGTGGCAGAGTGGCAGAGAGGACGAGATGGCATGAAGGAGGAGGAAGGGAATAAAGGAGCAGGACGAAGGGAGCCAAGGGGGGCGACATCGCAGTGATCTTCCACACCAGACCAATTCGAAGGGAAATCGAAGTGAGCTTGAAAGCGAATTCTGTGAATTAACTTTTTTCCGATTTCACCAAAATGAGGGGTCACTTTGGAATCACTGTGGAAGCGCCACGGAAGGAATGCCCATAGAAGGAAATCTCGTCTGATATCACATTCACGTTATAACGTGAATTCGCAATCACCCCGGATTTGAGCCACAAAAAGCTCCGTGTGATAAACATCCATGAGACCTCAGTATCTGCATACTTGCCATCTGCCGATTCAGGCATCTGTGGACGGCAAGCCTGCATTGTCCCCAATGGTGATACATGCACATGGCCCCAGTGGTGATGCATGTGCATGGCTGTGCCACCACTGGGGCCAACAGAGGCTTACCTGAAGTCTTGTTCCCATCGTGCACTTGCTGCCATTGGGGACAATGGTACTTGAACATCTGCTGATTTTGGTATCTGCAGGGGGAAGGGTCCAGAACAGGTCCTCCACAGATACCGAGGTCCCACTGTACACTTTGCAAGACTTAATTATTTTGTTGCTGCAACTTAAAAACACTCTTCAGGGATCTGTGCATCCGCTTCCTCCTTCCCTCACAGTGAGGGCTCACCCTCAGACCTGATCTGGGTCCTCCTTATGGCTAGAAGCAAGTTGTTGTTGTTGTTGCTGTTGTTGTGTGCCTTTAAGTCCTGCTCAGTTTATGATGACCCTAAGACAAACCTATCATGGGTTTTCTGAAGTTGAGAATGTATGACTTGACCAAGGTTGCCCAGTGGGTTTCCATAGCTGAGGGATTCAAACCCTGGTAGCCTAGATTAAATAGACTTTATCTCATCTCCTTAAGTAGGTGAGAAAAATTAACATCCTCATTTCACCTTGATCTGGGAACAGCCACTTTAGCTAAGGGCTAAATTTAAATTTAATTTAAATTTAAATTTAATATCAAAATAGGAAAATATGCCCTCTCTCTCTCAATCTCTCTCTCTCTCTCTCTCTCTCTCTCTCTCTCTCTCTCTCTCTCTCTGTGTGTGTGTGTGTGTGTGTGTGTGACAAGCTGTGAGCAACTGGGGTTAGTACATAATGTATAGCACATTTAATGATATTACTAGGGACTGCCTCAGGTTTTGACCTGGAAACCATAGGGTCTGTGAAGATCCCAAACTGGCAACCTCATTGTGCCTATAGCTCCCACCACTCCCACCTGCCAATGGAACAGGATTGTGGGAACTGTAGTCCAAAATATCTATCAGAGGCACAGGTTCCCTAGCCATGTTTGAATGGCTTTTATGGTCTGGCTGGGCCTGCATCACACAATTGCCTCTCCCCATTTCAGCTCTCAGTTGTCAACCTCAGTCTTTTCATCCAAGCCTGCTTCATGTTTCAGCTTTGCATGAGGGAAGCACAGCTAGAAGCAAAGCCTTTACATAATTTGTTCCAAGGCTGAAAAATGATTTCCCTTCCCACCCGCTTCCTGAGGTACTTTGTCATGTCCCCCACCCCACCCCGCTGGCTCTTAGGAGCTGCTACAAGGCACATCTTTTCCATTTGGCCTTTGGTCTTGCCAGCCACTCCTTTTAGCCTTTTCAGAATAATGCTGTGTTATACATATTATTTTGCCCTGTCTATGTTTTTTTAAATTGTGTTTTCACTACTTATTTTGTAAGTTGGCCTGAGGTTTAGAAAGGTGGTCTAAAATGTTTTAAAGAAATGATTTTTTGTTGTGGCTCAGGCTGGATGCCTCCTCTCTGAGAATGCCAGAGATTTGCCCAGCCCTGATGCTAATCCTGGACTGAGGCTGTGCTGTGCCCCAGTTTGCTCACCATGCAATCCTGTACCCACTCATCTGGGATAAACCCTAGTGAACACTTTGGGATTAATTTCTGAGAAGAATTCGATAGGATTGCATGGCCAGTCTTGTTTTTTGTTGTTCCAGACATCATTTCCCCCCATGGCAGCATCTCACCTCTCCCACTTGGCTCTCCTCTTGAAACACTTAACTCTACATCCCACAAAAAGCAGATGAGGCAGTAAAAAACTGGAGCTTAAAGGATGCAGGTTGGAAGATGGGGGGGGGGGGGCAGCGACTGCATGACTAAATTCTCTTCCATGTTAAAAACAAGCCTTGTCTAAAAGGTAGATGTGGAAGGGGGCTATATCTTTATGGAAAGATGTAAGCCCGAGGGCAGGGAACCGTCTAACTAAAAAGATTGCATGTACAGCGCTGTGTAAATTTACAACGCTTCATAAATAAAGGTTAATAATAATAATAATAATAATAATAATAATAATAATAATAATAATAATAATAATAGCCCATGGAGCTGAAATGGAAAGATAGCATAACCCAAGTCACTTCCTTTGCTTACAGAATGTCCCATGCTTATTTCTTGACATCTCCATGTAAAAGGATCAGGAGAAAGGCAATAAAAGGCCCCTGCTGGAGAGAATGACCAAACAGTTAGTAGGGTAACTCAGTTAGTGTAGACAGTCTGTAGTGTAGACCCCAAATAAATGTAGTGGAATTATCCAGGATCTGTATGGCATACTGCATTATCTGCATTAATCTCAGTCACCTAGTTGTTGTAAATTGCTTTTAAGTCACCTTTGACTGATGGTGCTCATAAGAATGAGAGATCTCCAAAAGACCCTGAGATCAACAGTCCTATGTAGGTCCTGCAAACTTGGCTATGGCTTCCTTGGTTGAGTCTCTCCACCTGTAATGTAGTCTTCCTCTTTCCGTACTGCCTTTCTGTTTACTAGATATTATGGTCTTTTCTCATGAGTCATGTCATCTCATGATAGGTGCAAAGTATGAGATCCTCAGTTTGGTCATTTTGGCTTCTAGTTAGATTTCTGACTTGATTTGCTCAATGACCCATTTGTTTGTCTTTTTGGCAGTCCATTGTGTCCATACTACTCTTTCAACACCACATTTTAAATCAGTATGTCACTGCCTTCTTGTCAGCTTTCTTCATTGTCCAGCTTTTACATCCATACATGGAAATTGGACAGAAGATGTCATGAATGATCTGACTTTGGTATTCAATTTAAAAAGTAAGTCTTTACTTAGACAGAGCTATACAATTGCCTAAGACTGCCTACTGAACTCAGCGCTCAGATGCCACCTGAATTGGGGACTACTCATTTTATATATGCATCCATTTCCGATGGGGCTTGCTAAGATATTTTGCTGGCTGAGGTAAAGGGTAAAATGGCACCTCTACCCCCATTATCATGCACAAAACCAACTGAAGTCTTCAACTGACTTCAACACTGGTGACAGAACAGTGTTACAAAAACATGATGGCAGCAAGATAAGTTACAAGCCAGGCCATATGGCACATGTAGCTCTGTCCTGCAATAGAGGATTGGCAGGGATGATCAGGGGAAATGGCAAAGGTGTTTGCAGCTGTGACTGCCGAAGTTGCCCCCCCCCCTCAGCCAAATAGTAGAGCTGGCCCTAATCTCACTGGGCTCTTACTTCTTGAGCTCAGAAGAAGGCACAAATTATAGTCGGCAAACATTTACATATTCTCACTGGGGCTGGCAGGACAAATTTTGTCAGTCTAAATGGAATTTCTGTACTTTCCCTTCTGCATGCCTATGAGGTAGCAGGAACAGACAAAATATTTTTACAGAAGTGCTCCTAAAATAAATGTTCTTCTAACTTATTATTTAACTTTAAAGATAGCCAAGAACTGGCCTTCGAACATTTACTGAGTGGTGGGGTGTAAGAAACAAAGGAGAGGCACACTGCAAGAGCATGTGGTGAGGGAAGGAGGGAGAAGGAAAAACAGGAGAGCAAGTGGCATGAGTGGTAGTGTACAAGAAGCAAAGAAGAGACAGGCACCAGGGCATAAAGTGAGAAGGAGAGTGAGTAGGATGGAGGGGAGGCAAGGGAGCAAGGGAGGGAGGGGAAGGAGGAAATATGGATGAGAACTGCAATAACATGTTGCAAGAATTCAGAGGTGGAATATCAGTATCAGTATGCAAAGGGATCTTGTAACACCCTTAAAACTAACTAAGAGAAAGATAATGTAGTATAAGCTTTTGTAGACTTGGATGACAGGGGCATAGACCTGGCTACTTATTCCATGCATTTAAGGAAGTAGACCGGTCTATAAAGAAAGCTTATGCTACAGCATCTTTCACTCCGTTGCTCTTAAAGATGCTGCAAGATCCCTTTGCAGGTTGCAAGAAACAAACAGCTTAATTTATATACTGCTTCATAGTGAACTAACAGTGGCTAAGCGGTTTACAACTGTAAGCAAGAAACAAGGGTAGTTTGCATTGTAAAGGTGTGCATGAAATGAGGGAAAGAGAGAAAAGGGAAAGTGAGCAATGTTGGGGCTTCCTGGACTATAAACATCACTGTCTTGGACCAGTTGTAAATGTAATAAAATAATATGAAGGTTTAAATACAGTGGAAAAAATGCAACAGTTAATGAGCTGGATTAGCATAATTAGAATAATAATTAGAATAATTTGGTCAGATTTGAGGAAGTGCAGTATGGCAACCCTATCCTTAATTGAGTTGATCCACTTGTAACAAGGAAGCAGAGCAACTGATAACAGGAAGAAGACTTGGATGGCTCTTGTTTATAGGGTCACCATAAATTGAAGTCAACTTGACAAAGATTAAAACAACAACAATTTATAGAGAGCTTGATAAGGAGGGGATTGGGGTTGCTGTTTTGACTGCAGGTTTCAAAATTCACCACCCAGCATGGTCAGAACTGTGTTGGTTATGGGAATTCTGGGCATGATCTTCCCAAAAGGTAACACTTGTAAACTCTGCATATACAAGAATGTGGGAGAGAAAGCCTCAGTCTAGACTCATCCAGGATGCCAGGGGTATAGACCTGGCTACAGATCAATAGTTCTGAACTCTTTCCTTAGACTAAACAGGCCTGGTTCCCTTCTAGTAGCCAGCTTCTGATACCTCAGGGATGGAAGGAAAGGATGTCCAGCTTTCAGAAGGTCTGAGACCAGAGAGAGGGAATCTAACAGAGGGTGGAGGAGAACAACCTCAGCAACACTTGGAGGGAGACTTTTCCAAATATGATGTCAATGTCTCCTTCGCTTCCGAGTGGCCCTTCTTTTGCCCCTGCCAACTCAGAGCAGAGGGATGCAACAGAGCACGGCCGACCGACAGTGGAATGCCACACGAATAGGCACTGGGCCCAAAAGCCTCCCTTTTCCAAAGCTCGTCAATCACCTGGAGGGAAAACACTGCCATTTTCCCAAATCAGAGCAATTTTCCCAAATTAGCAGAGACTTTGTTGTTATTACCCCCATCCATCCTGTGTTTCCCCTTCGGTGATGGATCGTACAAGAGAGGCCTGGCCAATTAACTGAGCTACTCCCTGGTAGAGAACTGGGGAGGGTGCCAGGTTAACTCTTTCAGCACCAGAGGGGCACTTGGAAGGCCTTGGCTGACATTTATGCTCCACAAAAGCCTCTTTTGTCTCTACAATTGCCAGTTGGAAAGGAGAAGAAGGATTCTGGGCTTGCATCCGATGTGACTTTGTTTGCTATCAGGGAGGGGCTGTATGTATTCCTTTAAAAAAAATTAAAACCTACAAAACCACAAATTTTGCAAATGCTTTAGAAATGTTTTGCATCTATTGAAACTGGAGGACTTTAAACACAAACTGTTTTCTTGCCAGGAGTGAGAAGGCAGGAAGAATGGGGAGTCTTATCATAATGGAGGCTATAATTTTCTCCTTGCTCAGAATCACTGTCACATAAATGTATCAATTTGTAGAGCATGTGGGGGACATCTGAGGGGAGGATGTTTGTTTGTTTGTTTCCACCTGTGGCACAACCTGGCACTTCTCTCTGTCACATGATGGAAATGATGGAGCCTCCATAAGAAGCCAGTTTTGGTAGCAATGCTGAAGAATGTGTGGTTGTGCAAAGGCACTGCAGTTTCTGTTGCAAGACAGTGAGGCAATCTGCAGTACAGAGGGTAGATCCAACCCCTTCCCACCTGTTTATGCAGCCATGGAGCACTAACCAGCAGGACCACAATTGCTGTTTTAATTATTTAAATGTTGCCTAAAACCCAGGACAATCCATGCCTGGAAGCCTCCAGAAAGTGTGAGTCTTCTCTAGAAGAAACTATCTGTCTTAGGGAAGATATGTAAAGAACAAAATTTAAAATGGTGTTATTTAAATCAGAAGTGGACTTCTGGTCACATCCAGACTTCAGTGGCATGCCATGAGGAGAGAAGAGTGCATCTCACAGCAGGTACAAACAGTAGGAGGCTGCCCCCCAAACCACCAAAGTTAACACTCTTCTGCATTAGACAGAAGCTTGCTGTTGTGGTGGTGGTGGTGTGCCTTCAAGTAATTTCTAACTTATGGCGCCCTAAGGTCAACTTATTATGGGGTTTTGTTTGCAAGTTTCTTCAGAAGGAGTTTGCCATTGCCTTCCCCTGAGTACAACTGAATAATTAAATGACACTTAGAGCAAACAAACAGCTATAGGTAAGACTGCCACTTACCTATGGCTGAGATTGCCTCTACTTAGACCTCACATCACATCCTATCATGTCTACTCAGATTTAAGTTCTACTGAGTTGAATGGGACTGCAAGCTAAAAATCTCCCCCCTCCCCCTTTCTATCATACTTGAGCCAACGGCAAGCAGATAACACAACACTAGAATGGCTATAGCATCTCTCTCCTCTTAACAACAACAATACTGAGTGTACTGATCAGCATCTCCTGTGTGATCTTTTTCATACAGAAGAGTCACCCTTCTAGGAAAATTAATGAAAATGGAAGATGCTTAATGCTTGATTCTTTAGTTCTGAGAATTTTCAGCAAGAGCATTGTTTATTTGATGAGTGCCAGTGGAACCTTCAAGGACGTAGCCAGGATTTTAGGAAGGGGGGGGGGGTCCAGACTAAGTGCCACCATTATAATGGGGCTTGGGTGCAGCGGCGCAGCAGCACACACCATTCATTTTTCTAATGGAAGGGGGGGGGGTCCGGACCCCAAGATCCCCCCCCTGGCTACGTCCCTGGAACCTTGGATCACATTCTTAGCAGACAGCGAAACAGAGAGACAGATTTTTAGAATATTCAAGAAATGCTTTATTTTAGTTATAGTGGCAACCTAGATACAAAGATAGCCACAAATAGAATATATGAATGAATGCTGGGAGTACTGGTTTTCTTGCTGCTTACCTAGTTCCCGCAACTCCTGACTAAACAAAAATAAAGCTTTCCCCAAGAATGAACATAACAACAATCTTGCTGCACCAAAGGAAGGTCTGCCCACTCTAGGATTCTGTTTCCAGTAGTGGCCAGCCAGAACTACATCAAAGCTATCAAGGATGGATATTAATGGGTATCTCCACCAGTATTTGGGGGATTCTGGGAGCTGTCATTTACAAAAAGTAACTTTTCCAGACTCTGACCTTCACATCTCACCTGCAAAAATAAGTGAGTAAATGACTGGGTGAATGAAAAAAACTGGAAATTCCTGCTATTGTAACATCTATACTTTGTATATGTTCAGGTGAATGGAGAATAAAGCCCTGTTTTACTTGATGAAAGAGCCAGCACAGTGTTGTGATTTGAGTGTTGGGAGAACTCTGGGAAATGAGGGTTCAGATCCCTACTCTGCTATGGAAACCTACTGGATAACGCTGAGCAAGTCACATACACTCAGACTCACAGGAAGCCAATGGTAACTCCTCTCTGAACAAATCTTGCCAAGAAAACCTCTTGATGGGTTGATTTTTAGGGTTGGCAACCACAATAACTCATTTTCACCTTTCCTCCTGGGAGGTGTGATTTGGCAGTAAGGAAAACAGATCACAGGACCATGGATCACCAAAGTGCTATTGTGGAGGGAAGTGTCATAAGAAATTATGTCAAACTGACATGCTTCCATTCTTAAACTAGCGCAGTTGAGGCAGGACAGCAGGCTGGTGTGATAAAGTCCTCAGAAATAACCTTTTGATTGTACAAGATGTTAAAAGTGGAAAACTACTCAGAAGGTGGTCGCCTCTTCTTTTGAGATTTTAAAGAGAGTGCATGAATACTTCTCAGAGGAACCATAGGACGAAATTTCCTGCACTGGCAAGGATTTGGTCTAAATGATTTTGGAGATGTCTTCCAACCCAAGAATTCTATTCTCTTTATATGGAAAGATATCTGGGGTCTTTGAAAACAAGTGAATAATAACAATGTCGTTACTGTTCTAAAATGTAATTGGGAAAAGAACAAAGATGTATGACATCCCAGCACAGCCTTTATTCTCTAGGATTTTCTGCCAGTTTTCTTCAAAATTCATCCATTCCAAGTCCACAACCATGTCTCCAATGCCTTTTCTTTGAACTCAGTCCAGCCTGAAAAACGTTTCTTTAGAAGCTGCAGTGCACCTGTTGATGCCTGACCTAGAATCAACTGGAGCAGAGAAGTTCAAATATACTGGAGATTTAAAAAACAAAAACCCACCACCTTTCACTCTGTCAAATCCCCCTCCCTCCCCACCTCTGTTGCAGAGTCTCCTCTGTAAAATGGAAGTAATATTATCTGCTTGGAGTCACAAACACCAGGAGAAGTATTATCCGTGATGCAGAATGCATTGCAAGATATGTACTGTATATCAGAACTGAGATGGATGGACAAACAGACAGATATCCCTGTGATGGCTCACTATTGATAATAAGTATCAGTTCAATTATCCTTCCTTGCTTCCTCATATGAGATCAGCTGTTGCACAGTCCTCTCTGTGTTGTCCCATTTCCGGCCCCCATTCTGGCATCCTTCCACCCAGCTTAACCAAACTGCAAGAGGAGGCTGTTCTCACACAAACAGACCCTTTGATCAGCCAAACAGAAATGGGGGCCAGAAGTGGAAGGGGGGAGGGAAAAGGACAGAATCAAAGAACACTGGTCTCACTTTCTCCATGAAAGTCTTTCTTCCATCAGTGATATTTGGGTTCCTGTCTCTGACAAATAATCCCCATTGCTATATTTCCAAGTACTGGGCTTGAGATGGTTGAGTCTGCTGGCCAAAGTGAATTGGCTTTTCACGAGACCCTCACCAAGATTACTGTTGAGCCCACAAAGAAACAAGCCTTAATTTCTGCTTGTTGGCAACAGAGTATGAGCTGGAACTAAAAGGCAAAAAGAAAAAAGAAAAGAAAGAAAAGAAAAGAAAAGAAAAGAAGAAAGAAAGAAAGAAAGAAAGAAAAAAGGAATCAGCAAATGCCCCTTTTTCAGTCTTTAATGACATTCCCATTGTTACCCAGCAGTGAAGATCCATGGAAAATCCAGTGGGATTTAGAGAGGAGGGTTTTTGGGAATGCTCTTAGTCCAAGCAAGAAAACAAATATCAACCAAACTCTACTTCCTGTTAGCAGAGATAAAAGAGTGACAGCAATAGACCAGCGTTATTATGATTGTTGTTGTTGTTACTTGCCTTCAAATCAACTCCAGCATGTAGCAACCCTATCCTAGGGTTTTCTTGGCAAGAGTTATTCAGAAGAACTTTACTATTGCTTTCCTCTCAGGCTGAGACAGTGTGACTTGCCTAAGTTACCCAATGCATTTCCATCACCTAGTTAGCACCATGACAGACTAGCATCCCCACACTAAAACTGAGCCTTTTTGCCTCTGGTCCAGGTTTACACACCTAGGAGTTTCATCAGCTAAAGCAGGGTGGGAATCATGGCCCTACAGATTCTGGCCTGCAAGTCCCAGCAGCCCTAGTTGACATAACCAGTGAAGAAAAATGGTTGAAGTTGCAATCGAACAGCATCTGGAGAGTTGCATGAGGTATCCTCCTTGAGCTAATCATCTTCCAGTATCTGTATCTTCACACAGCCAATGTGATATCATTTTAGCTGTTGCAATTTCCTGATGATGCCTTTTCATCTTTCTGGCTTGGTTAGCTATTTCATTTTACTCTGTTTCCAGTTGTCTTCATATGGCCTAGACACATGTGTCCGCCAACATGTCTATATTTATTAATCATGGCAAGACCTACAGTTGTATGGACCAGTATTTCCTCTTCTTAAGTAGTGATTAAACCTATAGATATACATATATACAACTTAAAGAAAGGAGATTCCACCCCAACGTTAGGAGAAACTGTTAGAGAAAAAGATCTTTGTGATGGTTGATGTCTCTTGTTACCGGTGGTTCTGGACTGGTACCAACTGGAACAGATGCAGTCTTTTCCGCTACTCAGTATCAAAGTAACTTCCACACAGATTTTCACTCAAATGAGGGTTTATTGACTTTGTTGCTATTTACACTTTACAGCAGGCTACTATACATCTATACTCTTTCAGAGTCCATGCTAGAAGCTTGAATGTGACATCAGTCTTTGTTCTCTCACAAGATCAACTTTCCCACCAAGTGGACACACCTCTTTCCCATGAAGTCACCATACTACATAAAAGCATAACAATAACACATTTGTTGATATTATGTCTCAGCACATGTCCTTGAAGACTTGCTCTTCCAGGCCTAGGCTTTCTGGCCTGCAACAGGAACCATTTTAAACCTTAGTTAACCATTGACACATCTGAACATTTTCCATACAAATTAGAAATGTATTTCAACAGAAACTTTCTGACAGTAAGAGCTGTTCGACAGTGGAACTCACTCCCTCAGAGAATGGTGGAGTCTCCTTCTTTGGAGGTCTTTAAACAGAGGCTGGGTGGCCATCTGCTAGGAGTGCTTTGACTGTGAGTTCCTGCATGGCAAAAGGTTGGATTTGATGGCCCTTGTGGTCTCTTCCAACTCTGTGATTCTAAACACACAAAGCAAATCAGGCCTGAACACTCCCTAGAAGCGAGGATGACTAAACTGAGAGGAGGAGGAGGATTGAATTACTAAAAAAGACAATATAGAAGACAATGGGGGGAAAGGAATACTGGATAGACTCGGTCAACGAAACCACAGCTGCCCTGAGTCTGCAAGACCTGAGCAGGGCTGTTGATGATAGGGTAACTTGGAAATCTCTCATTCATAGGGTCAACTTAAGTAAAAGTCAATTTGAAGGCAGTTAACAACAACAAAACTACAGAGTGGAAATCTGGGCATATGCCTTTCATTTTCAGTCTTCACATTCTTTTACCCTTTTGCAAGTGCATCAGTCTCTATTCTCCATAAGAAGACCTGATAGATTTTGCCCAGTGGTAACTGCCATACAGCAAATCCTGTATCTAAGCATTATATGGGGAAGGGTGATAGCTTAGCAGTATAGCACATCCTTTGTATGCAGAAGGTTCCAGATTGAATTCTTGAGATCTCCAGATAGGGCCTGAAAAGACTAACCCTGGAGAACCACTGTCAGTTTCTATAGTAGACAACAGTGAGCTAGATGGGCCAGTGCTCTGATCTGACATACATGGATAGCTTCCTTTGCTCCTATCACACATTTTTCATAAAATTAGGAGTTCAAAGACAGTGGACATGATGTATACATGATAAGAGAATGGATTTCATTATGACAAACAGACATCTAAAGCAGTAGCTGAAAGGTGATCAGGTGCATTTTTAAAAGGATCACTTGCCTAGTCATTTTGGCCATTAGGCAGAGATTAAGCACAAATGAGACTGAACACTTGATTTGCTCCATTTCATTTTAAGGTTACCTTCCACAGTCTTTACTCTTCTGTTTTTCCCTGATGGTTCCTTGGTAGATGTCCCTCTTATTGTTTAGGACCAACCTCTCTACAAAAGGATGTCGAGCTGCCAGCAACACCACATTCTGCAGTTGGTTGCTGAAGGGAAGAGTGCAATCCTCCTTCTAACATGTCTGGATGTAGCAGCTGTGGGTGAAGCAGCTGGAAACAGTTGGAAGACGACGAAAGGGTTATAGAAGCAGAGGCAACAGACCAACACATGGGATCCAGCAGCTGCTCCATTTCCTATTAATGGCTTATAAGCAAGTAGTTCACAGTATGAAGTTCTTTACAAAGGACATTCCTCCTTAGAGTAAATGCCATTTTGGGCACAAGATATCAGGTGCATTTCTCCTCCATGAGGTGCTTCCAAATGGAGAGCTCCTAGCACCACCAATTAGAAGACATTGTGCAGCTATTCCATCCTTCCTTCCTTAATAGATGTGTGCATGTATGCACATGTGTGTGTAAAGAACAAAGAAGGAAAAAAAGGTGGGCAAACACTAGGGATTTACAGATGAAATACAGAGAATTGCCTGTATAAATCTGTAAATGAGGAGGTCACACAATGAAAGCCTCATCTAGGACTGCACCCAGCAGTAAACAAAAGCATCTTTCCTAAGCATTCAAGGACATAGATCCCTTCAAATCCCACCTCCTCCAGGGGCTCATTCTGTTGCCTTGGTCATATCTTTGTTTCTTTCACTCCCAGGTGCTCATCTGTAAAATGGAAGAACAGTGGCCAAGTTCCAAAAGCATGTTTCCAGTGTCGATATGCATCAAGAACTGGTAGGCCTTCAACAAGCCAAATAAGAAGAGAGGATGTGACTATGGTGAGACTTCTCCCTCTATCTCAGACAGCATGGTTTCCTTGGTGCTGCTAAGGTGGGCCTGGTGAAGGCAGGGGGGTGGCTCCACCACTGCCCACCCGCAGCTGCTGAAAATTCAGTGGGGCATATTTGAACACATTTCAGAGAATCGTATAGTTGGAAGAGACCCCAAGGGCCATCAAGTAAGACCCATTCTGCCATGCAGGAAGACACAATTAACCCCCCCCCCCCCCGACAGATGGCCATCCAGCCAGCTTGAAAATATTCCCCAAAAGTATAAATTCCCAAAAGCAAACCTTGATTTTCTGTTTTATATAAGGGACACCATTTTGCTATGCCATTATTTTAATAGGACTTGAGCATTTTGTTATCCACTGGGGATCCAGGAACCAAACTCCAACAGATGCCAAGGATCCACTGTATAAGAAAGTTTGGCTTAAGAACCTTCAGAGCAGGGATCAACTCTTCTCTGGTGCCACAACAAGAGACACTTTCCAGAATTCCAGAACATGGAGCTGGGCCAGTTAAAGCGGTGTCAAGTCAGGTTATTTCTGCAATGAGAAGTTGACAATAGGGCCAGCTTCCTCTTCCATTTCCTTGCCAACATGCCCGTGGGCAGGTTTGCCCAGAAAGAGGATGGGTGTGTGTATTGTGTTTGTGTGTCCGTCAGGCAGGGTGCCTTGGCTGCCAACCAAGGGAAGAAGGCAACCACCAGGCAGCCCTCCTCCTCTCTGCCTGCCAGCCTTGGCAGGGAAGGAAGCCTTCCAGGTAGAGATCTATTTATAGCCTCCTTCTCCTTCTCGGCTGCAGAGCCACTGCCAGGGCCACCTAGGCGTGTCGGCGCCTCCTCCCCAGTCAATATTTGAGAAGTCACAGCCAGGAGGAGGATTGACATTTCTAGGAGGGTATCATCATCATCATCATCATCATCATCATGTTTAGTTATATCCCGCCTCGCTTCCAGTACAGGGATGCAAGGTAGCTTACAAATCTAAAACAGTCCAAATTAAAACACTATAAAACATGCAAAATACAAGTTTAAAAAAGCAATTAAACAATTCAAGCAAACAAAAACATTACATTATTAAAATTTAAAGTTTAAAACCCTTTAAAACAAACAAACAAAACAAAACAGCATTCCTATCATGCAAAAGCCTGGCGGCATAGAAACATCTTTACCTGTCACCAGAAGGACAGCAGGGATGGAGCCATCCTGACCTCCCTAGGGAGGGAGTTCCAGTGTTTGGGAACAGCCACTGAGAAGGCCCTTTCTCTTGTTCCTACCAAACACACTTGAGATGGTGGTGGGACAGAGAGAAGAGCCTCTCTTGATGACCTCAGTATTCTTGGGGGCTCGTACAGGGAGATACAGTCCTTCAAATATCCTGGACCCAGCCATGTAGGGCTTTATAGGTCAAAACCAGCTTCTTTGTAGCTTTTATTTGGTCATTTTTAAAAGGTCCTCCATTTTGAGCATGACTGAGAAGCATGGATTGACATTTCTAGGAGAGTTTCTAGCTTTTCTTTGGTCACTTTTTTTAAGGTCCTCCATTTTGAGCATAACTGAGATTGATGTTTCTAGGAGCATTCCTAGCATTTATTTGGTCCTGCCCTCCTTTTTTCTTGAAGGTCCTCCATTTTGAGCATGACTAAGGTCCAAAACACACGGCAGAAATAATCCCGTTTGAGACTGCTTTAACTGCCCTGGCTCAGTGCTAGGGAAGCCTGGGGACTGGAGTTTTGTCAGAAACATTTAGCCTTCTCTTTCAGAGAGCTCTGGTGCCACAACAAGCTACAATTCTCAGGATTCCCTAGCACTGAGACAGGCCAGTTAAAGCAGTCTCAAACAGGATTATTTCTGCAGACGCAGTGTGTTTTGGCCCTAAGAAGCGTGAATTGATATTTATAGGAATGTTTTGAGCTTTTCGGTGGTCCTATCCTCCATTTTTTCTTTGAGGTCCTCCATTTTGGTGGTCCCATCCTCCTTTATAGTCAGGACATCTGGTTACCCTGACCCCAGCCCAGCTCTCTGGGGCAACCTTTGCCCTCCCAGGTGAAGCCACCCATGGCCTGCTGACCCACTCAGCCAACTACCCTTTCCCCTACATTCCTTTATGCTGGGAAGGATGGACACAGAAATCTATAACAGCCAAAGGAAGATGCTGGATCCAAAAGGAATACTAAGTGTTGTCTTGTTCGGGGAAGCTTGAAAGAATTTGGGGGAGGGGTGACACTTCAGGGATAGCTGACCCCCTAACAGGAGAATGTGGGGAAAGTTTGGGTTTTGTTTTGTTTAGTTTTGTTTTACATTACAGCTTCTGGAATCCACCAGCCGGTGTGGCCAAAGTCCTGAATATGTGACTTTGGCTGTGCCTTGGTTGCAGAAATAATACAGGTTGACACCTCTTTAACTGTATTGCCTCAGTGTAATGGAATCCTGGGAATAGTAGTTTATTGTGACACCAGAGCTGTCTGACAGAGAAGGCTAAATATCTCACAAAACCACAATCCCCAGGATTCCATTTCACTTAGTTATGACAGATAAAGTGGTGTCAACCTGGATTATTTCTGCAGTGCAAGTGCACCTGAGTTTGTTGTTAACTGCCCTCAAGTGGACTTTGACTCAGGTGACCCTGTGGAGGAGACATCTCCATGTCCCCCTGTCCTCAGCCTCTCTGCTGAGGTCTTACAGGCTCAGGCCATGTCTTCCCTAATCCAGTCCAGCCATCTGGCATGTGGTCTTCCTTTCTTTCTACTGCCCTCCTCCTTTCCTATCATCATTGCTTTGTCTAATAATTCATTTTTTCTCATAATGTGGCCAAAGTATGATGGCCTCAATTTAGTCATCCTGGCTTCCAGGGAGAGTTTGGGCTTCATCTGTTCTAGAGCCCATTTGTTTGGCTTTCTGGCCATCTGTGGTGTCCTCAGCACTCTTCCTCAGCACCACATCTCAGATGAGCTGATTTTCTTTCTATTTGCTTTTTTTCACTCTCAGCCTCTCACACCTGTACATGGTGATGGAGAATACAATGGCTGGGGCTAGCTTCACTTTAGCAAGTAACAATAGCAAGTACATTTCTATACCGCTTATCAGTGCACTTAAGTACTCCCTAAGCAGTTTACAAAGTGTAAGCTAATTGCCCCCAACAAGCTGGGTACTCATTTTAGCGAATTTGGATAGATGCAAGCTTGAGTTGAGCTTGAGCCCTTTTGCTGGTATTGAACTCGCAACCTTATAGTTTGTGAGTGAGTGACTGCAGTACAGGCATTTAACCACTGCACCACCAGGGCTCTTCTTTAGTGTTCAGTCTTTACATTTTATGATCTTGTCCAGTTTTTGCATAGCTACCTTTCCCTATCCTAGTCTTCTTCTTATTTCTTGACCACAGTCACTGTTCCAATCAATATTCAATCCAAAGTATGGGAACTCTATTTCTATGCTCTCATTATTTAGGGTGAATTCTTGTAGATTTTTAGCAGTCATTATTTTCAATGTGAAGTGGAAGGCTTTCTCTGAAGATGCCAGCCACAGATGCAGATGAAACGTTAGGAATAAATTATTCTAGAACATGACCACATAGCCTGAAAAACCCATTAAAAACTATGTCATTATTTTCATTTTTTAAATGTTCAACAGTTAGCCTACCATGGCACTTTCCTCCTTGACCTTCAGTAATTGTTCCAGGTCTTTTGATTTCTGCTAGTAGCATTGTGTCATCTGCATATCTTAGGTTGTTAATGTTCCTACCTCCTGTTTTCACTCCTCCTGCCTTGGAGTGTTAGCCTCTTCTACGTATGATATTTTCTGCAGTTGTGACTCAGTACATATGTATATTTGTTGTATGCCTTCAAATCATTACTGGCATCTGGCAACATTATGGTGTAATGTATCGTGGAGTTTTCTTGCTGAGATTTGTTCAGAGGGGGTTTGCCATGGCCTATCTTTGAAGCTGAGAGAGTGTGACTTTCCCATTGTCACCCAATGGGTTTCCATGGCCAAGAGGGAATCTGAACCCTGGTCCCCCAAAGTCCTAGTCCAACCCTCAAACCACTGTACCATGGTGGCTTTTTGCATATGTGTATCTGTATATAAATACACTGTGAAACCTCTGAGAAGAGGTGGAATACATTGTTTAACCTACATGATGTTGTTCTTGTGTGCCTTCAATTCATTTATGACTTGATAACCTATCAGGGTTTTCTGGGGTTGACAATGTATGACTGGCCCAAGGTCACCCAGTGGGTTTCTAGAAAAACTGTTCTCCCAGCCCTGATCCTTATGTACTCAAAATAGTATCATCTATTCACAAAGAGGAAGTACCAAAAGGCTTGGCTGAAGAACCCCCAGGTCAGGGGGTACTGTAGCCTGGAAAATTGTACAGAATCTGCTCACATAGCCACTTTTTCTTTGAATTCCCACTTGTAGAGCTCTGTAGATCACATTTCAAATCACCAGTACTTTATACACACAAAACCAAGTAGTTGGCCAATAAGAGTATTGCTATGTTGTGATTTTGTATTTTGGTGTATTTTACACAAGACCAGAAACATCCTAAAGTCATTAGCTGTTGTGCTGTATCCCTTCCCAAGCCCTTGCTGTGACATCACCAAATATTTGCCCTGATGTCATGAAATGTTGATAAAATGGGGTAGGGGAGTAGACCCTGAAAGAAAGGGATTAATGTTTTCAGTTAGCAAAAAGAGAAGATAGGTTGGCTGTTGCTACTGGGAAAAGTGTAGGGCATTAAATATTAATTTGAAATAATAACTCATGTTTGTCAGCAGGCCTCTAATGTTCAATATTTTGAGAATGTTGACCTGGAAAGTTTAGCACACTAAAAAAAAAACGCACACACACCACTGCATTCTCTGTCTCTCCCTATACTGTATATCTTTTTGTCAGCAGCCTTGAAAAAGAATCAGTTGATAAACCTTCTCCTATATGCTGATCTGATGCAGATCTTGCTCTTTGGCTGGGCAATCCAGTTCTCTGAAAATCCTAGGTGAGCTTCGGCTGGTAACTCTGTCTTAGCCTTACCTACCTCACAGGATTGTTGTGAAGATAAAGGGGAGAGGAGGAGAACCATGTATGCTGCCTTGAGCTCAGGGGCAAAAATGTGGGAGAGTTATGTAACAAGAGAGCCATAGTGGTGTCATGTTTTGAACAGTGGATTATGACTCTGGAGGCCAGGGTTCAAAGCTCCACTCATCTGTGAAAACCCACAAGATGATCTTGGACAAGCCACACTCTCTCAGCCCCAGAGGAAGGCAAATCTGGCCAAGAAAACCCCTGTGACAGATTTGCCTTAGGGTCACCAAAAGTCAGAAATGACTTGAAGGTAGAGAACAAAAACAACATGTAACCAATTTTTATTATTACTTTCATGTATGCATTGCATTGCAGTCCCTTTTGACTGGCCTTTCAAATCTATCATGGCCACCCAGTAGACAGTGAGTGATGGTGGATCCCTAGCATCTCTTTAGCATTGTCTACTGCAGCCTCTCTGTTTCCTCACCACAACATAAAGGTAAGGAAACTATGGCGTGCAGGCCAAGGCTTCACACAGGCAATTTTATACACATGTTGCTTTTTCTTCTACCTTCCCTCCTTCAACAAACAGCTAATGGTTTGAATGGAAAGCCCATTTCCTCTTAACCAGGCCTCACAAAATTAAGGCCATCCTGTTCCCCTTTCCCCATTAAAATAAATTGGTGGTAATTGTACTTAACTCTGCAGAGAATTAAAGTCTTCAAATGGTTAGGATACCACTGTAGAGCACACCACTCAAACTGGGTACTTTAGTTGCTGTACAAAATGTCTAGTTACCTTCTAAAAGCGCTTGTGAGAAATATGACAACAGTGTCCTGAGCTTTTATGATCAGTATAACAGGGAAGAGGAAGCTTCATCAGGTGTAATTTGTCATGCAAGTGACCTCTGCTATATAACTTTTAAAATTTTAGAGTTCTGTCCTGTTTTGCATCTGGACCCCTAACACTGTTTCCTAAGGGAAGAGGAAAGCCATGGCAAAACTCCTCTGAACAAATCCTGCCAAGAACCCCCCTGACAGGATTGTCTTAGCATTGTCATAAGTTGGAAACAACCTGAAGGCACACAACAACAACAGGGGAAGAGTATGCTAAAAAGGCAAGAGGGAAAGAACTTTATTAGAATTTGTTTTCCCCGTCTGCATATTCCTATATTGTTTTCTAATGGCAAAAAATAAAAATAACATACAGTACTTCATTTTTTCCTGAACATTTCCCACATTATACAAAATGAAACATTAAAAAGAATTTACTGAGTGCAAGATGGGAGGGGGGAGAAAATATAAAAAACGAAGTATCTAAACTTGTTTGTTTGTGATGGTTGTAGTAATAATAATTGCTAACATGTTCACAAATTAGTTAAGAATAAAATCTGTCAAGAAATAAGAAGAAAGCTAGGAATGGGGAGGGCAGCGATGAAAGAACTAGACAAGATCCTAAAGAGTAAAGATATACAACTGAGAACCAAAATTAGAATCATCCAGGCCATGGTATTCCCCCATCATTACGTACGGATGTGAAAGCTGGACAGTAAATAAAGCAGATAAGAAAATCAATTCATTTGAAATGTGGTGCTGGAGAAGAGTAGTGAGGATACTGTGGACAACATATCCTTGGGTCCTTGAACAAATCAAGCCTGAACTCTTCCTGGAAGCCAAAACGATCACATTGAAACTGTCATACTTTGGCCACATCATGAGAAAACATGACTCATCAGAAAAAACAATAATGCTAGAAAAGGTAGAAGGTAGTAGAAAGAGAGGAAGACTGCATGCTAGGGGGCTAGACTCAATTAGGGAGATCATAGGCCTGAGTCTACAGAACCTAAGCAGAGCAGTGGAGGATAGGGAGTATGGAGATGTCTCATCCACAGTTCAAGGTTTTGACATGAGCTAACAACAAAATGTATAACTTAGAGATGGCTTCATCTTGAAGCACATATTCACATACACCACATACATATGCTTGCGACAATTACATACAGAACTGTTGGACCACAATCTCAGCTATACTGAATTTAGTAGAATTTAGTTATTACTACAACCATCACAAACAAAAAATGTAATTGTTTTGTAAGATAACTGGTTTTAGATGATGTATGGTACGGGTGGTTGGTTTGCACATTGCTGGGGATATATGTTGTTGTTTAACTGTTTTTTGTTATACTTTTTCATGTTGGGAACCGCTGTGATCTGCACAGGAACAGTGGTATATAAATAAAATTTTTATTATTATTTATTATTAGTGGCCATAGGCAAGCTACTTTTTCTCATTTCAGATTGCATCTCATCTGCAATAGGACAATAACAATACTGACATCTTTCATTCAAGATGATCTTGCAGTTAAGATTCTTGTTAATATATGTGAAGTGCTTGAATACTTTAAAATGCTACATCATCATTCTCATGTTACATTTCTTTATGAACAATTGAGCCAAACATTTATCAGAGCTAGTTTGCTGCATATAAATATTTGGGAATAATGGTAACATTTCACAGAGAATTAGTTATTTCACATTTTCTATCTTATTTTTAGGTGATTATACAGCCTCAAATTTCTTTTACTCAATAAATACAAATCATATTAAGGGCCAGAGTATAGTTGTTTCCTTCATCTCCCCTCTCACTGGGCCTCAGTCCCAGCTATCTTAAATTTGAGGGACAAATTGTGATGAGGTGATGGAGCTTTAGCTAACATGAGAAGTCTGTGATATGCAATAGAACTTTACCCTGTCAAATGGAAGTGTTTTATATGCTATTATCCAAACAGAGAGAGTTGTCCCTCATCTGAAATACTGTATGTACTTAGACGACTCATCTGAGAAAGGATATTGTCAAATTGGAGAGTGTTCAAAGGAGAGCTGCAAAAATGATTAAGGACCAGGAGAAGCTCTCCTGCAAAGAGAGAGATTTGAAAGATCTGGATTGTTTACTTTAAAGACTACACGATTAAAAGTGGCAAGGCTAGAGGTCTGTAAAATAATGAATGGTATCAAGAAGGCAGATCAGGAGTTATTTCTTTCTCTGTTTTACAGGCATGGGAGTATGACTGAATCATAAAGATGGCAGTATTCTAACAAAGAATCATCTTTTTGTCCTGTGGGGTAAATTTAGCATGTAGAACGCTCTGACACTGGACAGAACTATGGCCAAGAATGTTTGAAGATACAAAAGACATTTGACTCATCTAAAAAATATTGGTGGCAAATTCAACCATCGTAATCACTGCTTTGTGCATTGCATTTTCAAGGTACCATTTTTTGTTAGTGTTATTGGCTGTCAAATTGGCTATGACTTACAGCAACCCTACAAATGAGAGATGTCCAAGAGATCATCAACAGCACTGCTCAGGCCTTGGCTTCTGTTTTTGTGTCAATTCATCTATAATGTGGCCGTACTCTTTTCCTACAGTCTTCCACTTGTAACATGTATTACCATCTTTTCCTATGAGCCTAAACAGATAGGATGATAAAATGCAGCCTTGTCTGACCTCCTTGCCAACTGGAAACCCTTCTGTTTCCCAATACTATCTTGACAGTGGCCTCTTGTCCACAAAATAGGTTACCTATCAAGATAATCAAATGTTGTAGTGCTTCTGTTTCTTTTAGAATGAGTTGTAGTTTTTCATGATCTACATAAAGGCTTTGCTATCAGCTGAAAAACAGGTTTATTTTCTTCTGAAATTCTTTGGTGCACTACATTAGCCAACATGTCTGCAA
This sequence comes from Sceloporus undulatus, assembly GCF_019175285.1. Classification (NCBI taxonomy): domain Eukaryota; kingdom Metazoa; phylum Chordata; class Lepidosauria; order Squamata; family Phrynosomatidae; genus Sceloporus; species Sceloporus undulatus. The sequence continues at coordinate 148,514,053 of NC_056523.1, read as the reverse complement.
TATGATATCTAGTGCCTCTTCCTTGACTGAACACAACTTGGATTTATTTATTTATTGCTCCATATATAATGAAAGCTTTTGTTGTAAAAACTTGAGCATCAATTTCTTTGCATAAGAGATTATTTACAATTGTCCAATGATTGTTACCTTGTGCTCCCTTTATTGTGGAATGAAAATTCTGAACCTACACAATGCCTGTAATAGGAATATGGCATGTTAGAATCAGGAATCAGGGGAAGTTAGAAATTGTGAAACATGAAATGGAGTACATAAACATTACAATAATTGGGGTTAGTGAGCTACAGTGATAGGAATAGAACATTTTCAGTCAGATAATTTCAGTCCATAGCGTTTTACTATGGACATGACAGTCAAAGATGAAATGGAATGGCATTGAGGCAAGATGTAAAAAAAGCAGTCCGGTGCTATAATATAAATTCTGACCAAATAGTATCAATAGGGCTTTGTAGAAAACTTATCAGTATAGCCACAATCCAAGTTTATGCTCCAAATGCAGAGGCAGAAGAGAATGAAATTGAAAGATTCTATGATTATGTTCAAGAGAAAATAGATCATACACTCAAACTAAACATGTTCATAATCATAGGCAATTGGAATGCAAAAGTAGGAAACAGAGTCGAGCCAAAATTTGACAGAAAATTTGGTCTATGATTTTTAAACAAATGAAGCAGGAGAGTGAATGTCAAGAAATAATATTTGTCCCAAATGGAAAAGCATTCTAGTACTGTATAGCAAGCAGTACACTAGGAAACACTAGGAGATTTTACAGTCTAACAGATCATCATAGAAATCAGTGGAATTCATGGGTTCATAGTGTGAGCCATTTGTTATATGTGTCACCTAAGGCTTCTGCCTGTGCTTCCTGTACTATCTGTCTAATATTTCAATATAGAAACAGAAAAGCAAAAAGAACAATGGATCCCCCCTCCAACCTTTCCCCCAAAAGGGATCACCATGTTGCATGAATTTTTCTGAGTGATGCAGTGGAACCTGGGCTTCACAGGGCACTTTTTGATTAACAGGGACCATGATGTCATCTGCCATTCTACTCAGACTTTCTTGTTCCCTTTGAATTGCAGCCCTTGCAGTGAGGGGAAGTGGATTTTTCCAGCAGTAAAATATTGTTTCCCAACAACAATATATTGTGTACAGTTCCCCCCCCATGAAAAATATTTTCAGATGGCTTAGTCTAGAATTTACAATTAAATCCCATTAGTTTTACAAAAAACCTGCTGCTAGTGAATCTAAAAACTGCTAGAGCTTGTTTAATGATATGTATCAAGACAGCTACTTGCATTTTTCTGATTCCTGGGAGTGAGAATGTTGCTATGGGGACTGCCATGACAAATGCCTACTTGCACTCTAAATGTTACCAGTACTATATTGAATTTTCTGCAGTGATTCCCACACTTGATCTAGCACTTCCTTACTAATGCTAGTGTGCTAACTATATTACAAGGAATCAACACAAAGGCTGACATGGCAGCCATGTGGTGTTCAGAAACCAAATGCACCTGAACTGTTGCCACAAATACCACCTGCTGTGGACCTACCCATGTATTCCTATTCATACAGGGCGATTTGTTGTTGTTGTTGTTGTTGTTGTTGTTGTTGTATTGATTTATAGTTGTTTCCAAATTATAGTGAACCTAAGGCAAACCTATCATGGGCTTTTCTTAGCAAGATTTGTTCAGAGGAGGATTGCCATTGCCTTTCCCTGAGGCTGAGAACATGTGGATTTTAAAATATATTTCTTGTGATTTGTGACGGTATGTATATGTATTATGCAGCATAGTGTCATGGCTTGTGTGTTGGATTCCAAATCTCTGGAAACCCATGAAGTTACCTTGGGAAAGCCACACTCTCTCAGCCTCAGAAGAAGGCAAAGTCAAACCCTTTCTGAACAAACCTTGCCAAGAAAATCCAATGATAGGGTGACCTTAGGGGTAGCATAAGTCAGAAATGTCAGCACACAACAAGAACATTTTGGACAATGGAGAAATAACTATTGCCAGTTTATATGCTTTCTGCAGTACCTCTCTGTAATGCCTGCTTAGCCTGCACCACTGGAAAAAGTATTTTTTCTTTCTTTCTCCTATATGATTTTTAATACCTTTTCCTGACAAAGAAGCCAGTGGAGCTTCGAAAGATTGCACCATGTATTTTGTGCATTTTTGGTTGACTCAATAAAGGTATCCCTTATTTATTGTTTTTTGGGTGTTATTTGTACTGTATGGACAACACAGCTATTGTTAAGTCAAAGGCTTTCATGGCCAGCATCCATAGTTTTTTATGGGTTTTTCAGGCTATGTGGCCATGTTCTAGAAGAGTTTCTTCCTGACGTTTCGTCAGCATTTGTGGCTGGCATTTTCAGAGAACACAGCTATCCCTGGATATATTTTCTGCCATGGGTAAAAGAATAACACTGCTACCCAGCAAATCTGTGGTTCTACTAATATATTAACCCTTGCTTTTCAAATAGAGACAATGAACCCCAGGTTGATCTAGGATGGTATCCTTTGTATTGTGAGCCTATTTCTAAAGCAGACAGAACAGGACAACAAGAGTCTCCCAAATTGAGCCTAAGGGGCCTGGTCCTCTTCAGAAAGGACCTGGGAAAAGAAATCTAACCAGCACCAAAGTGTTCTGCTGACATCTTGTTTGGCTGCATTGATTCTCCTTGCTGTACGCTGAGTGCCATTCCTTCTCGCAAATGATCTGTGCAAGTGGAGCAGAGATTTACAATGGTTGACAACTGGCCCCTTCCACTCCACTTGTAACACAGTGTTCCCATCGATCCTCCCCAGACACTGACACTCCGAAAATGAAATGAGTGGCTTGTTCCCATTGGCAGCAGGGAAGGATTCTTCAATATTCCGCTGAGCAACGAAGCGGCAGAAGAAACAGCAGGAGCAGCAACTGCCAACCGCAGCCACTGTCCCTGGCCCTCTGCTGCAGTCCAGCCTATATGCCAACACCACATCACAAGCCCCACAATCCACCACACCCTTCAGCAGCCACCACAATTGCTGTGACATCCAAACCGCCTCCAGCCATGGCAACATGCCACCTGCTATAGCATAGCTCCTTGCTGCTACATCTCACTGCGACTTTCACAACCTGACCACACTGTGCACTGCTGAAAACCTATTGCCTGCACGCAGAAAGAACAGTAGCACGCTTCAGAAGATGGAAGCGCTTGACAAAGGCTCATTTGTCAGAGGGACCCTTATTCCCAAAACTAAAATTGTCACTGTTTCTCATCCTGGAGCATGAAAAATCTGAGAAGAATGTAGTGCTGTCAGGTTCAGCTACTGAAAACTACAACAGAGAGACCTATAATATATAAACCAAGTGCTTCAACCTGTTGCAAAAAACAACTTTTTGAATAATAAATAAATAAATAAATAATATTATTAGGTATGTGAGCTTTGATCTTTTTAGTTGGTAGAATGTGCAACTAAAGCTTTAGTTGATTTCTCAGTAGGGGACAATTTTTGCACTGAGGCTGTGAGTTAAAGGCATACCTGGGTTTGGTTTGGCTTTGCTTTATTCTAACTCTGATGCATTGCTGTAGCACTGAATTCAACAGAAACTATTACTCACAGCCTGTCCATCTAATAGGAGGTGGTGGACTGTTCAGTTGAACAGTATCTTGCACTGTTTTGCCTTTTTAAAAAGGCACCTACATGCACATTTGTTTAAATATGAATTCAGTAGAGCTTACAGCCAGGTAAGTGTGCATATGAACCCTATGTGCACTTGCATGTTTATTTGCTGAGTGGTTGATTGGTTGAGTGAATAAAAGAAAAACAGTTGATCAACATGCTTTAATTGAGTCCATCCATCCACAGTTTGCACATTTCTGTTGCTTTTTTTTTTTTTTTAGCATTCAGGGGTGGATCAACATTGTAGAAATAACGTAGTTTGACACCACTTTAAGTGCTGTAGTTCCATCCTATGGAATCATCCTGGGAGCCATAGTTTTACAATAGCCTTCTCTGCCAAAGAGTGCTACTGCCTCACAAAACTACAAATCCCAGGATTCTGTAGGATTGAGCCATGACAGTTAAAGTGGTGTCTGCGTTATTAATGCATGCAGAGCCTTGTCTATGAAAGGCCAGTCTTGTCATTAGACAGATGGCAGGGTAGCAGTGGCACTGGTAACAAGAAACCCCTAGGCATTCTTCTCTCTTAGAAATCAGAGCTGTGTGTGCCACACAGTCTGTCCTGCACTTTCTAAACCAGCCTGCGACCTTCAGGTGCAATGGAGGAGGCTGTTCTGTAGCTATTATTGAAAGAAGATTCTACTACCAGTCCAGTCAGCTTTTGGATAGAGAATGGTGGCAGTGGGGACATTGACTTTTGCCTCAGGAAGCAAAATAGTCTTGAGCCAGCTCATGGATCTATACAAATGAGAGGCACTCAGTTCTGCTTGACAGCTGTACTCTTAACCCCAGCAGTGGTGGAGTTGTTTTGGTTATGCAGTGGTAAGACATCTGCACTCTCTTCATGCTCAGGGGCTTTATTATTTCACTGATAAAAGGTCTGATATCTGCAACTGCAACTACATCTCAAGCCCTGGAGCCCTTTCACATTATATACAATTATAGCACTGTGATTACACTTCACCTGCTATTCTGTTGAATCCTGGGGTGGGGTTTGTAGCTCGGTCAGAGGCACCAGAGGAGGACCTCCCTAGCAGAGAGTTCTAAATACCCCTCCCTAATCTTCAAATGCGTGATTCAATAGGATAGTGTTATGGCAGTCAAAGTGGAATCATTGTGCAATAATTGTGTAATGTGAAAGATCCCCAAATGGAGCTGTTCTTTCACATAAAGCCTTGCGTCTATGAGAAATCACAGCTGGAGGGCTTCAAAGCAAGTGTGTGAATTGCTGGATTAGAACCAGGCCAGATGTGAGATTCTGTCTATTTGGATGCAGCCCACTAGGAACAGCTAACCTTTGGGAAACTAAAGTCCATTTATCAGGGGACTAGATATGCATTAACCAGGGGCTTTCAAACATGATTACTGTGAGCCCCTCCTAGCTAATGCTTTGAATTTCTCTTAGCGCCATAGACAATTCAGGTTCCTTGGCTGGCAATATGAGTTTATTCATTTGTGCCTTTATTGTCAGTCACGACTTTTGGAGGCAGTTTGTCACTTCTGAGCTTACATTAACTTCTTTGAGTGCCAGTAAGAGCAGGTGTGAGCCAGGCTATCTAAAGTTGCCAGGGTAAAAGATGAGAAATGAGATTTCAAGACTAAAACCTGAGACCAAGGAACAGCCCCTAAAATGTCATAGGGGCCAGCCTCTGGTGATGTTACAAGATGGTGATGTTACAAGCTATGCACCCCTGGTGGTGTCATAAGAGGCAGGTCCTGGTGATGTCATTAACTTTGATACATTAAATGTATGCCAAAAATTGCTCAGGATATACAGTTCAAATATCAAAACAATCAGACTAACAAAGGAGAATATATATAGATAAACTTTTCAAGACAATGCTCCTGCCCAGAGATTTTAACTCCTGGGCTTGAAGACCAGAGAAGAAGATCAATCAGATCCTGAAACCCTGGAACCATATATCTGACTGTTTCAATGCCAAAAACCATGGTTAAGCCTGGAGGGCCTGGCTGCCACCAGGAGCATGGAAGAAGGTGGTGGATCAAGAGATTGTGAGCAAGGACTTCATGGCTGGGTAACAAAAGCTGCCATAGCTGAATCTTAGCAGTAGTCAACCAAGGCCAAATTTCAGCAGTGGGTCTCAGCAAAACAGGTCCCTAGCACAATTTCATTAGTCATTAGCTTAGAGTAGCAAAGTCTTTCAGAGTTACGTTTTGGACACTTTCTCCATTGCAGCCTCAGTGCTGTGATTCTCAAGATGTCTGGCTGTGAAAGAGACAGGTCCCTTTTTTTTTTAATTTTTAAAAAAAAGTCTGCATTAAGCCATAAGACAGAAATTGCTTAAAGACACACAACAGCAACAAACAAACAAATTAAACACAAGACAAGATTGAAAAGCCAAGGATGTGGAGAGGACAAGGAAGGGAGGGGAAGAGGTGGTTTCTTTTGCTTGTACTATAGTTAGCTGCCCCATAAAGAAACAGAAATGAGCCTGCACAAAGTGCTCTCTGCCTTAGAATGAGATGGGTAGCCTCACCCAGGACAGAAACAGATTGGATCTCAAGGTAAGTTACTCTTTCTGTTGCTAATGGAGTTTAAATTTTATTACTTCGATCGTATGACTCTATGGGGGGATACAGACTGGCACTTTGTGCCGGCCTGTTGGCAGAGTCAAAGCGTAACATTCACACGCTCGATGCTGTTACACCATACCCATGGTGCCATTTTGGTGCATGCCCATTTATACTGTGTGCGCCATGACACCACTGTGGCACAGTGCCCAAATGGCGCAGCGAGGAGGGGCATCATCATGGCACACCACTGCACCTGTGACGCCCCTTCCAGGATGCTGAAAAGAAGCTGCTTTTCACAGCTTCTTTTTGTGTCTTCTGGAGGCCACGGCATGTGGTTGCTGTGGCCCCAATCCGGGGCGAAAAGGGGTGGCTGCATGCCACTCGTCTGTATAGCCCCTTTGTCTCCCAGAATCCACATGGCCAAAGAGAAGAATGGCTTCTGCCTCCAGGCCATCTTTACTGACACCAAAACATCTTGACAAAATGTAGGCCTGTGACACTAATACTGTCAATTTTCCCTCTTCTTCTGTGTGATTTTAAACACCTTCGCCAGATGAAGAAGCCAGTGAAGCTTCAACAACGTGCATGATGTATTTTGTGCATTTTTGGTTGGCCCAATAAAGGTACTGCTGTTTTGTGGATTTGGGGTGTTGTCATATTTTGCTGTATCACCAACATGGCTACTGATGGATATCCATGAAATGGAAGAAACATGAATGCCACAAATGAATGCTGTCACTGCCATCACTGCTGCTTGTTCTTCTGGTGACCATAGGAAGTGATAATGGGCCAGGTCCTGTTACTAGCCAGAAAGGAAGGGGGCCAATGGCAGGCCTTGGAGCCTGACCCCCTTATCTTAGAAGGTTAAGTCCATGACATTCCTTTGACATGTTTGACAATGAAAGGCAGCCTGGCTGGGTCAACCCCAAAGGAGGTGACCTGTGACCTGGCATAAGGTTGCATCTCATTAAAAACATATCTCTCCATTTCTGTATTGATGGGCTCACAGGGTGTCATTAAGGAAATATGGCAGGCCTAGGGCCATGGCGTCAGCCCATGATTGCCTGCCCACCGGTGGAGACGGGTGGAGTAAACACAGCAGTGATGGTACAGGGATGAACTCTCAGGGCTTACAAGCCAAACCAAAGGCTGCTTCAGGCAGGCACAGATGGACAGGAGGGGGTTTGGCCCATAGCATCCAATGAAAGATGATACTTTGTTTGGGCAAGAGGTTCATGTAATCAATTCCAGAAGATGGAGCAGTTGGCAGCTAGCTGCTTACCTGGTAAGGAGAAAGCTCAATATTTGCCAAGGTCAAAGAATGGTCAAGTGCTCTTAGATCTTGGTGGCAGTAGTGTTCCTCAGTGAACCCTGATGCCAACTATAATTGGATAAGCCTCCTCCAGAGTAGATTTCAAGTCATAGTGGATGTCTTCTCTTCAGTAATTGCTATCTTTTGTGTATATGTGTGTAGTGATTTATGGTTACCTATGAATTTCATTGGGTTTTCTTGGGCTAGGAAGACTCAAAAATGGTTTGCCATTGCGTTCTTTGCATTAGCAATATAGACCAGATCTTGTAAAAGTTACTTTTGTGAACTGCAGTTCCCAGGACTACCCCTGGGCATGGGAGGGTGTCCTGGGAGTTGAAGTCCAAAGAAGTAACTCTTCCAGAATCAGATTTGTAGTCTTCATATGATGGGCTCTGCCACAGTCCCTAATCCTTTCCACTTCCCACTGCTCTGTTCTTCCTACACGATGCTTCAAGAGGGGAAGAATTTTTTTTCTTTAAGGTATTTTTGTAAGATGCCAACTCACTATCTGAGGCAGTGTTTTTGGAATCCCTGTGAGCTTCAAAGAGCATCTGCACCTTTTAAGGCAATCCAAATGTTATAACCATTCCAAAACTTGGTGAATCCTCCTAGGTAATGAAATGGGAAGCAGGGGAAAGAAGGCAGAAGAAAAATAATTAAATTTAAGTTCTATAAAGGTCCCAAATGGATTATTCCAGAATTTGGATCTCAGGCTCATGATATATATATATATATATATGCTCTGTGCTCAATATGACAGATATTCAGAAATGGATCACTAAAGTTATGATTTGGTTATCACCTCTTTGTTGACTTTTTGGTGTAAAAGTTTATGTTACTGTTTAGTATATTACATGAGACCAATTTCATTCTGTTCTGTTGTGCCTAAGCACAATGATTTACATTTTAATTCTAAAACTATATTTCTTCATTTCTGAAATTACACCTCAGCACACACTGAGATTGTCCTTGTATGTTCCCAAATGTATTAATACTTTTTGCTGTTTTTGTTTACTATAATATCTAGTTTGTAATTATTGCTGAATATCTTATAACATTTTGTTGTTGTGTGTTTCCAGTTTATGGCGACCCTGATGCAGGATTTTCTTGGCAAGCTTTGTTCAGCAGGGTTTTGCGGGTTTCTGTGGCTGAGCAGGGGATTCAAACCTAGGTCTCCAGAACTGTGATCCAGTGCTCACAGTGCCTGTAAATAAACATCAGCATAAATAAACATCTATGAGGGAGAGAATAGGCTGGCCCAGCTCCATCAGGGCTAGCCTGAAGAAAGAGGCTCCTCCCTCCTTAACTGTCATCTTTCGGCCTATGAGGGGGAGAATAGGATGGCCCAGCTCCATCAGGGCTTGCCTGAAGAAGAAGAGCCCTCTCTCCATTCCATCTACCTTGGTCCAGGCCTCAGAGGGAGAGAAGAATGCTGGACCTGATCCCCACACACAAACCATTCCCTTCTCCTTTTGTGTCATGTCTTTTTAGATTGTAAGCCTGAGGGCAGGGAACCGTCTATTATCCCCTCTGTTGTAAGCCACCCAGATTCCCAGTGATTGGGTGGCATATAAATAAATCCTATTATTATTATTATTATTATTATCATCATCATCATCATCATCATCATCATCATCATCAGTGGTTCTCAATATCTATGGGATTAATGCCCCTGGTTATGGTGATTTGATTGCCATCATGAGTGGTTCTTCATTCCGCTCTACACACAATGAACTCTGGGACTGGTAATTCCTGAAAGAGCATTTCATAGAAGGAAACACAAATCTCTGGGTAGCAACTTTGCTCAGAATATTCCCTGTTCTACTCTAATATTGCATCTGTGATTGGCTCTAGCAAATCGTACAAGATCTGGACAACAGGCCTACAGATCCAGGAAGATTCCATAAATACTCTCAAACACACAATGTAACATCAATTTTCCTTGCTTGATTTATAATGTCAGGATTGTCAGCTGGATTGGGAAAATATATCCAGGGATAGCTGTGTTGGCCATGTAGCAAGTACAATAGCATCCAAAATGCACCTCAAATGGAAGTACACATCAAAGAGGTTAAACTTTACCCGGGCTCTCCCAGCTCAAGCTGTTAGTCTTATAATAACTTTACTTTACATGGCCAACACAGCTATCCCTGGATATATTTTCCCAATCTTTTCTATAATTCATAAGTAAGTGTGACTTTTTGTATCAGTCACCCCTCTATTCCTTGGAATATAAATATTTTAATTAATGAATAAACAAAATATGCCAAGAAAACTCTCATCTGTTCAAATTCTTTGTGCTGGATTACTGTAAGGATGTAGGAGCACAACCAAAAGAAGAAAAGAAAAAAGAAAGAAAGAAACCTGAATAACCCAACCTGATACCCTTCACTGAACATGCTGGGATTCAACAGTGGGCCTTAGAAGCTTTATTTTCCTTTTTAATTGAGAATCTTGAATTAATATTGTCATATTTTAAAGCATAAAATACCTATGAAACTGTAGGCTTTCTTACCAAACAGTGGCAACCTTAACACCATTAAGCCCCCCTATAGTCTTTCTCTTATCCGATGCTGAAGAATTAAGACCTGCTTTCCTCATCCCCCCCCCCCTTTGCCAGTGTTGGATCTGTGTATCTATTTCCATAGATTCTTTTACAGAGGCTTCCTGTTGGCAAAATGTGCTGCAACCCAAATACTATAACCTGAGCAAAAGTCCCCTGAGTAGTTACGCTCTCCATGCAGCTGCCTATCACTGTAGCGTGTCTAAAGCAAAGCTAATATATGAAATAATTCTCTGTAGAATAGACCCTGTAAGTTACTGCTGTTTGAAATGAGTCCTTTGCTAAAAAGGTGAAGGGCAATGTAATTTTTGCCATTACAGGCAACGTCTGACTCCTGTGTTTGACTTTTCAAATCCCCTTTGGAGCACCGGAATGGCCTGTTTGTCAAACTGAGAGCTCAGCCTCACTCTGCCAACTCCCAGTCATGTATGGAAATTTACTTCCAGTGGGACAAGGCTTCCTGATCCACGTAAGGGTCACTTCCTTTAATCCAGACCCAGAGGAGCTTCTGGACAACTCCAGTGAGAATGACAAGCGGCTTTCCTCTCTTAATTTCCCCCTAAGGCTGTGCTTGTGACAGGCAAGTTTAAATACACACACACAGGTAAAATTCAGAGACATAGGTCTAACCGGCATTGCAAAAATAATGTAGTTTGACACTGCTATAACTACCATGGCTCCATCTCATAGATTTTGCCATTTTGTGAGATATTTCACCTTCTCTCTCAGGGCGCACTGGTGCCATAACAAACTACAGATCCCAGGATTCCACAGGGTGGAGCAGTGACAGTTAAAGCAGTGCCAAAGTGCATTATTTCTACAGTGCAGATTAAACTATAGTTGTGTTACTCTGGAATATCAGTATGCAAAAGGATCTTGTAGATTCTTAGAAATTAATTGTATGAAAGACATTGTAGCACGAGTTTTTGCAGACTAGTTAGGTCTGCATCTGATGAAGCATACTTAAGCCTACAAAAGTTTGTGCTACAACTTCTTTTGCACATTTAGTCTCAAAGGTACTACAAGATCCCCTTGCATACAGACACTTACACACGCTCATGTGCTAGTACAAATTCAGAATCCTACATGTGTTCGTTTAAAGCCATTTCACCACAACCTGAATACATTATTATTTGGACTGCAAATCCCAGGACCCTTCCATCAACATGTAACTTCGTATTGACTTTTCCAATCTCTGCATCTCATGTATTCCACACCCACAAACCTGTTTTTTCAACAAATGCATAAATACCCAAATGGGAGCCATAGCCAATTGTATCTGCCATTAGCTGGTGAGTTCCATATACTTTCAAACCAGCATTTGTCATTTTTACAGGTTTCAAGTTTCAGCATGCAATTAGTAAACCCACTGAGGAGCACACCAAAGATCTGTAATAGATGAAATGTCCCCTTCAGAAGACTGCAGCTTTCTCCATTCATGTCAAACTGTTATTAAGAGACCCTGCCTATCCCTTGGCAACAGGGGTGGGAATTATGTGGGCCTCTAAATTTTGTTCAACTGCACCTCCCAGCATTCCTCACCATTGCCTATGCTGGCTAGGGCTAAGGATAATTGTAGTCCAAGCACTGGGGGGCTGCTTGGTTCCTGCACCTTCTCTAGTTTGTGTCCCCCTTTCCTTGTGTGAAATTTTCCTTGTGAAAACCAGCGGGATGAATGCTATTTTTAAAACATTTCTACTGAACTAGAACTCTTGTGGGTTGAGACACTACACTGTTTGCAATGGGCTGATTTCTGCATAAAAGAATATGCAAGCTATTACAGAAGTTCACAGATTTACACGCTTACACACAACTCATTGAACAGCCTGCATACTACTTTTCCAACAGATAGTAGCCCAATAAAAGATACCATCTGAACTCTGTTGTAGTCATGGATCATCATGGCAACTTATGATATTGCTCTTTCTTTCCCTATATCCCTTGGGAACCTGTAAAACATTCCTTTTCTCAATAAACTCTGATTAATTTCATGACCACAGTAAACTCAGAGATCTTAATGGTATATACACCTTTGTATACAACACAGCAGTGAATGAGAGATAGTGCCTGATATTTAGTTTTAGGTTTTGAATATAATCATTCAGAAATTTGGGGAGGTGAGGCATCGATATACACACTTTTCAGAAGAAAGTAGTAGACCTTTTTATAGATTGTATTAGTTCAGACTGCCATTGGAGTATCACATTTTTAAAAATTGCCCTGCACATAGAAATCTAGCCTATTAAGCAGAAAGCTACCTTTGTTTGTTTGTTTGTTTACAGTTTAAGTATAAAGTGCTTATATCTGAAGATTTTAAAGCAGTGTATAACAATAATCAAACATACAATAGAAAACAATATATAAAATAAAGATACTATATTTACATTAGCCACAAAATTACTGTATAGTTGGACTAAGCTGAGAAAATATGGGTTAAAAATTAAAGTTTTTACTTCTTTGGTATAGTGTGTGCTACTGTGCTGAATTTCCTGTTCCCATTGCTGCAAAGTGGACTTCAGATATACGTGGTCCCTCTGGAGATGATCTCTGGAGAACTGGTCCAAAGGTAATAAGTTATTTCCACTTTGTTTGTTCATAGTCATAATCCTTTTCCCTGGCACTCTCTTCCCTATGGAAGGTAAGTAGGTAGGTAGGTTTGTTTATTTGGAGAAGTATTTAAATATGCCTCCTTCATGTCTAGCCTGAAGTAGTAAAGCCCGTGAAAACCTTTCTAGTTTGATTGCAGTGTAAATACGCTGGGCAAAGAAGGAAGTGTGTGTGTGACAGAGAAAAACCATGCACATACATACAATCCAATGCCAATGCCTCAGTCCAATTGTTAGTTCCAGTTAGAATAGACCCACCGAAACAATGAAATTTACATAAATCTACAGTTGCAAAATTTCCATTGATTCAGTCACTTTCTACTAGTTGGGACTAACAAGTGAATTGAGGCTGCTGCCACACTTCAGAAATGAAGCAGCTTGATACCACTTTAACTTCCATCGCTCAATAGTTATGGAATTCTGAGGTTTGTAGTTTTGTTAAGCAACAGAGCTCTCTGATAGGGAAGGCAAATTATCTCACAAAACTACAAATCCCAGAATTCCATAGCATTGAGCCATAGAAGTTTACGTGATGTCAAAGTCCTTTATTTCTGCAGCATGGCAGCTGCCTAAGTCTACTAACCCTAAACTCAGCATAGATCTTGTAGTCTGCACACATTGTGGTGAATTGGGAAGGAGGTTATAATTGCTTTACATTGGCAAACATACTCTGTGCCACATACCACAATGCAATGGCTGTTGAGCAAGAGCCAGTGTACCATGCTTTGGTTGTTACACACACTTATCCAAGCCTTCTGATGTGGCTCAAGCAGAGTCTTGTGATCCGATCCCAATGTATAATGTGCACAAGCTAGTGTAAAAAAAGATATTTGTATCACTGAAACTTGAGTAATTGGGGATACCATTATTATAACTTGAATGTAAAACACAGTTGCAGTAGACAGAAGAGGCTTTCAGTGTTCTGGATTCCAAAGACTTAACAGAAAAGGAACCAGGTATTGCTGTTTCCCTTGGCTATAAATATGAATGCTTAAAAACTGGTTCTTCACCTGATGGATCAGGACCCACTGTTCACTTGCACTTTGAACTAAGGTGAGCTTTAACAGCAGCACTGACGGCATAATAATGTACAGTTACAATAATTAAGATATGATCTTCAAATGCATGTTTAGGTTAAATAAAGGTAGATGCTGGGTTTGAAACTATTCCAGCTTGTATTGTTGTTTCATGCCTACAACTTGTTTCCAATTTAGGGCAATCTTATCAAGGGGTTTTCTTGACCAATGTCTCCATTGATGGTTTGTCACTGCCATCTGAGGCAGAGAGAGTTTAACTTGCCGAAGGTCACCCAGAGGGTTTCTATGACCAAGTGGGGATTTGAACCCTGCTCTTCATAGTCATAGTCCAATGCTCAAACCACTAGCTTATTACTGACAAAAAATAACTTAGAGCTCAGATTTTGATGTTCTTTTAGTGCCTGTTTATCAAACCATTTCCTGTATTGCTATGTACTGTATACGTATTATCCTACCTGAGAGTATGTATTTTCCCTGGATGAAGATTAACCTTCCATTATGAAGCCAAGCCCTCCCTCCAGTCCATCTGCCTTGGTCCAGGCCTTGGAGGTAGAGAGGAACTGCTGGACCTCTTACCCTCTCCCTCCACCACTCTCTTCTCCTTCTGTGTCATGTCTTTTTAGATTGTAAGCCCGAGGGCAGGGAACTGTCTAACTAAAAAGATTGCATGTACAGCGCTGTATAAATTTACAGCGCTTCATAAATAAAGGTTAATAATAATAATAATAACTTACAAACATCACACACCCCTGTCTCCCCAACAGACAAACTCACCCTCCCAAATTATTATTTCTCCTCTCACTTGAAACATTCTAGAGGCTTCTCACTTCTTGTCACAACAATCTATTCTTTCTAAAATGTGCAATGGGGAGCAGGTGGGTAGGCATGTTGGTAGCTGCTCACAGCATTTGTTCTATCTGGGGTGTGGTCATATTGGAGTCATTGTGGTTTGATAGTACTTTAACTGCCATGGCTCAGTCTTATGGAATTCTTAGATTTGTCATGTCATGAAATATTTAGAGAGCTCTAATGTTGCAGTTTGGGGTAGCAGAGTAGACAATTCTAAGTACAAACTACAAACTCTCTCTGTTAGGGTCATGGCAGTTAGAATAGTATCAAACTACTTTTATCCAGCAATAAGGCTACACTGCTCTACACTACAACAAGACCAGTGTGAAGTGACATCTACAAAAGAGGTGGTGACTTCACCATCACCTAGGGTGCAATCTACACTGTAGAAATAATGCAGTTTGACACCACTTTAACTACCATGGCTCCATCCTACAGATTCCTGGGATTCGTAATTTGTAGTTTGGTGAGGCACCAGAACTCTCTGGCAGAGAAGGCTAAATCCCATAGGATGGAGCTACAGCACTTAAAATGGTCTCAGACTGCATTATTTCTACAGTATAGATGCACCCTTAGAGGAATGTAGAGGAAATAATTGTGAGTTGTATTCCTAGTGGGAGAAGTATTGTGGGCTATTCTGAATCAAGTGAAAATAATATTCCTTGGATGGCTGTGGGGCCATATCTGCAAAGTGGATGGTAGGTATGCCTCCCCCCTCCGGGGCCAGTGGAAGGATCCGTGGGGGGAGGACAGTGAGGTAGAAAGGGGGCAATAGGGGAGGCAATGAGGGCAAAAAAAGGTAGCAGGGGATCCTTCAGTCAAAGTGTTGGTGTGCAGGAAAGACAAAGGGAACTAGCAGCCTTTAGGACCATGGTGGAGATAAGGATTACATTACACTTCTTTTCAGGATCCCCAGAAAACCACCACAAAGCCTCACTGATCATTTTGTGTGTAGTTGTCTCCTGCTCTTTGCCTGCTCATGTGAGTTCACTCCTCTTTCGCTAGTAGTGGCAGTTGGGAAACTTGTGTGAGGCTTGGGCAAAGGGCATCACTTCTGTGGCTCAGAATGGCGCCATTTTGAGACAGATTGGAGCAAATAATAAGAGCACATGGGGAGGGGGGGAGAAGTAGTGGCAAAATTGAGCTTTCAAATTTAGGACCCTGCTTAAGCTTTGTGAGCTTTGCTGGGAGTTGGCTAGCAGGCTGGAATTGCACTACTGCTCCTGCTTTTTTGCATCAGACAGGCTGAGAGAAGAGATAGCAGAAGAAACCATTTTTGTGGGAAAGTGGACACTTGGAATTCTGTGAGGAAGACATGTCTCTGGGGAAGGAGTATCTGTGCTTGATTCTTGGAAAGAGTCCCTTGTCTTGAAGCGGCTCCTGTAATTAAAATCTCTCCCTTTCCTGGTCCAAACAGTCTCCAGTCCAGAGCAAGCAGCCTCTGTAAACTCCCTACAAACACACTGGCTGTGCCTTTCTCTGCCGTGATGAAGGATTGAGTGTCCATCATCTCTAGAGAGCAGTGTCTCCCTTGTACCTGGTCACCCTGAGAGCAGCAAATGAGCAGCTGCCTGAAAAGCAACCAAGAGGCCTCTTGTATGTACTGGACTTTGCTACAAGGTTGGCATGGGTGAGAGGCTTCTCAGTCACTGCTCAGTTGCTTTTCCTAGGATGACAGAGCACAAAGGGAGCAGCAACTGAGCAGCCACTCAGAAAGCAGCCAAGAAGCCTGTTGCCTGAGCTGACCTTAGCTACAAGGCTGACATAAGCAAGAAGCTTCTTGGTCGCTGCTCAGCCAGCTGCTTGGTTGCTGCTCCCAAGGTGACTGAACGCAAAGGGAGCAGCAACCAAGATTGGTTGTTTTGAATTTGCAATAGAAAAGGTAACGGTAAAGGTTTTTCCTGGACAAGATAGTCTAGCTGTGTCTGACTGTAGGGGGTGGTACTCATCTCAGTTATTAATCCAAGGGACTCAGCATTGTCAGATACTATTCCATGGGCATGTGGCCAGCATGACCACATGGAGAACAGTAGACATACAGTACCAAAAAATATGTGCCGTGGGGAGGGGGGTGCTATGGTTGCAGCCAAAAAGGAAAGTGGGCAATAGTCTGAAAAAGTTTGGGGACCATTGCTTTATAGGATGGTGTATGAGCCTGCTGCCTTGTGTAAGAGAAAAGTCTCTAAAATGACAAGGAGGCAGCTGATCTGAATGCAGGTATTTCCCCCCTCTGCCATTTAATTGGGCCAGAAGTTTTCTCAGGCCCCATCTGACTCCAGTTTGGATACATCCCTGGTTAGCAACTTTTAGTTTTTTATTTATAATCATATAATCACAAGTGCAATTAGGTAGCACCATTGATAGCAGGGCAGGGATTGTTGTAGCTCTCCAGATGTTGTTAGACTGCATCTCCCAGCATTCCTTAATACTGACTATCTTGGCTGGGTCTGTTAGAAGTGACAGTCCAACAACATCTGAAAGGCTACACAATTCCCACCATGGATTTATAATGACAGTTGCTTTTTGTGTTGTAGTAGTCTGACATCCACTTATGTGATCCAACAATCCAAAGTCTTGCTAAAATTAAGCCTAAGGGTGCTTTCACGCTATTCAATTATACTGTTATGATTCCACATGGCTCCATCCCATGGAATGGGGATTGGTGGTGGAGAGAAGGGTGATTAGAAGTTCCATTGGAGCATTTGACCAAACTACCCCACCCTGATTCCATAGGATACAGCCATGCCAAGTGGAATCTTAGTATTATTATAATTATGTACTGTGAAAAGGCCCTGAATATGTCTCTGAGAAATAAAGGTGTGCAATGCCAGTCCTGTGAAGTAGGACAGATTCCTGGCACTGTGTGCTGCATATTCCCAGATGCTTCCACCATCATCTACATAACCCTTAGCATGAGCTGATGGACAAATCAAATTTATTGCCTACACTTATGGAGAAGGAGAGGCCCCTTCTATAGAGCTTCTTTTAATCTTTGTAAAAACTAGGTTAAGCGTGGATGCCAAGTAGTCCAGGACATGAGTAAGACCAACCTCAGGCTAGGCCAAATAACTTAATCAGCTCCAGTTTCCAACTGAATATATTTATTTAAGCACCTAGCAATGAAAGTTTCAGAAATGGTTAGTTGCTTCTTAAAATAATATGAAACATAGAATTAGTTAAGTAAAGTTTATTCATCAGGAACTGAACTCACACAAATATTTCATCAAATGAACTTGCAGGTGTGTATTGGGGGGGATATACATTTCAGGTGGTAGAGAGGCAAATGGCCCTCGCCCAGCAAACATGAAGACTTCATCACCAGGGGTTTTTCTGAGGAAATTGCAAGTCTCTCTGGGTGGGCTTGGTAATTCAGACTTCAGCATTGAAAAAAGAGGAATCATGGAAGGTATGATAGATGTGTAGATAATTATGCATGGTAATAACATGACTAACCTTAGCCTATTGTACTTTGGACATATCATGAAATCACATGATTCATTAGAAAAGATGGCAATGCTGGGGAAAGCTGTCATCTCCACTGTCACTGAGTTGCTCAGCCCACCTTCTCCCTGCAGCGGAGTGGTCAGGGGACAGGCAACACGCAAAGCCAGCCAACAAGTTTTTGCCTTGGCTTCTGCTACACATTGTTTTAGCTTTGTTTGTTTTAGCCTAATGGGATGCCACCTTCAGTGTCATATTGGGAGAAAGGCAGGATATCAATTAAATGGGGAAAAAATAGTAAACAGAAGGAATTTCCACTTAGCTGTTCTTCACTTGCCTTGTACCCTTACCAGTGTGGAAAGGCACAAGGCTGGGGAATCTCCCTAGATTGAGGTGCTGGTGGCAAAATTCCTGACAAAGCAGGGAGGCATGGCCCTACTGCCTGATGTCATCCAGCCCACCCCCCTGAGGTGTGGAGGGAGGCATCATCTGCCCAACTCACCCCAAAAAAGCCTCCCTACCTCTGCTATACCTGCTAGGGTATGTCAGTGGTGTCACTAGCTAGGGTGTCATCGAGTGCAAAGAGTGTCACCCAGGAAGGGTGCGTGTTTACCTCTTTTGCTCCTATATTGTCGGGTGTTCTCCAGTGATGGAGCAGCTGGAAAGCACATTCACCCCTCCTGTTGCTTCTTCCCCAGGGAAACATTCACCCCTCCTGTTCTGAAAGGGGATGAGGCCCCAACTAGGTATCATCCTCCTCTGGGGTGCCACCCAGAGCAGTCTGCACCCCCCCCCCCAGTGATGTCACTGTGGTATATCTATGCTGGTTGTTTAATCCAAGGCCAGTCCAGAACATTATGCCCTGGACTGACCACAATGGTGACCACATGAACTGGCCCAAAATCTGGTGTGACACCACAGCATTGTGCCTATGGGACAACTAGGCAACACCACATCTGCCCCTCTGGCCTGTCCCTGTTTTTGAAGCAGCCACCATCTTCTTTGTGGGCAGGAGCTCTGTGTAAATTCTGTGCAGCATGCCACCATTTCTGCTGCGGTCAGAAACAATCCCCTGGACATGTGATCAGCAAGGAGCTCCTTCCTGTGGGGAAGGAAAAGAAGGAAAGGGGCTGACAAAGTTACCACAACAAATTAAGGGAACTGCAAGCACAATGAGGTAAGAGTTCTAGGTGTGAGCAATTTTCAGTGTCTTACTCTATACAATAGTAGAAATTTGGGACTGAAATAAAATTTTCATTGTGGGAGGAGGATTCCTATTGGAAGGGGCAATGCCCTCATTCCCTCCCCTCCACCACCATCACCCAGCTACAGACCTGACACTGCAGCCTGAGTTATAGCTTCTCAAGGGAGCTGCAGGGAAAACCAAAGTGAGGGGACTTGTAGGGACAGGGACTTTTTGTGTTCTCTTTGGATCAAAGTGCATTCTTAGCTCTTCCAGACAGATACAAAGGAGAACTGCTACAGTGGGAGTCTACCCATTTACTTAAATAATATCTCATAGTTGGCTCAGCTCTGCCTTATGAACCATGTGCTTCTTCTGTAGGGTTTGCAGTCCATGATACTAAGGAATGGAATGGGGTGGGTGTGCAGCAGGCGGAGGCAGGAAACCCCAGATGAGTGAAAATGAAAAGGAGTGTGGGCCATCTGGAAGGAGGGGAAGAGACAAAGACCTTGTGTCAGCACTTTGCATGTCACTGGGGTGGGGTGGGGGAGACACAAAAACTGCCCTTGAGATTAGAGAGGAGGGGGGAATTGCCCCGCAGCAATGGGAAGAAAAGGCCTTCTGTTTAGTCGCTCAACAAGTGGAGAAGCTTTTGATGTTGGGGAAGATAATTAATGTCACAAATGTCTGTGATGATAATAAATGCAGATGGGGAGGTAGACAGAGGTATTGGGAGTCCAGCAGCTAATCCCCCAAGGGGGATCCCACCCACTGGAGCAACCACTCAAGCTACATTCTTCTGACACCCCTTCCCCCATTTTCCCTCTCGTGGGAACCCCTCCCTGTATCAGCATCTCTCATCTTCCAGACAGAAGCAATCTCTGCTGCTCTGCACTTTTCTGCTTCAGCCTGGCTCCTATTATCTTGCTTCTGGATGCTCTTTGTTCTTTCCTCTTTTGGCCCTCTGTTTTGGGGCAAAATAGCCCATACCCACAATTCATCTTCCCTCTTTCTCTCTCAAGAAAATGGTATTTATATACTCAGCCTGACCCTCTGTTCTCTCTATTGGTAACTGGATACTTTCTTAGAAAATGATCACCCAGCATGGATTACCAAAGGATTTACCAGGGAAACCAGCAAAAGACTTTCAGCATAACACACACCTGAAAACCTGCTCCCATTTTATGTTTGGCTTCGGCCCTGATGAGTATATGCAAAAGCTTGGAACCTTGATGTGGATCTTGGAAGTAACAAGTAATACTGTTACCTGTCACTACTTGCCTTCTTGGATGACAGCAGTTCAATAAAGTTACATTTCAAAAGTAACATCATAAAGTAAGAGCAAAGCTACTTTACTGGTACAGTATGTAACAATTTCTAATTATTTTCAAAAACAGAGTTTAAAGGGCATTTTTAGAGGCATTTTGAAAGAAAACATTCCAAGATTTGTATCACTCTCTAAGGAGTTTTCACTCAAAGTAAAGTAACAGGATGTATCAGAAAAAGTAACAAGGAGCACTGCAAGGGAGTAACAAGGGACTTTGGCAGTGTTGTTCTGAGTAACAGGCAACCAGTTTTATTTTCAAATACAGTACTGTAACATGTAAACGTAGCTTGCCAATCTCTGCCAATCTTTGATCCAATGGCCACATATACCACAAGATCTTAGTTTCATGAGTAGGTACTTTGAGAAACTGTTTCCCTCAATCCGCAACATTATAGTTTACTCATAGTTTTTTAGCAAACATAGTTTGTTAGCATGGTGTATGTTGGACTTGTGATCACAGCTATGCTCACCCCTGGTATTTCTCTCAAAGAGTCCAGAACCATTCAAGAGGCTGAGCTGAGCCTTCTCTTTTCTGTGGATGTTTATCTTTGTTCAAGAGTGAGTACTAACAAGGTTTAATAAGTGCAGTCTAGCTTCATTTTTTTCTCTTCTCTTTTCTGATGCAGAAGGGTAAAAAGTAGGAACTGAAAACCAGGTTTTACATCTTGCAATTTTAAGTTTTGGTAAAAACCCAGCCAAAGTTTTTCCCTCTTGCTGTTGGAGGTACTTTGCTTTAGACCATTTTCATTTGACACCTTAAGTTATTCT
This sequence comes from Sceloporus undulatus, assembly GCF_019175285.1. NCBI lineage: Eukaryota > Metazoa > Chordata > Lepidosauria > Squamata > Phrynosomatidae > Sceloporus > Sceloporus undulatus. The sequence goes on along the minus strand of NC_056523.1, from coordinate 148,492,743 downwards.
CCACCTTCTCTGTATCTGTGCCTGGAATGTAAAATCTACCTTGTCTAGAGTCAGAGTTCATGTGCAATAGGTTCCCTTCTTGAAAAGGGACTTTGTGCCCTGCATGGTTTGAAAATAATGCTTTAAAAGTACTGCCAAAAAAACCCCACCTTAGGCTGCAGTGCTATTGCCTGAGATATCCTGTTAGCTGCAATCAGACAAATTTATTTCTAATCAGACATTATAGTAGGGAAGAGAAACAAGTGACTATCTAGATATGCCAGACTACAGCTCCCATCATCCTTTACCATTCTTTCCTATGACCAGTGCTGATGGGAGCTGTAGTCAAACAACATATGGAGAGGCACACATTCTCCACCCCTAATATACAGTGTTGTATACAGTAATGCTTGGGAGAACCTAGTGCGCACCCCCACTCAAATACACACTCAAACACACAGTGCCTATTTTTCTTCATAGAGGGGATCTATGGTATTAAATTCTCCCATTTGGTTTGACTCATGGATTCTCTGTAGCTCAAGAATTAAAAATTGTGCAACTCATCTTGTTCATATGTTGTACTAGTAACTGTTCCTTTTATTTCTGCCTGGAACAAACAATCTTCTCTTCAATCTCTTGAAGTCATTCTAATATACTGGCAAAATGTCTGTCATTATGATGAGCGATGTGTGTTTGTCCATGTGTGTGCATGTAATGTAAGGTTTATATACATCTAGGCCCTTAGAGTGAGCTCCATTGTCAGTGCACCCCTTATAGCATCCCCACAAGTCATGGTCAAATTATGCAAAGACAGATTCCCTCCTCATTTTAAACCACAGTGTCCTCAAGAGCAAAGAATCCCATTTCCATAAAAGAGTGGATGAACAAGAGCCAGTGTGGTTAAGTGATTTGAGTGCTGGACTAGCACTTGGGAAGGCTACGCTTTGAATTTCCATTCAGGAATAGAAACTCACAGGGTGACCTTGGGCCAGCCACACTCTCTCAGCCTCAGAGGAAGGCAATGGCAAACCCCCTCAGAACTAATCTTCTCAAAAAAAAATCTCTTGACAGGGTTGCCTTGGGGTTGCCATAAGACAGAAACAAAGGCATGCAGAACTACAATAAATAATTGGATACCATTCATTTCCACCAGATAAAGTAAAGGGATGGTTTGAAAGGTATGACTGGGGTGGGGCCTAATTATACCTGTCTTTCTGCTCTGATGACTTCTCTGACTCTATCCATTGACTCTATCTAAGGCATTCCCCCTGATGCCCATAACACTGCTCTACATTTTGTTTCTTGGTCACTCTTGACTGGGATGGTATGCTGGACATTTGCTTTCATGTAGCTAGAAAGTGTTTCAGTAGCAAAAGTGTCTGAGGCTGTGCAGACCTAAAATAGGAGACAGATCTGTGTCCCTTTGCAAGCACCAAACAGGACAAACATTAAACTTTTTATTGCCTTGATGTTTTGCTTTTCCACTAATCCAACTTTTTTTTTTAAGTGCAACTTTAATGTCACTCTGTGGTGAGTTTTCAGTCTACAGTCATTTCAAAGAGTTTGATACACAAATATGCAATGGTTCCCTTCTTTTCCCCCTCTGGGAGAGGTGTAACCAGTCAAGTGCCTAAACCGCGACCTTTCTTAAACTAATCATAGAAATTCAGGCACGCTAACCACAGCCCAACCGTTGTTCTCTCATCTATTTTTGTTCTGGTCTTCCAGAACAGTCTAACTTCCCCAATTTGGACAGCTAAACAGTATTTGCCACCCACTGGCAAGAGAAGAGCCAGTTTGGACTGCAGAGAAAAACTTTTGTCTCTGAAAGCTATTCACTCACCATTTCCCAACAGCCTTTGCATTTTGGACACCCATCCACTGATACCTTGTGAAAGACTCTGTGTGTCTCATCAAAGTTGCCAACAGGATTTTCTGGGACTAGGACACTGTAGGTGATGGGAACTCTGCCCCAATTGTAAAAGTGGACACCTAGCTCCAAAAAAATTTATGAGATTATTTGTATGGATAGACATAGGTAACTATTGTTTGAAGAGAAAAACCACTCATCACATCACTGAGAGAAGCCTGTGATAGTCAGTGACACTTGCCCCATTTGGACCTCTGTGTTAAGTTTCAGGGAAGAGTGTGATTATTGCTACAGCTCGGTTCCTTCGCTGTTGAGATCTAGATATGTTGGAATGATTGGTGTTAATTGTAAGGGGGATGAACAGATTTGATGTATGTCGACGGATATTTTATGTTACTTTTGCCTCCCATTTCAATTCCAATTTTAATTCTGTTTTATTCCCTATGGTAACTATCTTACATACTATTGTTTAATTGTTAACTATTTTATTTTATCTGTTTACTAGTATATCCTTTAGCACATATTGTATATCTTTTAGATATACATAAGCTGTAGACAAGTAGTGCATGTTCTGGTTCTGGTGCACGCTTAGGTTATGCATATGTATTTATATTGTATGGAGGTTTATTGCACATAGTGCACTGTATTTACATTTTATATATAGCTGTGTGATACTGCTTTTTATTATGTTACTAGTATTTTGAAACGGCCCTTGGGCTACTCAATAAATTGTATTGATTGATTGTATATATATATATATATATATATATATATATATCCCATTCTGGAGGGTATTCTAGAATAAAATGGTCAAAAGCAAACAAAGTGTTTTAAGGGCATTTATTGTGTTCATTATATTTATACCTCATGATTACTTTTTTTTACATAGTGTTATCAGCACAGGTCAGACAATTATACTTTTTTCCTCTTTCTTTTGTCCTCTTGATTTTTGAACAAGAAGAATTTGAACTTATGACACATACCAGAAATGGATTGTCTTCTGTACATTGCTGCTGATAAATTTAACCCACCCACCCATTTACCAACTGTATCTCCCTAACAAACCCAACATACCAAGATACTGAAAACAACACTAGACTACACTGCAGGATTGTCATGCAATAGTCCAGTGGTGGGGAAATGTGTCTCACACGGGCTGCAAGCACCATTACTACAGGGCCTTAAGACTCCTTCATTTTCTCCATCAATTAAAGTTCTTGTCTTCACTAACTTTTGCTTTTGTCCAATCACAGCTACCCTAAAATCTGGGATTTCTTAATTGTTTTCTCTGGGCAACCATTGCTTCTCTACCAAGAAATATGGATTTACTATGAACAAGGAAGTCCCTACTTCAGACGTGTGCATAGGAGACTCATTTCTTTCTCTATAGCCCCACTTCCCTCTACATCAGTCAAAGCTGTGGCTTTAGTTATGGCTAAAAATACTGAAATGCAGGGATAGATCCTTTTCTTATCACAAGGGTGAGGAACTCTTTCAGCTTGAGGGCCAAACACAATTTCAGAGACCTTTGGAGCTACATTCTCAGGACGTAAAGGGAAAAGAGTGAAGCCAAAAATACAAGAATGTTTTAGTTTAAACCTCTTACTTCCCTCTAAGCCAGTGATTCCCCAATTTTGGTCCTCCTCCTGATAATTTGGAGGTCATGACTGTTGGCAAAGCTGGCTGGAGTTTCTAGGAGTTGAAGTCCAAAACACCTGGAAGACTGAACTTTTGGGAACCACTACTCTAAGCACACCTCAAGCTGATTCCTCACATTTGCAGACTTCATTTGGGGACTTTAGCATAACTACAGATCCTATAACTTCAAAATGTTGACAGAAGGACTTTGGAACTTTTCTGACCCCTGCTATGGCCATTTTGACGAAGAATTCTGGCACTATCAACAGCTCGACCTTTAAATGGTTTCTAAATATTTTAAATTATATTTTAGCAGTTCAATAAAAGCATTACCCAACACTGGGTTTTGGGGTGATTTTGCTGGCAGGAGAAAATAAGAATTTGTTATTTGGTGACATGGATATGGTGCTGGTTACTGATTAGGCATGCAGATCCAAGACATTTTGCTGCCTGAATCAAAAGACAAGACAGTGGCTCTGCCTCTCCATTTCACTTACAGAAGCAAACTGACTTTAATATTAGCAGTGGGGGGAGGTCCTTCACTGCCCTGGGGCCAACAGCATAATTTATATGATGCCATACAGGCTGTGTGACACACACAGTTCTATCATCCAACAGAGGAGAACTGCCAGGGGGCTCAGAAACAGATGCTATTCCCTGATCTTCTGCCAGAGGAAGTTGCCTCATTCTGTGTAATGTCAGGACTAGCATTGTATATAGGGCAACTGTGGAAGACTAGGGAACAGTGACATCTTTTACTCCAAGTCTCAAGTCAATCTCAAGTCTCTATCTTCAAGACTCAAGTCAAGTCTCATGCCTTGCAAGATACGTTCAAGTTGAGTCTCAAGCCTGGGAGACCACTTTAGACAGAAAAAAATGAGGTAGGGTGCAGTTCTCAGAGGGGAACACCAAACACATTAGTCAGTGGGATTGAGGCAGGAGGATCCCATTAGCTTTTCAAAAGTTTTAAAAGGATCCTCCAATGTGCAGCAGAGACAGGCTGCTGAGCAGACCTCAACCCCCAGCCCAAGCCCATTGCCTAACGTGTTTGCTGTTCCCCTCTGAGAAATGCACCCCACGCTCTGAGGGCAGGTCTTCCCTGCTGCTCAAAGTGAATAATGCCACCAAGTCAGTTGCTAAAAATATACAAATCATGAATCAAGTTGAATCAGTATGTCATTGCCAAATTGAGTCCAAGTTAAGTAATTGAAGCGACTTGCGTTCAACTTGAGTCTAAATCAATTGACTTGAGCCTACATCACTACATTTACCCCCAGGAGAACTTGGAGGTCTGTACCCCTCCACTGCACCACCCATCACAAAAAAGAACACTTTTTATGCCCTCAAATGCACTCTAGGGGCTGCAGGGGGTATATTTACTATGTTTTAGCCCCTCACAGAGGCATTTTAAGCCCAAGTGAGGCCTTTTTTCACATAAAGATGTAACCAGATGTCACCTCTGACTTACATCCAATTTTTAAAAAGGCTTTTTCTGGACCTAAAATGGAGCAGGCATTTAGGAACCAAAAATCGGATCCCTGCGAAGGCGCAAAAACACACACACAGAAACAGCCTTGGGAGGCCACATGCAGACTGCCCTTTGCCCAGCTCTGATACAGAGTATGCCAGCTAAGAGATCTTTCCCAGACTTGACATCCCTGGAGGAGGGGATTGCACAAGTCCTGTCAGCTCCAGCTGCATAGCCATCAGTAGAGCAGGTAAGAGTTTTAATCCCAAGCAGCTGGAGAACACCATGTTAGAGAAGAGCTTTATGGAAAAGGCTGATTTTTTGAGGAGAGGTTTTAAGGAAAGAGGAGGCATTGCTGATGGAGTCTGGCAATTCTAAGCAGAAGCGCAGCTGGGGAAAAGTGAAGTCATTGTAGAAATCAGGAGTTCTTAATTAACTGGTTGAGAATGATGATGCTTGAGGAAGAAAGGTCAAGTGCAGTTGGGATGTGCTGGACTTTAAAAGCAGAGAAGAAAAGGGAGCAAGGTTACAGAGATGCTAGATTCAGGGGTGGACATGGAATCATGATGAGGTTTTCACTTTGTGCTTTGCAAGGAAATTTGTTTCTTCCTTCTCATTCCTACCTCCAGAATGAAAGGCCAAGCAGATAATTCAGTCCAGTGTTTGGGGCAGGACTGTAGGGCTGCAAGGTCAAGACTAACCCAGGCCCTGAGATTTCAGGGTTGAACCCTAAGTCCTAAGCTTATGGGACTTTATGAGGAGATGAGAGGTGGGGCCCTGGCAATGTTACAAGGACAGTGTTGCAAGAGCAGCCCCTGGTTATGTCATTAACCATTATAAATTAAGCATCAATGAAATTTTCAGAGTATAGCATTCAATTAAAAAGCTTCAAGTCTAAATAATAAATAAAGTGTACACATACACACACACACACACACACAATTTTCAAGATAGTAGTTTTGCTCTGAGATTTCTTCCTCTTCCCTGAGAACTGGAGAAGAAGATTAAGGCTATGGACAGAAAACTGCAAACAGAGGATGAACCATTTTTCCTCCCTGCTTCGACCCAGCAGGCTGCACCAGCACATTTTGGTGTGTTGGGAATGACACAATGGCTGCATTCGCACTGCAGAAATAATCCAGTTTGACACCACTTTAACTGTCATGGTTCAATGCTGTGGAATTTTGGAAATTGTAGTTTGTTGTGGCACCAAAGCTCTCTGACAGAGAAGGCTAAAGGTCTCACAGAAATACAATTCCCAGAATTCCATAGCCATGGCAGTTAAAGTGGTATCAAACTGGATTGTTTTTGCAATGTCAAAGCCACTTCCAGTTGCCATTTTAAATTATACTTGGCTGTGTTTTTTTTTTCTTTTCTTTTATGTCTTCTTTCTTTTTTGGAAAGCTTTTTGGGTGATGCAAATGGACACATTTTCAAGTGGTTTTGGCATATTTTTGCCAGTTTTCAAGTAAAAAATAAATCCCAGGAAAATTGCTACCCAGTTAACTTTATGCAGGGAGGTCTGGGGGATTTGAGGAGCTTCTGGGAGGGGCTTCCCAAGGACTACACATTAGGGTTCCAAAGGCTGCATATGGCCCATGGACTGCATTTTGCCCACCCCAGGCTTGGGTCATGAGATCTGAGTGGGAAGTATTTGCACGAGAGTCCTTGGTTAACTCACCTCCCCCCTCAAAAAAAGCATATATGAAACAAAATCTACAAGAAGATGGTCACCCTAGAAAACCTCTTCCCTGTTCACTATTGTGAGTGCATGTGTGTGCACATGTGCGTATGTGAAGCCATGGCAGGATGCTTATACATAGTGCATGTATTTTTAAACTCCCATTATTAACTGCCTAAAACACATCCCCCCTTACTTTGGGATGTTCAGATGACACATGAGCATAACTCTTTGAAAGGATTTGGGTGGGGGGTGCCCTTAACTTCAAATAAAGAGTTCCTGAAGTAGTCTGCCGGGACCCTAAACTCAAGAAAGGTGTTGACAGGCTGGAAAGGCTTCAGAGGATAGCTACAAAGATGATGAAGGGCCTAGATAAAAAAAGGTTCCTATGAGAAAGGCCTGAAGAAATAGGCTTCACTTGACCTCCTAGAGAAACAGTGATTAAATGGGCAGGGGAACTGTTAGGGAGGTAATTGTCAGATATTGATAAAGTTTTTAGAAAGAAGGCAGGGAATATCTGTTGCCTGCACCCACTGTTGTTTAAGTAAGATACACTGAGAACCTTGCATGTCCCACTTATTGTATAATAAATAATCAACATATGTTACGGCTGTTTCACTCGGTTGCAAACACCAAGGCTTGCTACCAAGCATGCATTCAACTGTGAGCGGCAGTTAAGCCTGGCCTTCTGGCAACTATAATTGTGCAGTACAGCTGTTTTCAGACATTTGTTTGACACATTCAGCATTTACATTTTAGGGTATATATCTCAGGCAAAACTAGCATCATCCCCTAAAACATATGTCTACTGGTTTGTGTACATGTAGGGAAGAGGGGCATTTCCAACAGGTGAGAAGAGTTCAGCTGGTGAAAAACTGTGTCCTTGAAACCTAAATAATTCCCCTTTTCCACCTGGCAGTGGCATCCCTAGGGTCAGTGTTACCCGATGTGGGTGGTCAGTGCGGAGGCAGACTTATACAGCCTCTGAAGGGCCATTTGGGTTCTGGCATGGCTGCAGCCTATGACAGAGCCCAAACAGAAGACACTGCTCCCTCTCCCATCAGCCTGGGCTGCTTGAGGGAACAGAGCTACGGCCTTCAGAGGGCCATTTGGAGTCTGGCATGGCTGCAGGGTAAGTAAGAATGTGACACAACACCCTTTCTAATTTGCCCAGCAGCTGCACCAGTCTCACAGTGTTGCACTGAATGTATACCCATGCAATCTCCATTCCCCTAGTGACACTGCTGCTAGCTGGACCTATGCTTCTTCTTGTCCCAGGGCTCATTCACGCTTCTGAATTATAGTGCTTTGATCCCACTTATAACTGCCAAAGTTTCATCCTATGAATTTGTGGGATTGGCAGTTCAGGGAGAGGTATGTAGAGTTCACAGGATGGAACCATGATAATTAACAAGGAATCATAGTGGTATAACTTTGCAGTATGAATGGCCCTCAGAGCCTGGCTGGCATGGAAAAAGACAATAAAAATGTGAAGGGGAAGAACAGCAAGAAGTATTATGGGCTAGGCTTCTTTTTCTGCCTGATAATTTTGCTGTGAAAAAAATATAATATAAATAAACTATTAAAAAAATAAAAATATATAAAATATTCTCCTTCCTTAGTGTTACAAGCAGAGATGGTTTGCTCTGTGACATGCAGCTCTACCCTTATGTGTACAATTTTTAAAGATGTAATGTATGAAAAGGCTGTTCTCACAGTCCAGAAAGCACTCCTCGTTATTACTCTTTTCTGCTGAGGTGACTATCTTTTATGAGTGCTCTACGCTCGACTTCTTTGTAGCTGGGAAAATGTTAAACTTCCCACAGATAAATTATGCATTGTTATTCTTACTAGTATATGGAATGTGGTTGAAGGAGTATCACAAGCATCTATTGGCAATTTCATGTAATATAATTTGTGGTGAGTGGCACAACTACAAATGTATATGCGCACACATGTTTGTGCACATGCTATTCTTTTCAGGACTGGTATCAATACCTGGCATCCTCCATGAACTGCCAAGGCCACTGCATCCTACTTTTTCCTGGCCCAGTGCTTTGAGGATTACCAGCTGGCTGTGTTTGTCAGTCATTATAAAAGTTCTGATGTAACACAGCCATGAGACATTCTTTCCCAGCCTGGTGCTCTCTTTGTTTCTGTGTGCTTTCAAATCCTTTCTGACTTACAGCGACCCTAAGGTAACTTTATCATGAGGCTTTCTTGGCAAGATTTATTCAGAAGGGGTTTGTCTTTGCTTTCCTCTGAGGCTGAGAACATGTGACTTGCCCAAGGTCACCCAGTCAATTTCCATGGTTGAGCAGGGATTCAAACCCTGTTGTCCAGAGTCATAGTCCAATGCTCAAACCGCTACACCACACTGGCTCTGATGCCCTCTAGATAAACAATAAGTGTCATCATCCAACCAGAATGGCCAGTTATGATGGGCGTTGCAGTCCAAAACTTCTGGAAGATATCAGGCTGAGGGATGCTGCTTTGGGGTATATTGGGAAAATTGAAAATGTCCCGCACAACCTGCAGCCACTGATGCCACTGGTATCAGAGGTTTCTATTAAAAATCTCTGTTCTGTGCAACTTATTCAAGGTATATGATATCCTGTCATCTTGTATGTGGACTCATATAGCAAATTTTATTTAAGGCCAGTGAATCTCCTTAGACAATCCTGATTAAAAAGCATTCCCCGTGATCAGACTGAGTAATTTCCTCAGATTTAGAAAAAGATAAGGATGTTAATTCTGTCCTATTCCTTGTGATGTGTTTGTCATTTATCCTTATGCAACAAAGTACAATGATGCAGCTGTGTTTCCATACAAAACATTATTTTATGAGTGTTGTCTGAGGCAGATGTGAATGGTAGCATGTGATACAAAGCAATGGGAATTCAGAGCAACAGTCCTGCCTCAAGCAGTTCACAATCAATTCCAAGTTAGGTTGTTAGACAATAGAGAATGGCTCAAAATTGTCCTCTCTGAGAAGTTTTCCTTGGTTAATTTTGCTTTGTTATCTCTAATGGTTCCTTGGGAATGTTGGTGTGAGGAAGTAACATGGCCAAATTGTGGATATGTCTACACTGCAAATATAAAATTGTCTGAAACTAATGCAGCTCTCCTGTCTTCCTCCACCAACACATTTTGGGGACAATGATGCTGAAATCATACTCAGGGTTCCTTTTTGAGCTCTTTCACACTGAACTGTAGTTCCTAGGATTCACAAACTAGGTGCTGTAACAAAATCTTTTTTTATTTATTTTTAAAAAGAAATTACATAAACCAGTTACTGTAATAACATTTCTCAGTCCACTCCATTTTTGAATTCTGATTCATATCTTACTGGCTACAATTAAGCTTTACTGTGAGTCACATTTACCAATCAATATGTATTTATGCAAATAGAAGAACTGGTGGTCCTAATAATATATTATTGTGTGTGTGTGTGTGTGTGCGCGCGCGCGCACGTGCCTTCAAGCTACCTGTTGACTTATGGTGACCCCATGAATTTCATAAGGATTTCTTAGGCAAGGAATATTCAGAGGCAGTTTTGCCAATTCCTTCCTCTGAAATATATTCTACATCACTTTGTATCTATTGGCAATCTCCCATCCAAGTACCAACCAGGGCTGACCTTGCGTAGCTTCCAAGATCAGATGAGATATGGTGCCTTTAGGTCTAAAAAGTGTAATAATCAAGGCAGCAGCTCAAAGCCCATCTGTCTTCCACAATGCCACACACACACACTTTGAAGATGATAGCCTGATTCTGCCTCCAGAAATCCCAAAGACTTGGGCCTACCATTTTGTTTACAGACATGAGCTGAGAATACAGTGCTGGATATTTATCTAACATCATTATTATTCCTCTGCCTATTTTTAGTGAAAATGACCAAGTTCCTGGTTGCTAGCCAAAGTTTTATGAATTTGCTGCACTTCTCTAGCATTGGGGAGACAAATCCCGGGGTGAGTAGCACTGAAGGAGGAGATTTAGTGGCTGCTGGAAAACACTCTAGCTCTGAGCTGCCGTATTCCCTCCCTGGTTTTAACCAAATTCTGGACATCTTGCCCTGATATTCATTTCTACCAGCTGACCTAGAAGCTGTTCCAGCCCACCACCCAAGCCCTGCCTGCCCTAGCAGTTTATTATTAAGGTATGTTTATGGACAGAAAAAGGACAGAGGCTTGTGGGATTTTCTGCCTCAGGTGCCCAAATAACTTTACAAGCCTTGGGTAGTATATATATCTTGACGTCGAGGGAGGAGGTGCATTTTGCTGCTCTGCCCCAGGCAGTAAAATGATCTAGGCTTGTAATGTGCGTCTATATCCTCATAACGAGTATCATTTTGTAAGCCACACTCTCTCCATTATGGCCAGGGCTGGCAGAAGATGTTCAGCTGTCTGAGGCAAAGTTCAGCATCCCCTGCCTCATCCATTCCACATAAAGACAGCAAATTCACAGATGCAGAGCAGAGCATGTGTGGCCAAGCAACATCAATGTGGCCAAAAGGGTGTGGTTAACTAATAAGAGGACAAAAATTATTACTGAGGAAGAACAAATACTGCTTACAGCAGAGAAGCCTGCATTGTTAAGGTTAATGGAATATTGCTTTGCAATGCAGAAGAAGCTCTCAAATTAAATCATCAGTAAAGCTCTCCAAGTTCTGGACCTCTACATGTTAGTTTCTTCCTATGACACTTTGCAGCCCTAGCAGATGTGCATGCACACATACACACACCGAGGATCAGTAGATCAAAGGAGAGAGAGGAAGAAAACCAATAGAACTAAATCCTAAAATATACGGTTCCTGCAAATCACAAAAACAAACAAAACAAATCAAAACAGAAGAGAGGGGAGAAATATTTTCAAACCAGAAATGCTTCTCAGCAGTATTGATCTTATTTTAAGCAAGTTAGAGGTGGAGTGGGAATCTAAAATCTAGAAGTGAAATTTATGTGTTTGTGAAGGAGAGAGAGCCTGTTGTACAGTTCTTTGGTGGTAACTCAAGATTGACCCTCTTCATGGCAGGCTTCTCCATTTCCTTGGTGTCTGTAATGTTTATCCCTTTGTTTACCAAAAGAAAAAGAGGTACTGGGGCCATGCAATGTAAACCTCCATCTCTGCCTTCTTTGCTTTTGCTACTCTGACTCCACGGTCTTCTCTCCTAAAGCAGAGTGCATAGGCTCCCTCCTGTTGAGCCAAATGTAGACAAAGTACTGTTTGCAGGCTGTAGCAAGTAATATGTACCTGAGTGGTAGGAGAGAGAAGCTGAAGCTCTTTAAGACCAGGTGAGAATCTGGGACTGCAAAGGGCTACCCATGGCAATCCCATCTGGTCCATGATTATTGGGGGCTATGCAAATTAGGCCAGTGGATCAGACCAGTTGTTGAATTGATGATGGGACAACTCTTCTACAGTTGCCAGATTAAAAACTGGAAAGGGCTCTTGTAGCTTTCATGATTGTGTAGAAGAGGGAATCTTGACATGTGCTGATTGTCACAAAACCAGGTAACAGGCAATACCTGCTTAAATGTTCATTTCCATACAACCATGAAAGTTATAAAAGCCGACTCCATTTTTCAGTCTGGCAACCCTAATCGCTTTCATTATATCCAAAGGTAGCAGGCTAATTTAGAAGCTACAGGACAACTCTGTGTCACATACACCTTTGTCCTCTGACAGAGTGTAAATGCTGAGGAGCTGCTGCTTCTGTTCCCCTAGTATTTGCAACTTGAGGCAATTGGTTCATGCTGCCTAATGAAGAGCCATGAATGAAGATTATGTTGGTATTATATTTGCTTATTGACTTACAGTGCCTATATCCTATTTATTTAAAACCCAGAATGGTGATTTGATTGAAAATATAGTGAAAAACATTCTACTGTGTGTTTCACATAGGCATTATGCTACATGTTCTGTTACTCTAGGTTTGTAACCACAAGTGTGTTGTTGTTTTTCTACAGATCTGTTAATAACTGTTTTGGCCTGACTCTTTGGAGTTTATCACACTGGCCCTAAAACGGGCCCAGTGCATTCTAAAACATGCATGCGTGCAGGCACGCATGGAACGGGATGGGGCCAAGAACCCCATTTTATCGCATGCTGGAATGCCACCTTTGCTGCTAGGCGTTCCAATTGCGTCTCCATTCAGTTCCAGAGGGCGCCATTTCTGTGAACTGTTCTAAAGTGTTCTCAGAAATGGTGCCCTCTGGAACTGAACAGGGATGCAATTGGAACGCCCGGCGGCAAAGACGGCATTCCAGCATGCGATAAAATGGGGTTCTTGGCCACATCCCGTTCTGTGCGCGCCCGTGTGCGTGCATGTTTTAGAACACACTGGGCCCATTTAGGGCCAGTGCAATAAACTCCTTTGTGTCAAGTTCGATTAGTTGTCTCCAGCGGATTCACTCTCTGATTGGCCTGGGTCTCCACAACTATTTTTTATTTTGCAGTCTAGAGGGACTGGTCTTCTCATCCTCTTTTTGCCTCCTCTGACCATTACATTATACAGGTTGAGTCTCCCATATCGGGACTTCCAAAATTCAAAATACTCCAAAATCCTAAATTGTGCAGTTGGTTGGCTGAGACACCTTTCCTTTCTGATTATTTGGTGTACACAAACTTTGTTTCATGCACACAGTTATTACAATAGTGTCTTTAAAATTATTTTCAGGCTATGTGTATAAGGTGTATAGGAAACATAAATGAATGTAATGCTTAGACTTGGGTCCCATCTCCAAAATGTCTCATTATGTATATGCAAATATTCCAAACTCCAAACCCAAACCCAAATCCCAAACACTTTTGGTCCGAAGCATTTTGAATAAGGGGGAAATTAACCTGTATCAGCTTACCTTCTGTTTCTTTCTTTCTCAGTTCAGTATTGCTCTCCCTTTTGTGACACTGTCCAAGTTATAGAATAAAGTTGAAAGTTTTGTGTATCTCAGAGCAATTGGACATCAGTTTTACCATCTCTCTAGACTCATACAAAGTGCATGTGTCAAAGCCACTGGAGATGAACCCACCTCTCCAAGAAGAGATTCAACTTTTAGGGACTACTTGGGAGGAAGAAAGTCCAGTCCAAGGCTGCTGCCACACTGGAATTAATGTTGTTTGACACGACTTTAACTGTCATGACTCCATCCTATGGAATCCTGGGATTTGTAGTTTGTTGCGACACCAGAGCTCCAACTGAGAAAGGTAAATGTCTCTCAAAATGACAAATCCCAAAATTTCATAGCATTGAGACATGGCAGTTAAAGTATTGTCACATTGCATTAATCCTGCAGTGTAGATGCAGCCCTAGCTACTCAAAATAACTGCTGTAATCCCAGAAGACCTCAATACTAGCACATCATGTTCAGTTTTAAGCTCAAGGGGATGCTAGGCAGAAGAAATGAGGACCTGTGCTGCCTTCTCAGAAGCAACAGAGCAATCCTGGGTTTATTTGGCTGTAACAGAAACTGTGAAAATGTGTTCAGTTAAGTTTGCATCTTTCTATCAAATCAGATGTTGATCTGTGATCAAAGAGATTGTGAGGAATGTTGGTTGAAGGCATCAGGGCATAATGCTGTTTCCCATATTCAGCAGTAACAAAATGTTAATCCACAAAAGAAAAGAAAAAAATAGAAACAGTGAAGATTGGCCAGGTATGAGAAAACTGGGGGAAGGGTGTTCCTGGTAAATAGGGATGGCAAGAGCACATGTAAAGTGGACACTTATCAGACTCCACCAGTTGGGGTTGATAGATGCTTCTCCTTGGAAGCATGGGAACTGATCCTCAGGGGGCAATGATCATTTCTGCTATTAGGAAAACCGAGCACAAAAAATAAAATAAAAAAATAAAAAGCACCAATCCTATGAACATAAACTTCCTAACAAATTTTAAATGATTTAGACATGTATTGGCTTTTTAAAAAAACACAACAGAAGGCATCAGTCCATCAATATAACCTTAATCCAGGTTTATGCTCCACTTACAGAGGCAGAAGAAGAAGAAGAAATTTAAAGATTCTGTGCTGAGTTCCAGGAGGAAACTGATCACACACCATAACAGGACTTATTGTTAATCATAGCTGATTGGAATACAAAAATAGGAAACAGCGCAGAATCAAAGATGGAAGAACAAATTGGCCTAGGGTCAAGAAATGAAGCAGGAGACTGACCGACTGAATTTTGTGAGGCCAACAGTTTGTTCATCGCAAACTCACAGTCTTCAAGCAACCCAAGACATGAGTATACATGGACATCACCTGATGACCAATACAGAAATCAAATGGACTGCATGACTGGAAGCAGAAGATGGAGAAGCTCTATTCTCTCTGCAAAAACAAGACCAGGAGCAGATTGTAGCACAGGCCATAAACTACTAATATAAAAAAATTAGACTAAAGCTAAACAATAACACTAAACCAGCCATCATGCCAAAATACAACCTGAAGAACATCCCATAGAATTTAAATATAATGTGAAAAATAGATATGCATTAATTGACAAGGAGTCAGAACTGTGGACTGAAGCCTGGGATATTATCAGGGAGGGATGTAAAAATACACTATCTGTAGCTAAAAAGAAAGAGAAGCCTTTCTTCAAGCAGGTAAGGGCAGACAAGGAGAAAAGTAAAATGTGACAGAAATAGAGTCAAAACCTTAAATGGAACTGTTCAACACCTTGTGCACAGGGAACTATTTGATAATCAATACAGAGAAATAGAAAAGGACAACAACAACAAAAAACAATTGTTCTCCCAAAGAACAATTGCTCTCCCACAGAAATCAAAGAGAAATTTAAACCTAGAGTGGGGATGTTCTATGACCAGCAGGGGAACACATTACATGACCAAGGAGAAATAAAAAGACAAAGGAAACAATACACAGAAGAATGATGTAAATTTGTTTGTTTAATACGCTGTCCTTTTCCCAGAGTGGGACCCAAGGGGACTCACAGCAGAAAACCAGTCAGAATTTTCAATGCAATCTTAAGAGACGGAAGGAGCAACAATTCATTTGAGGAAGAACCATATGAAGAAGCAGCTCCAGTTTTAGAAAGCTGCACTCAGAGCTATGAGCAGATGGCATACCAAGAGAGCTATTTCAGTTGACAGACAGAATCTACTCTAGACCTAACTAAAATCTGTCAACAAATATGAAAAACAATGAACCACTGATTGAAAATGCTCACTATACATTACAATCCCCACGAAAGGAGATATCTGGACAGTAACCAAAGGACCACTGCATTAATCTCCCAGGCAAGCAAAGTGATGCTCAAAATACTACAACAGAAGACTTTTACCATATATGGGGTGAGAAATGCCAGATGTCCAAGCTGAATTCAGGAAAAGAAGAAGCAGTGGGGATCATATTACAAACAAATGTTGGATAATGGAGTGCACCAGCAAATTTCAAAAGAACATCAGTCTGTGCTTTAAGCCTTTGATTGTATGGATCATGAAAAACTATGAATCACTCTTTAAAAAATGGGTGTACCACAACATTTGATTGTCCTGATGTGTGTAACATATACACAGGACAAGATGCTACTTTTAGGATAGAATATGGAGAAACAATATGGTTTCCAATTGGGAAGGGGATCAGGCGAGGCTGCATTTTATCACCCTATCTATTTAATTTGTATGTTGAAAATATTATATGTAAAACAGGATTAGACTCAGAGGAAGAAGATGTAGAAACTGGAGGAAAGCAACCACAGATGATTTAGGGCCTAAACAGACCAGCGATAAATGCGGGCATTGGGGCAGAGTGGGGGATAGTGACCACATGCCGTGCGCCCCAACTCCGCCCCACGCCAGCATGATGCTGCACACCCCACTGCATGGCGGGAGGCATCATGACGCATCTTTGGTGCAGTGTTTACATGCACTGTGCCAAAGAGCCACTGTGGCAGCAGCTAGTGTGCCCTTTCTGTGGTGCAAAAAGGAGCTTCTTTTTGTGGCTTCTTTTTGTATCACGGAACTGCCAGGTTGGGGGTGTGGTGTGCAGTTGCCACGTCCCCAACCCAGCACTTCTTAGGTGTGGTCTGTTTAGCCCCTTACATAACTTTAAAGGAGATAATGAAGACATTTCCAGTGCTAGCTGTGTTCATCATGTACCAAAGTATAGTAATATTCAAAATCTACAAAACAGTGATACCATTAATGGGAAACTAAAATGCACAAAATACATATTTTAAGCTTTCAAAGTTCCACTGGCTTCTTCATCAGGCAAAGGTGTTTAAAAATTCATACAGCAAGGGGAAAAAACTATGGCAATGTTAGTCACAAGCCTGCATACTATCAAAATGTAGCTGTTCTCAGTGCAGGTGGTATGGAGGGACATTCATGGAGGCAGGCTCCTCCTCTTTTTGGCCATACTCCAGGAAATTTTTAAGTTCTATTAGCAAGACAGAAAGAGATGCTCTTCTTGAGATCCAAGTTCTCTTCATCCTTTGTGATGCTTTGTGAAGCACTAAATTGTGAAATTTAGTGACAACACTAAATTTCTAAATAAGCCTTGCGTGCATTTGCATTAGGAAACATTTTCAGGTGCTCTTTTGGGAAAACATGCCAAATGTAGTCCAATTTTTTTAGAAGAATGTTTTATCTTTGTTGGAGGTAGAAACCTAAAATGGTAAAGTCCCAGTCCATTGGCCCTCTCTTTAGGATTCCCCTGATATGGCTAAAATGTGGTATCTTTACATCCAGAAACCTTATCCAGTGGCAGTCATATTGGCCATGTACAATAACATCCAATATCCACAAAACTGTGATACCTTTATGGGACCAACCAAAATGCACAAAATATATGGTGCACTGGTTTCTTCATCAAAAAGTGTTAAAAATCGCACAAGTCTCATTCTTGCTAATGAGATTTAAAACTATATTTCCTGGGGTAGCTGAATGGCTAGAAAGAGGAGGGACCTGCCTATGTGAATGTCCCTCCACACCACCTGAACTGAAAACAGCTACATCTTGGCAAAATGTATGCTTGTGACTAACATCGTCATACATTTTTTCCTCCTGTATTATTTTTTAACACCTTTGCCTGATGAAGAAGCCAGTGGAGCTTCGAAAGCTAGCAACATGTATTTTGTGCATTTTGGTTGGTCCAATAAAGGTATCATTGTTCTTTGGATTTTGAATGAAGACAGTGAAATAGTTCAAGATTTTCCATACCTTTAATTATTCATTATAAGAATAGAGAGTGCAATCAAGAAATCAGAAGACTAGGACTTGGAAGGACAGCTATGATGGAATTAGACAAGATCCTGAAGTATAATGATATATCATTGAATATTAAAGTTAGAATTGTCCTTGCAATCATCTTTTCCATTTCTATGTATGGGTGTGAAAGCTGAGGGAAACTGATTGGAAGAAAATCAATTCATTTATAAATCTCCAGGAGCAGACGAACTACATCCAAGGGTATTAAAAGACCTGGCAAATGTAATATCAGAGACATTGGCAACAATCTTTGAAAACTCCTGGAGAACAGGAGACGTCCCAGCAGACCGGAGGAGGGCAAACGTTGTCCCCATCTTCAAAAAGGGGAAAAAAGAGGATCCCAACAATTATCGTCCAGTTAGTCTGACATCAATACCAAGAAAGATTCTAGAGCAGATCATTAAACAGAGAGTCTGTGAACATCTAGAAAGCAATGCCATAATCACAAAAAGTCAACACGGGTTCCAGAGAAACAAGTCATGCCAGACAAATCTGATATCTTTTTTTGATAAAATTACCAGCTTGTTAGATGAAGGGAATGCTGTGGATATAGTATATCTTGATTTCAGTAAGGCTTTTGACACAATTCCCCATGACATTCTTGCAAACAAGCTAGTGAAATGTGGGCTAGACAAGGCAACTGTTACGTGGATTTGTAACTGGTTGACCGGCCGAACCCAAAGGGTGCTCAACAATGGCTCCTTTTCATCCTGGAGAGAAGTGACCAGTGGGGTCCCACAGGGCTCTGTCCTGGGCCCAGTGCTATTCAACATCTTTATCAATGACTTGGATGACAGAATTGGGAGCATACTTATCAAATTTGCAGATGACACCAAATTAGGAGGAGTAGCTAATACTCCAGAGGACAGGACCAAGATTCAAAATGACCTTAATAGATTAGAAAGCTGGGCCAAAGCTAACAAAATGAATTTCAACACAGAGAAATGTAAGGTACTGCACTTAGGGTGGAAAAATGAAATGCACATATATAGGATAGGGGACACCTGGCTGCACAAGACTACATGTGGAAGAGATCTGGGAATCCAAGTAGACCACAAGTTAAACATGAGTCAACAGTGCGATGCGGCAGCTAACAAGGCCAATGCCATTTTAGGCTGCATCAATAGAAGTTTAGTGTCTAGATCAAAGGAAATAATAGCGCCACTCTATTCTGCTTTGGTCAGGTCCCACCTGGAATATTGTGTCCAGTTCTGGGCACCACAATTTAAAAAGGATGTTGAGAAACTGGAGCATGTCCAAAGGAGGGTGACTAAAATGGTGAAGGGACTGGAAACCATGAAGCCCTACGAGGAATGACTTAGGGAGCTGGGGATGTTTAGCCTGGAGAAGAGAAGATGAAGAGGTGATATGATAGTCCTGTTTAAATATTTGAAGGGATGTCATATTGAGGAGGGAGCAAGCTTGTTTTCTGCTGCTCCAGAGACTAGGACCCAGAACAATAGATGCAAGCTCCAGGAAAAGAGATTCCACCTCAACATTAGGAGGAACTTCCTGACAGTAAGGGCTGTTCGACAGTGGAACAAACTCCCTCGGAGTGTAGTGGAGTCTCCTTCCTTGGAGGTCTTTAAACAGAGGCTGGATGGCCATCTGTGAGGGTGCTTTGATTTAGATTTCCTGCATGGCAGGGGGTTGGACTAGATGGCCCTTGTGGTCTCTTCCAACTCTATGATTCTATGATTCTATGAAATGTGGTGCTGGAGAAGAGTTCTATGGATACTACCAACTACTGAAAAGACTAATAGATGGACCAAGAGGAAATCAAGCCTTAATTCTCCATAAAAGCCAAGATGATTAAACTGAGACTGTCATACTTTGGCCATATCATGAGAAGACATGACTCCATAGGGAAAAAAGGGAGAAGCCAATAGGAAAATAAGATGCCCACATTCCAGATGGAGAGACTCAATGAAGGAAGCCATGGCCCTGAGCCTGCAAGACCTAGTCAGTGCTGTTGATAGTGATTTGGAGGTCTCTCATTCATCAGGTCACCATAAGTCAAAGTTGACCTGACAGGTGTTAACAACAGCAATATTGGATTTATATTGATTACCGAATTTGCCTCTGTCTGTAACATGTGGATATTTTATGTGTCTTCTCTTATCCTCATTTTTTGACTGATGCATGTAGTCATCTTCACAGTATCCCTGTTCTTTGTTCAAAAATTTGAGTATTATTTCTGCTGCTGCTTCCTTGGAATCAGTCAGCACATGTACATTTTGTTTTACTTTTGAATATTAGTGAGCAGGAGCAAGGAGAATCTTCTGAGTAATGACATTGTTATAACTCACATGTGTATGTATCTCTGTGTGCGTGTATGTTTGATTCCTCCTATTTCACTGATGGTTTCATTTTGTTAAAAAAAACAACACCGTCCCTTGCCAACGGGTGTATCTAGGTACCTCATTTGTACGATTTATGATCTTTTGTTGATGTTCATTTATCCATTGGCAGGTGTTTGCAAACAACAAGGGGGGGAATGGAACACTAAGAAGGAAATGGTATGAAAATTATCTCCCACGCCTCTTCCATGTTTGATGAAGAAATGCAGGAAGCTCTCCTATTAGGGGTTATGACTCAATTACAACAGCAATTCAATCGCAAGTCAGCATTGTAACACCTTAGTATTGAGTCCCTTTCCTCTGCCAGCTTCTTTGTTATCCAAAATGCTAAAGGAAAAGGTCCAGAGAAAAACAAGTCTCTGCCCACCATTTTCCCTCCTCTATAAGTCAAACTGTTGTGCTGAGACTTTGACATAACAGACCACAGAAGTGTTGCCAGAGCCTCCACAGAGACACAAGCTATCAATATATATGTTGAATCATGTTAGGCCCAGAGGCTGGTGTCTGGGGGAGAATGGGAACAATAGTAGCATTGGGACTGCAAGAGAATTGTTGTTTTCAGCCCACAACAACTGTTATTTTGTGGTGCAATTTAGCATTCAGTATGTCTCTTTTCTTATGCCTGATTTGGGTTCATTCCTAAAGCAAGCAGGTTAGTTGCTGCCAATAAACAATACTGGTTGACTTTGACACAGATTTGTCTTTGCTTCCTCCCCTCTCCCAAAGAATTTCATAAGGAAAAGAGATTTCTGGAGAGTAGGGCCAGACCAAGGCATTGTGCTGTCTGAGACACAGGACATAGTGATGCCTCTCCCCTCCCCCTTTAAGACCAGCAGCTAAATCTTATTTCAACAATGGAGATGGAACAACATTCTGTTTACGGTTGCAAGGGTCCCAAGGCAGGCTTCTTGGCCCACACAGCTCTGTCCTCCTCACACCTCATCACTGCTCCACACCCTCCAGCATCTGCTGCCTAAGGAAGCTGTCTAATCATAAGGTCATCTTTAAAGGACCAAGATTCTCAGCAAGTTTTAAAACTTCTTGTTGCTCAAAATCAAAACTGAATTGCTTGGAAGCTATAGGTTTTATAGGTATGGATTGTGGCTATTTTCTGGGGCCTCGTTTAAAAATCATAAGATAAGAAATGCTGTCAGAGTAGACCAGCCTTGGCCGTCTCACTCTCTTTAAATAAGCAGAGGTACATGCTCCTTTGACATGCACTGTGAATCCAAGGAACTGTTAAATGACAAAACTCAGCAGGCACAACCTACAGGCTGGTCAGAAAAATAGGTGTTGCTGAGGAATTGTCACATGATGACCAAATGGATGTAGAATACAGCTCCCTTTGGTATCCCTCTTCAATACATCTCCCAGGATGGAACGCTGTCCCTTCAAACCCAAGGGCATTTTGCAGACCTCTCGCACCCATCCACCCCGTAGAAAAGGGTTGTGACAAATGCCTTTGTACAGTCTGCCAGAAGAGAGAGAATGTATTCTCCTTTTCTTCAGGACCCCCTATTGCCTATTTGCTGACTGACCTTTCTGCAGCTGGAGTAGGGGGAAATCCCAGAAGCAACTAAAAGCAGGGAGTGGTCTGCAGAGCTGATTGGCCCATCTAGATGGATATTATCCTGGGATAATTTGTGAAAAACCAGACAGGCAAACAAAGAGACAAGGACATAAGCCCAGATAGGTCAAGAGAGGCTTATGGGTAGTGCTGGTGGGGTTTGCTGCTCCTGCTCCCTCCACCCCCCCACCCCATCTTTAAGAAAATACATTTCTGGAAAAACAAAATGCCACTATCTGCACATCTGGTTCTTTAAAATGTGCCCTCCCCCAAGATATTCAATTTCCTCATCCGCAAATAAATAAATAAATAAATAAACCTCCCACCAAGTATCTTCAGTTCCCAGTTCCCAGCCTGCCTTAAGCCTCCACTCCAGAAATAAATCAAGGTGTCTCTTAAACTCACTCATGTTCTTTGGCTTCACAGCATCTTCCATGCAGTCTCTCTGCCAAGCCCTTTGGGCTGAATCACAGGCAGACATTAGCAGAGAGCACTTCATCTTGCCAACCTTACATATCTGTTTTTGTTTCTTAGGGTGGGGAAGAAGAAAGGGAAGGATGAGATGGTAGGGCTTATGCAGGTTGGGGTGGGGGAGATGGAGAGTTGATTCAGTGCAGAAATGAAAAGGGCCTGAGTCAGAATAATGAATTGGGGACATTATCCTCGCTCTGCCACACTGCTCCGAACTTTCCCAGACCTGCATGGATGACACTGACCTTTAAAATGTCTGGCAAAGATGCACAGTGAGACATGCTACAAGCAAGATAGCAAGGCAGAGATGGAGAGTGGGGGGTGAAAGGAGAGGAAGAGATATCACATTCATTTGTTCTCCATTTCATTATAGTTGCAAATGAAACCATAGTCTTAGCACTAGTGCTGGCCCAGACTGGGACCTTTGACATCACTCCCCCTCCATCCACCAACCATTGATCTCATAGATCCCATAGGCAGGAGTGGGCAACTGGGCCAGGGTGGAGTTTTTATTCCTTTACCTGGCAGGCCTCCCAATACATCCCTTGCAAACCACAGTTCATAGAATGATAGAGATGGAAGAGACCTCAAGGGTCATCCAGACCAACCCCCTGCCATGAGGGAATATACAATCAAAGCACTCCCAACAGACGGTTATCCAGTCTCTGTTTAAAAATGTCATATCACTTCCAGTTTCATTTTTGGCTGAAAACAGATCACAGAGGTAGGAATGGATTTGGGAGGTTGGTGGGTCAGGGAAATCAAATCTAGGAAAACTGCCACATTTTAAAGCCATTCTGCAACTGTTTGTGTTATTTATAATAAAATTTCCAAAAATGATTGGGGGATCAAGGATTTTTGGTGCTCATTCTGAAGTCTTTGCTGTAAAAAAAAATAGGGTTGCAGACTGCTTTTTCCATGCCACTGGTCTGTAGGAGTTTCTGATATGCAGACTAGTATTGAAGGCCATGTTTAGAGTGTCTCAGCTTTTCTTCTTCTCACACCTGCTTTTCTTTTATACCAATTAAATTCTTCAGTGCAGTTTTGTGCTTCCACTCTTCAGCTCCATCAAGTGTATTCCCAGGGCTGATTCCTGATTATCCTGTCTAGAGCAGTCAGATGCCAGCCCTGGTGAGGCTTCTATGGCATCTTTGAAGTCAAGGCTTAGGCCTTGAAGTGCAACTTTGAATTGGTATATGTCCTCATTTCAGCTAACATAGGACTCATTTCGTCTGTTGGTGCTGCTGCTCAGCCTTGTTGAAATGTACAGAGGAAAAGGACAGACACAATATACCTTGCACACGTTAGCTACTTCTAAATCTACTAAAAACAAGAAAGGTGCTAGGTGATCCCCAATGTCTTGCCTCTCTAGAAAGGGTCATTTGACCCATAGGCAACATTTATACAAAATCTTCTGTTCGTCTTCAAGAGTGTAACCATGCAGCTTTGAGGGAAGATAACATTGACCACCATAGATACAATAGCACACCATCCATGCTCAGCAAGTTTTAGAAAAGAGGTGAAAGTCACCCATCCATTCTGTCAGGATAGGGTCAGGCTCCATCTCAGAGGTTTGAGCCCCAACAATATGTTTAATAGCAGCCAGCTACTATTGCATCAGTCCAATGCAGTGCAGTTCAGAGCTATCTACAAAGTTTCCTATCTGGGTTTTCTTTTCCTGATTCAGCTTTTTGAACACTTGTTATTTAGAGCAGCAGACGGTGCAGTTAATGCAGTATATTCAGAAATTTGGGTTTTGGAAAAAAACATAAGTGTGTGCCTTGTAATGAGGGACATTGGTGGGCTTTGCTCCAAGGGACACCGAATTAAACAGCCCTCTCTTACAGCTGGATGGGCTATTTCTATAATCATAGAGCTGCAACAAACTGCCTTTGCCACAGGCTTTTATTTGAGATTCTAATAACAGGTTGTGGTTTTGAGGAACTAGAGCTCTCGCTAGACAAGTCTAGGTCTTGTCGAATTATTGACTTTGTAGTGTATATCATTCCCCATTGTAGCGAGGTAATGGCAGCTCTCGCTAACACACTTGGAATACGTTAAGGAACTACGTGGTGCAGCAATGGCAAGTTTCTGTTTTATCTTGTTAGACTTTCCCGATGTCACGTTGGTATTCAACCCAGCTAATGCTGTGCCGTTAAAAAAAAGTCTTACATTAACGACTTTTGTCACAAAAGTCATTAACATAATAGGACTTCCACATCAAAATTGAATATTAATGCTACACCAGGCTGAGGTAGTAAGAGGGATAATTGCTCTAATACATTTTCCAGTCGGATTTTCGCATCGTGGTAGCAATTGCATTAGCAAACCCGATTATTAACACATCTGATACAATGGCAGTGGCTAATAGGAGTTAAGTTGGTTCTTTTTCTTCCCCCCTCTTAGGGCCACAGCCCTTGTTCCAAAACAGAAATCGCACATGCTGCCAAAATCTGCATGCGTGTGTCAGCGGGAAATGCTTAATCATGATAGTGAGCACAAAGATAGGCCAATGGTTTAGGACACATA
The DNA here is from genome assembly GCF_019175285.1 of Sceloporus undulatus. Taxonomy (NCBI): domain Eukaryota; kingdom Metazoa; phylum Chordata; class Lepidosauria; order Squamata; family Phrynosomatidae; genus Sceloporus; species Sceloporus undulatus. The sequence continues at coordinate 148,467,953 of NC_056523.1, read as the reverse complement.
CACCAAAGGGCAGGCGATTACTCTCTTCTTGCTTCTCTGCAGGCTCCACTTTGTTCCCCTGGGCAAATTGCTCTCCGGGTTTCCATCTGTAAAATGGGGGTGAGGTTCCTCCTTGCAAGGAGGATCATTTTACTGTCATGTGTAATATAGAAAGCTGTGATCACAAAGGAATGAAATTTGTGTGATTAATAAAAACATATAAAGCACATTCCACACTCAGGCTGAATGGTGAATTTGGCCTGTAGTCCTGTGCACAGCTCAGCCACATTTACTTCAGTGGGAGTTAAGCAGTCTAACTGTGTACAAGAGCACAGCCAATGTTATTATAATTATTTACTTTATGAAAAATTTATGTAACATTTTAGCAGTCTGATCCTGTCAGCACACAATCATGGAAGTAAGGCCCTTTGATTTCTTTGCTTTCAAGTGAATGTGCATAAGAACATAGCCTTGCCATGTGAAGGTTGTAATTAGGGTTACACACCTTCATAGCACAATTCTAGGTATGTTTACTCATATGTAAGTCCCAGTGTCTTCATTGAGTCCTACTCTCAGGTAAGTATGCATAGGAATGGCAGCCTCAAATACTTTTTATCCCTTTGTATTATTTCTCTTCCAAATACCTTTTGAGGTGGGTCTTTATTCCTTCTCTCTATCTTACAGGTGGAAAGTTGAAACAGGGGCAGTGTGACTTCCCTAACTTCATCTGATTGCAATGTTTGGATTTTTGAAGAATTTCAATATTATGACAAGGGTGTGTTGATGGAAAGCAAATATGGAGGCAGACACAGTCTGCATAGAAAGAGGTGTGGGAACAGGGTAACAAAGGGCATTTGGTGGGAGGAAGGAAGCTATGCAGAGCATAGTAGCCATGTCTTCAGTGATCTCTCTGGCAGAAATTCCAACTTTACTTCAAGAAATCAAATTCCTTGTCAGGGAACAGATTTCCAGTGACATGAATGTGGATGAAAGGAATAGATGCATCTCTGAAAGATCAAAAGCTTGCATCCACAAATCAGGGAGAGGGAGTTTCTATTATGTGTCAAAAGTAACATAGCTTAAAACTCCTCTGGTGTCAGTTCGTCCATGTCAACCATATAGCCTGTAAAACATAACTGCAGGATAGACCCAGGATAGCATTTCTCTACAAGTCGGAAAGGACTTGAAGGCACACAACAACAACAACCAACAGTCTGAGGACAGCATTTCTTCCTCTTCTACATGCAGGGCTTCAGTTGAATGAGGAAACAGAAGCACCACCTTAATTCACATTCACAAGCAATTTCCTATGCTTTTGTATCATGCTGATGCCTAATAGGAATCAGCTTGGTTACTGTCATGAGGCTGCATGTTTTACACAGCCCCTCACCCTATCCCCCAAATTAAATATAGTCAAAGAACATGTATTTTGATCTAAAATCAGCATTTTTATTTGTTGCTCTGTACCTTATAATTGTTTTCTGATTTATGGCAACCCTAAGGTGGGTTTTATTTGCAAGCTTTATTCAGAGGTGGTTTGCCATTGCCTTCCTCTAAGGCTGAAGAGAATTTAACTTACCTAACATCACCCAGTGGGTTTCCATGGCTCAGTGGGGATTTGAACCCTAGTGTCCCAAAGCTTAGTGCAAGACCCAACCACTACAAGACCACATGGGCTCACTATAGCCCAATTTATTTTTTATTTATTTTCTTTGTTATAATTATATTCCAACTTCCCACCCTTATAACTTTGCTGGCTGTAATTAACCCTGCATAAATCCACTGAAATGCTATTTATAGGACTTGTTAGCTATAAGTAACACAAGTCCTATTTTTGCACTGGCTCTTTGCTAAATAGGACTAACTTTGGAGTTATTCCTTTTCACCCAGAATATACTATGCAATTTAAGGGTATTTAAATGCAGAGCATCTGTTCTACTGCCACATTCCCAGGTTGTGAAAGAATGGAGGGAGGGGAAGGGCCATGTTTCCAAGTTTTGGCTGCCACTCTTCACACCACCATCACTGAACTTCAACACTTCCTCTTCCCTTTCATCATTTTTGAAGGTTTCCCCTCAGATTTGCTTGACTATCCCTTTCATAACTCTCTTCTGCCCTGTGTCCTTGTTCTCCAGCACTTCCCCATCTGATATATTGTTCCAAGCCACCTGTCTGACAAGAGTCACTCACGGCAGTTACTAATGAATGAAGGAAGGAATGAAGGAATGAATAAGGAAAGTATGTACAAATAAAATAATAAGGAAATCAAACTGTCAACAATATTCTGCATAATCTGAGAAGAAGAAAAAAGAAATATTTTATACTGTAAGAAGTTTGTTGTAACAGCAGGATGTTCACCTGGCAAATAGCTATGTGAGGCAGACTGATACATTCTCCTTTTAGAGGGGTTCCCAGGTTGACTAACAAAAAAGTTATAATTATAATACAAGTTAAAACAATAACAAAAGTGTGAGAAAATCAAACACAGTATAAAAATTCAGTAAATAACACAAAGATGATTAAGAGGCTTGGGAAGAAAAATGGCCTTTGCTCTGCACCAAAAAGACATCAGAGTACACACTCGGCAAATTCACTGTGAGACTTTTCCATAGTTAGGTATCACCACCAAGTAGGCCCTGCCTCCCAGACCTGCTGACTACATGTGATATTGGTAGAAAAACCCAAAAATTGCCTCCTTTGAAGTTTTATTATATGTGGAAGCCTGTGGTGTTTCAGGTATCCTGGTCCAAACTTTGCATGTAATGTCTGAAAGAGTACTTTGAACTAAGCCTGGAAGTAAGCTGGCAAATGTAGTTGGCAAAGCACAGAAGAAAGGTGATCTTATAGTAAAGGCATTTGTTTCCCTGTATCATCCCTTAGCTGAAATGCCACTTTAACAACAGGATATTCCTTGAAGTTCATTCTCTCTCAAATCTTGTGTATTCTTTAGGTCATAGGTGGAGAAAATGAACGTTGGGTACTTACCGTGACACGTTCATTTCCAGCAGAAGAGGGTCCTGGCATCCTGAATCATGGGTTATGGGTCAAATCTTGTGTATTCTTTAGGTCATAGGTGGAGAAACTGTGGGCCTATGGAGATGGTTGATCTAAAATTCTCCTATCTGGCTACTGGCCATGCTGACTCCTGTTGATGGGAGTTGGAGTCCAGGAACATTTGTAGTGCCAAACAAACCCCAGCCAGGCTGTAGACACTGATCCTGATCTTAATTTATTTAATTCTTGACCTTACTATGTAAATTCTTCCTTATATAAAATATGATTCCATAAAACCGTCAATACATGTGTTAAAGATCTGTCTCATTCACTGGAGAAGGGAATTCTCCAATAGTCATGCAGGAATTCAATTTTTTAGAGGAAAGGGGTGATTACCACCCTGCAGACCTGTCTTTGTTGTTGAAATGAAGGAAACTATCAGCTGCCACCTTGCAGCAACTACTTCTAAAGCCTCAGTTCTTCTGCAAGACAATTAAGAAAATAGGGAAGCCAAGTTGCTGTAATCACTAGTGCAACATTCTTCTCCTCACAGAGCCATATAATAAAAAAGCAACACTCAAATGTATCTGTAATACAAGAACAGAGTTCCTTGAAGAACTTTAGCATACCTTTATGTTAAAAAAAAGGTGAGATCACCCTTGCAAGAATATAGCTATAGATCAGTGTTGATTTGTGGTTTCCAAACAGAGCAAAAGAAACAATATTTAACTCTGTTATTCAGGTTTAAAACATTACCCTGGTGAGCATTTTAATATTTTCCTCATAATGTGCTTTCTGGAATGTGTTTAAATAACAGAATACCATATCTAGTAACATTATCTGAAGACGGGCTATAAAATTGTGGGACTAAAGTTGTTGATGAACTCGAATTCCCATCAGCTCCTGCCAGCATAGCTAATTGTAAGAGATGATTATATATATATATATATATATATATATATATATATATATATAGCCTTGAAAAATCTGAAAGGCCATAAAATCCTTCCCACACTCTAAAAAATGGATAGAGAATGTGTTCCACAATAGTAAAATTGTAATAGTGTGATATGGAGGCTAGGTCTGCATCCAAATTACAAAAATAATTGAGGTTGACACCACTTTAACTGCCATGGCTCAATGCTATGGAATTCTGGGGATTGTAACTTTGTGAGACATTTAGCCTTCTCTGTCGGAGAGCTCTGGTGCCACAACAAACTACAGTTCCCAGAATTCAGTTGCATTGAGCCATGGCAGTTGAAGTGGTGTCAACCTGGATTATTTCTGCAGTGCAGGTTCTGCCAACGACATCTGCTATATTGGCTTTTTTCCCCCTGAAGTTTTATCCTAGAATCAGACTCAAGCATTCTCTGGGTAAATTTGAAAGGAGTCTGAAGAGCAGAATATTTTCTCATCTCCCATTTTCCTGTGAATAGTAGACTGGCCAGAGTTTTCCTCTTACCAGTTCTATGGAAAGAAACAGTATTGAAAATCTGAGAAATAGTCATAATCTTTGGAAATCTACCTGGTTCACCAGGGACTTCTGACCCACTTGTACTGACTGTAGTGACAGACCATTGTACTTGATACCTTTTAGAGATAGGCACACTCTTTCAATCAGAGTCAGTCTAGGAAAACCAGATGAATTCTGTTAACGCCTGATGGATCTCCTTGATGAATTCGGGTTCCTGGATTGGTAACCTCAGCTCAGATTTATTGATGGCATTTGGCATATCTTTTAGACCATACAAGCCTCCGAGCTTGCTGTGAGCTTTCCTGTATGGATCAGGCTCTTCCTTTGCATTCTTAAGTTTTGCATTCTTAGAGGAGGGAAATTAGACATGTTAAAAGTCTTTTAAATATGTGCCCTTTAATAACAATGACCTATGCCCATCACAGAAGCTGACATTCACAAAATTAATCTGCTTCTCAGCCAAATGAGCCAGGCCATTTAAACCCAATCACTGGATAAACCAGTTTATAATCAAACATAAGTGTATTCCAAATGTATAAACCCCAAGATGACATATGACTCCTAATACCAAGTTTCTAGCCATGTTTAAGGAAAAGGCTTAACACTGAAAGCTGTTTTCTGGCTTAAGAAATCAATGAAGTTGCCAGTTATCAATAGTACCAGAGGCTGGGCTGAGAGTGATGATCCTAGGGTCATCTAGCTTTATATCAGTGCATGGATTTGAGCCCAGGCCTCCTGCATCCAAGGACTGAACCACAACTGCTTCCGAGATGAGCACCAGAAGCATAGAAAGCAAAGGGTGATGTTTTGCCACTTTGCAAACAGAATGCTATAAATAATCTGTGGAAGATTTCAATTTTTTCTAGCTCTTCTGCCCCCCACTTCATGCCACCCACACACTTTCTGAGCTTTTCTGATGTTCCTGCATCAATCTGTCTTCTCATATGCTTTACCATAAAGCTAAACCAAAAATAAATACCCATACAAGAATGTCTTTCCATGTGCTTGGCTCTGACTTAGATTCACACACCATCCCCTTTGACTGTGGTTTTAGATGGTAGCTCCAGGTTCATTTCTTTTTTATTTTCTTTTTTTGGCAAATTCCCAGAGCAACCTTAGGCATATCTAGATTGGTTCAATGCATATCTAGATTAAACAAAAATAAGTGGGAGGTTTAAAAGCTGCTTAACAGAGCAATCTTGTGCATATTTATTGAGAAATCAGTCTCATTTGCATCTAATGAAGTTTACTCCTTGGGTTTGAAACTTTGTCCCAGCTAGATTAGAACCTTTGAATCAACCGAGTTTACATACATGTTGTCTCACAATTGAAATGATTTTGTAGGGGTTAGTTGGAACTACCAAGAAGTTACAGGCCTTGCAGAATCCAGACTGACAGACAGAAGGCTATCATACGTTGGACCTATCATGAAATGACATGACTCACTGTAAAAGACAATAATCTGGGAAATGTTGAAGGTATTATGAAAAGAGGAAGACTACATCACAGATGGATTCATTCAATAAAGGAAGCCACTGTCCTGAGTTTGCAAGACCTAAGATGGGCCTTTGAAGACTAGGTCTTGTGGCGGTCTCTCATTCATAAGGTCACCATAAGTCAAAACCGATTTGATGGCAAATAACAACATATGTATAGAATTTCAGTGTAAAGTAACCCATATGAGCACAGTCTGTATTGATCTAATTAAGGTAGAAATATAAGGGTTTGTTTGTTAGTTAGCAAAGTGATGTGTGGACCACATTGAGTTTAAAACTGGTCTTCACAAAGGTCTGTCCAAAGAGATAAAATGCAGCTACGCAGGAGCAGCCCAAAATATTTTGCTGCCTGAGGCATAGTGGGAAGGAACAACAGTATTTGTTGTTCCTTCCCACCCACATTTCCACATACTGAAACCAGTATGTACTGAGTATTACTTCAAGGGAGAATATTCTCCTTGGAAGGGCAGCAACCTGATTTAGGGATACAGGGGGATCCTTTTATCACAAGTGATTTTGCCTAATAGTAGGACTGGAAAGAGAGCTTGGCCCCATACAGACTGCCAAAATAAAGCTGCTTTGGATCACTTTGGAGGTATGCTGTTTAAATGATGCATGCATCCTAAGATCCGGAAGCTGTGCCAAAGCTGTGCTCCAGTCCTTGGGACTGGATCGTGGCTTTGGCGTGGCTTCCGGAGTCTTAGGACGCATGCAACATTTAAACAGCATACCTCCAAAGTGATCCAAAGCAGCTTTATTTTGGCCTGTCTGTGTGGGGCCCTTGTTTGGAAAGAAAAAGCAGCAAGGAAAGTCAAAGCCAGGTCAAGGGTGTTCCCAGATGCCTCCAGACAGGCAGAGGAGCATACTGTCCTTATGCATATGAAGCTACACAAGTGAAAACTCTCTAGATTTTTCACTTTCCTTGCCTCAGTTACAGTTCTTAGTGCAGAGGGTATTTCTGAATTCAATTAAATACCCACATTCTTCTCCAAGTGGATAAGATATTCAAGCTGCAATGTCCTCTAGGGCATTTCCCTCAATGGTCTTTGCTTTCTGCTGTATTCAGGGAAAAGTCTCTTTGGGCCTCAGCTACTGAACTGAGCTGAACATTACTGCTTTGCTCCATAGGCGGTTTGTGAGGTGCTCTGACATAGCATTGGAGAAGGAGAGTAGATAAATACCACATAGGGACATTTTGCTTATGTAGATACAGGTCTCTGAAAACAACAACAATGCACCACTACTTAGAAAACACACATTAAAAGATTCTACTAGTGTTTGATGCAAATAACTACGTTAGGTCTATCAAGTTATCAACATCAGGGCTGGGAATTTTGTGGACCTTTAGAGGGGTCCAGTGTATCCCTTTAGACTGTTAATGTTCCCCCTAAAGCCCTCAACCCCACTCTCAAATTAATCTAAAACTTCTTGTGTTTTTATCAGTTGAAACAAAGAACACAAAACAGATTTAAAATGCCCCACAAAGTGGTTTTAGGGGTTTTAACCCCCACCCAGCAAACAGCCCTGAAGAACACTGGGAATGACACAATGTCACTTCTACAAATGCAAAATTGTGCATCACCTCGAGAGCCCAGTGGGTTGAGAGGCAATAAATAAATGCTTTAAATAAATAAAATGTCAATGCTCCAGAGGATGACACCAGAGGACTCCAGAGGATACCAAAATGGGGCATGCCCATGCCTGAGCTTCTAGACGTGTTTTGGACTGCAGCGAGTGCTGCCCATCCCTTTTGGTGGGCAGCAGTTAGGGCCTTACAGGTGTTCAACAACCCAGTGTTCAAACAGGCAACAAACCCAAGCAGAGGCTGCTGCCATATGTGGTTAATGAATCCTGTTTGGCTTGTTGGGTATTACGTTGTGCAGATAGGGCAGGGCTGGCAGAATGGTGTGTGATGCCCTCCAACAGGGCTGGCTCTTCACTCTCCATAAAGCACAGTGAAGCAGCTGACTCAGGTGGCAAAGTTGGGGTGATATGAAAAGGCAGGAAATAGTTACTTACTTTATTATTACATTTTCACAGCCAGGGAAAAAGGAGTGGTTCTTCTGGGATTTTCTAAATCAGATGCCAAAATATCTTGGCTACCATGGGTACTATGCCTCATAGAGCCAGTTGTTTCAGGCTAGCCCTGGCTTCCAGCTTTATAGCCAGACTGGTCAACAACCCAAGAATGAAGTCAGGCACAGCTCTCTAAGGCTCAGTCCCAGGATTTTGAGGGCATAACTGAGTCCAGGAATAGTGAGATTGTTGCTAGGATGCAGAAAAAAACTATCTTCTGTTCCAACATGGGGGGGGGGGGTTTGAAGGTCTTTAAACAGAGGCTGGATGGCCATATGTTGGGTATGCTTTGATTTAGAGTTCCTGCATGGCGAGGGTTGGACTGGATGGCCCTTGCGGTCTCTTCCAACTCTATGATTCTATCAATGTGCCTCAACACTTCCCATTTCACATATTAAGTCCTGTATGGACTTCCTTCCATACGCAAAGGAAGCAAGTTGTCCAGTGGGGTTGCAGTATTTGCACTCTCAGCTTTACTGGGGCAATGAGCACAAGGCAGCCTGAAACATGATCCTTGTGAAAAGGCTGGTAGCAGTATAGCCAGGTTTGGTCCCAGTCACATAAGAATGGAAAGCTTTAAAGAAGCAAAAAGTCCCAAAAGTTCCAGAAGTCTAGTTAGATGATCAGTCCTTGCAACTCTAATGGAGAGTAAGCAAGAGAACAGGGTTGAAGTACGACTTGGAAGGCGAACTACAGAACCAGAGTCCTTTAGTACAGGGATAAGGCAAGGCCTGGTTAGAAAAGCCAGAGTCACTAGTTGTGAAACAAAATGCAGGGGACAAGAACAAGGACTTGAGAGTCTGCATCAGCATTGTTCACAGGAAGTTCTTAGAACAGGTGTGGTCAAACTCATTCTGATTTCATGTAGACAAATCTCAAGGAGAAGAGAGGGAGAATAAGTGTCAGATAGAGACAAAAAGGGGCTGATAAAAAGAGAGGGAAAAGAGGACTGGCAGAAAGAAAGGTGGCCCAACCCACCATTGGCTCTGGTCTTCTCACTGGCTTTGGCTCTAACAGTGGATGTGGCCCTAGTGTATTATTATTTTTAAAAAATGTGGTCCTTGATGGGGGGAAAAGATTTATTGATTCTGAGTCTGGATCTGGCAAGTCTAATGGAGAGTTGGCAAGACAACAGACCCTTGGTGTGGTAATACTGACAGTACTGCCTTTCCTCCCAACTAGCTACCTTTTATCTAGTGTCTTGAAAATACACTTACTCCTGAGGAGTTTTAATGGGAATTTCCCACACAAGTCCAAAGTAAGTAGGCCTGATCATTTGGCCTATGTAAACAAGATTTTCTAGACAGTTGTATTAGTTCGTTGTAAACCATGATCCCAGATGCATTTGATTGTAAAAGTGACAGATTCAAACCAAGCCAGTGATAGTACAGTATAGTCCTTTCCTAGCAGTCTCTATGTAGCTACTAGGACTCTCTGACTTCAGATTCGGCTGTTGCCAATATATTTTACACTTGCGGGTGTGCTGCATGCATATGGAGGGGCTGGAGAATTGCCTTGATTGCTTGAGTGAATGTTTCCAGATTTGGGACCAAGCACCTTGGCATTAAATTGATTGAGACATAGCTTCTGTGACAATGTTAAACCTATCTCTTGGAAGATGGTGTGCCTCCTTCTCTTCTGTCTGTCTGATGTGTTAGCTTCTTCTGAGGGAAACTGCAGGTTGTGAAGGGAGAGGAAAAAAATATTAATCTTAGTGGGACTGAGACGGATCAGCTGCTCTGAAACTTGAGCACAGTCTTAGCAGAGAGAGGGCAGATAACTGGGAACAGTCTGTGTTCTGGAGCAGGAACTTACCTGGAGTCCCAAATTCTTTGAGGCCTCTGGTTTGAGAATGTGATTACCCACTCCTCCGTGCTGGGTCCTTTTCCTCCCTCTCTTCCTTTCCTTTTGTTTTTTAATGCACACATTTCCTTATAGTTTGCATCACAATGAGTATCCCCTTCCTTACAAGAGACCTGAAATTGTAGCAGGGTTCCCAGTAGTTGGAAAATGAATGACATTGAACATGCATTTGGAGATGGATGGTTGGCTGGTCGTTGCAGAAAGGTATCTGGTCACCCCTTACAGATTTGTGCTATGGGTGCGGGAAGCATGGCCCTCAGCTAAAGCTACTGGGAATTGCAGCCCACCATCCTCAGGAGTGCCACAGAGACCCTTCCTGGCTGCTCTGCAGAGCCCATGATTTGATTTATGGCCTGTTTTTCTCCCAGTATGGTATGGTGATAGATAATGGGACCCCAATACATTCCCCCCCTCAATCCACAGGCTTTTAAAGTCGTTTTCCCTGCAAACTTTAAATAAATGAAAGGCAGGATGTATAAACATGTTAATAAATAGACATAAACACAGGACAGAGATCTGGATTCATGTCCCTTTGGGCCTCCCCTGCGTAACAGTGATGGGCTTCTGTGTCCTTAGGATCCTGGAAATTGGGGTCCTTGTGTTATTTGAGAAAAATCCAACTGTTCTTGCCATGTGGAGGGGCATGGAAAGCATAAAGATCAAGCCTGAAGGGTCTGGTGAGGCTGGAGAAGGAAGCTCCGGGGGACTGCCCCCTTGGGATGGCAGGGACCTTCCAGGCGAAATGGACTAAAGAGGCCAGAGAAGGAGGGCGCTTCCTCTCGGTTTCCCCCTTCCCCAAGGGCGGTTCGCAGGATCCAGGTCGAACCGATCCTTGTTGTGTCTGAAACAGCATGGTTGTTAGCAGCAGCAGCAGCCCAGGTGTCAACTCTGCCCAGGCAAGGCGAGTGTGAGGATGGGACTCTGGGGAAGAGGGAGAGGAGACGCCAAAGCACAGCTCTGGTTAACGTCCTCCCCCTCCTCCTCCCTGGCCCCTGACCTCTTGCAACTCCTCTCCGGTGGGTTTCCATGGCTGGGCTGAGGGAGGTTTTACGGAGAGGAGCGTGGGGCAGTGCAAACTCCGCCATCGGGGAAGTCTGTGTGGAGTGGCCAGGCTTGCAACACACACACGCACACACACACACACACACATGGACTTGCAATATATACACACACAATATACACACAGACAGAGGGCTGCAAATTGCAATACAGAGACAGAGAGGTTTTCAATACACACACACACAGAAAGAAAGAGAGAGAGAGAGAGAGAGAGAGGCTTCCAATATACACATACATACAGTCTTGTAATATCCGCACATGGGCTTGGAATATATACACAGACAGGGGTTTGCAATACAGAGAGAGGGGGGGCTTGCAATACACACACACAGGCTGCGCAGGACTAGCCAGAGAAGAGCTGCAAATCTCAGTTTCCTCTTCTTGTCTGGAAGGTGGAGGAGCAGGGCTTTCCTCTTCCTCCTCCCTTCCCCTTCCCCTTCCCCTTCCTGCTGGTGTTTGCAGCTGCAACAGGGACGTTGCTGGGTCTTTCTTCCAAGAGATCCAGCTCGTAGCTCTCTCTCTCTCTCTCTCTCAGTCAATCTCTCTCTCAATCTCTCTCTCTCTCCCCACCCACCCGATCCCCTCCCCCCCTCCAGTCCCCGCGGTGTGTGCTGGAGAACCAGCAAACAAGCGCCTCTCTTGTAACACACAAACACACTCACACACACACAGCGGAATGTAGCCGCCTTGAAAGGCAGCAGGAGTCAAACTTCCCCTTTGGCCCAGGCGTGTTTTCTTTTCCTTGGGAGCCCTCGGTTTCCCTCCCTCTTTCCGAAAAGCAGGCGGTTCCGACGAGGATCTTTTGGGCCGGATTGGGGGAGGGGGAGAAGGGGGGCAGGAGAATGCCAGCCGGGACTCCGAAAGACGAGGAGGCGAGCCAGGTAAGTCCCCCGGGATCAAAGGGAAAGGAAACTCCAGGCGGCGTCCACACTGCGGCGTGAGTGCATTTCCACTGCCCTGGCTCCTAGCTGTGGAATTCTGGGAAGGGTAGTTTCTTAGGGAATTCCATAACATGGAGCCAGGGCATCTGAAATGCACTCAAACCGGTATGGATGCATCCAATGTGGATGCAACCAGAAAGAGATGGAGATCAAGATTTTTTAAAAAGAAACCAGCCTTGAAAACCTACCTCGGTTGCTCAGGGAAGGAAGTGGGGTGAAGAAGTGGTTCCGATCCACTTTGGCTAGAGAGACCCAAACCCTTCTCACCCCCTTCGGAGCCGAGGAGAAAAGCCTTTTTCTCTCCTCCGAAAAAAGCAAAGGCGAGGGAGCCCAAGAGCGGCAGCAATGGCTTAGTTGGAGCGGTGGGGGGAGGGAAGGGGGGGGGGGGGGGGGGAGAGAGAGAGAGATTAGATTTCGCTTCTCTCTCATCAATTTTCTGTTTAATGTCACTGGTCTCCATTGTGGGGGAGAGAGGCACGTCATCCGGCCATAAATTTGAGATTATAGAGCCTCCAGCTCCGTCTTGGTGCCCTAATTGAATGGATTTACTCCACGCGGGCAGGTAGCCGAGGGGACTCTGTGTGTGTGTGTGTTTGTATAATCTGGAGCAAAAAAAAAAAACACTCCCGATTCAATCCTAAATTCATAATCTGAGCTGTCGTCGTAAAAGCAAATCCTCAAAGGCCTCAACGGTTGGGGGGAAAAAAGCAGTGGGGGTGGGAATATCTGGGGTCTTCGATGAGCACAGAGAGGGAAAAACCCACCTCCAGTTTCCGCTTTGCACAGAGAGAGAGAGAGAGAGGGAAAGACAACTCCAGTGAAAAGCAAGCGAGGATTTCTCTCTAGAAGGGAGAAAGTGGGGGGAGAAACCTCCTACCTGTATTCTAATCGAAGCCTTTCCCGACCCACACCGTGGCTTGGAGTCCCCACATTTTTTGCAGTGGAGTGGGATTTCTTTTTTCTCCTTTTTTCTTTTTCCCTTTTCCCCCTTTCCCTCCTCCTCCTTCTTGTTTGGCGTTTTGTTTCTGTGGTTTGTTCCACAGAAACTTTGACCCAGGAAAGCAGCGATCTGTAAGTAATTGTTTTGTCTCGATTTGCTCTCATTGTTTGCGCCGGGGAAGCCTCGCTCGCCTCCTTCCTCGCATTGTCCTCCTCTCTCTCTCTCTCTCTCTCTCTCTCTCTCTCTCTCTCTTGGCCTTTCCCATTAATTGCCACCTTAATGGAGATTTAATTCCAGAGCCAGCAGCAGAAGGGAGTTTGCTTTCTCCCCTCATCCCCAGCGCCCCTGTTCCCTCATTGCAAGGCAAGATTTTCAAATTTCTTTGTGCAAATCCTCCTGCCAAAAAAATCTAGCCAAAACTCACTTTTCCAGATTATTATTATTATTAGCAGTAGTAGTAGTATCTTTCTCTGAAGATGCTAGCCACAGCCTGAAGATCAGGAATAAACTCTTCTAGAACATGGCCACATAGACCGAAAAACCCACAAAAAACTATGGATGCCGGCCATGAAAGCCTTCGACCTCACCTATTATTGTTGTTGTTATTATTGTTGTTGTTGTTGTTATAATTATTATTATTATGTATTTTAGAGTACTACTAGTAGTACTATTATGTAGTTTACAGCACCCTTCCTTCTAAAATGCGACTTCTTCTAGAGTTGCTTTCCTGCTCTCCGGAAACTAGTTCATTGAGAGTGAATAAATTGATTATCCTCCCAATTAAAGCATGGCGTTAAAGCATAGATTAAAGATTCTTCCAGGAAACCTTTTAAAGGGGGACACGAAAACGAGGCCTCGTAGATCTACTTTTATAAAAGTGCGTTGATGTCCTACTCCTGCTTTATCTCTTAAAGATATTTGGGGATTGGCTGCTGTGCAGAGATTCCCAGAGTTTTCCATGAGGCATTGGAGGCACAAAATAATTCAAGAGTCCCCCGCCTTTTGTTATATGTTTTAAAAAACCAAGCAAAACGAAGGCCTAGAATTAATCTTTATTGAAGGGTGTCTTTTTCGAGTGAAGGGTTTTGCTCCTACGGTTGCTTTCACGCTGGGAACGGGAGCAGCCCTCCAAAGGCGCGGTCCTAGGAGCATTTTCGGTAGTAAATCCCAGAATGTTGCATGGGTTTTATTCCCAGGCAAGTAAACTTTGGGATGCACCCTGGGTCAAAATCCCTAGGGCCTCTGCGTCGGGTAAAGAGAGAAATAAGAGGCAGAAACAAGATCTGGCCGCTGTTTTCACAGGGGGGAAAATGGCCTCTGAATCCCGTCGGCCAAGCCCTTTTGCGCCATGAGGTCGGCCGTTTTAAACTCCTTGCAAAAGCAGGGTTTAAACTGCTTTTTAAAATTAGCCCCCTCCCCCGATCGCTCCAATTCCAGATTCTTTTTCAGGCCTATTTTAAAAGCAAGCGCCCTTCCTCCTCCTCCTCCTCCCACTGATGGAGAAAAAAATTGCTTTGTTTCGGCCTAGCTTTGTTTAGAAGCAAGGAGGGCCCTTTAACACCACCAGGTCTCCTCGGAAGTAAGTCCATTGGAAAGGGGGGCCCATCTCCTTGCAATCCGAGTCCCACTCGCTTTCTGAGAAAGCTCTTTTTCATATAGAGGGATTTATATGAAGGAAACATGCCTGCGATGCCGTGGTCAAAACACATGTAAAAAGTCTCTTTACATCCTGAAATATCCTCTGTAGTGTGTGTGTAAACAAACAATGCCTTGATACATTTGATATTTTTCAAAGCAGCCATGGTGCAGAGGTGTGTGTGTGCGTGTGTACACACACACACACACACACACAGAAAAGTCACTCTGCTTTCTTTCTCGGTCCTCTCCCCCCTCCCCATTTTTCCCTCCTCATCTTATTCTTTCAAATCAAATTACGTATCTCAGGACCCTGCCCGCTGGAGTTTCTATTGATAGCTTTGCAAATTCGGTACAGAAAGTATATTTGTGTTAGTAAAGAGATAGATTTGTTGAACGATTTTTAATTAAAAGGGATTGACTTTTCTGTTAACAAAAGAGGTAACGAAAGGCTGGGCGGGCGAGAGGGGAGCAGCAGGGCTCGCCGGTGGCGCTGAGCCGGGAGCCGAGGAGGGCCCGACGGGGGTCTTTTTTTGGGAGGAGATCCCCTTCTCTTTGGCCCCCTTGATCTTTGCGGAGGGCTCTCTGGTCGTGTTTTTCGTCGCGGGTGCTGGGCTGAACTCTCTGTGTGTCTTAACATTTGCTCTAAAATGTGCGATGCAAGGCCAGGGCGTTCTTTTCCTTCTGTGCAATAGGTTCTGTCGACTTGGTCTTTGTGAAACACAAGGCAAAAAGCCTCCCCCTCCCCAGTTCTAGCCTCCTAGGTTAAGCCCTGAAACTATGGAAGGGGTTTTGGCATCAACCTCACCTTCCTCTCTGTCTTTCCTTTCCTGCTCGTTCCCAGCCCAATGACCTAGAAGGATCTGGCCGGGAGAACCGAGGGTAGTCAGGACGGGGTTTAGGGTCCGGAATTTTTGGTTCTCCGGAGCCGATCGGGGAGCGAGATCGCCCCTAAAAGCCAGGCCTCCCTTCCCGGTTGGGTCCCCGGCTGCTGAACAGAGCCCAGGAAACTGAGCCGAAGCCGGCCTCCATTCCCCAGACCAGCCGAGGATCAGCAAGAGGAAAGAAGGAAGGAAAAATGGAAGGAAGGAAAATAGGAAGGAAGGAAGGAAGATGGCCGGCTGAGACTCTGCCTCCGACTCTGCCGGGGAGGGAGAGAGTTTTTGGGGGGGCTCTTGTTTGGCTTCTTTGCATCTAGGGCCTGGAATGGAGCCTGGCCTCCCCCGATTTCAGCTCCCAAATGTCAAGCACCCGACCCGAAGAGCTCTTTTTCTGCAAGGCGGCGGGGAGAGGCTTCCCGGGTTCCTCCAAACCTTTTCGAGGGATCCCGGAGTGGAGCCCGGCTGCTCCTCTGGTCTCCTGGGCGACGAGGCTGGCTTTTGTCTGCGGAGGCCAAGAAGGAGCCCTGGGCTGGCCGGGTTGGCTGCCTCCTTGCCTGCCTGCCTGCCTGCCTCCGCCCCTTGGCAAGCGGGAAACCAGGGGACGAGGCTCTCCTGGGGAGGAGAAGGAGAGTCGGGGCCCTGGAGAAAGAAGAGAGATTGGGAGGGAAGGGGAACCCAGCCAGGGCAGCCCTGAAGGAGAGAAGAGTTGGGCGAAAGGGAAGAATGGGAGGGAAAAAAGAAAGGGAAGGGAAAAGGAAGAAAGGAAAGGCAAAGAAAGAAAGAAAGAAAGAAAGAAAGGGAAGGGGAAAGGGAGGAAAGGTCTGAAGGAGAGAAAAGAAGGCCAGCTCTGAAAGAGACAAGAGTTGGAGGGGGGATGAAGACTGGGAGAAAGGGGAAACTGCCCCATGAGGCCAGCCCTGAAGGAGAGAAGAGTTGGGGGGATGAAGAGAGGGAGAAGGGAGGCAAAGGGCACCCCACGAGGCCAGCCCTGAAGGAGAGAAGAGGTCAGGGGGGTGTAGATTGGGAGAAAGGGGGAAAGTACCCCACCAGGCCAGCTCTGAAAGGGAGAAAGATTGGGGGATGGAGAAAGGGAGAGGGGGAAACACATACCCCACCAGGCCAGCCTAAAGGAGAGATTGATCTCCATGCCCCACTCCCGGATCTAAGCCTCCCCCCTCCCCGACTTTTCTCTTTTGGTCCCGAAAGGCTTGCTTTCCCTTCCCACCAAATGGTCCGCACTTCTCCCAAGGGCTGCCTGCAAAGCCTCGCATGTCCCATGCCTTGGAGGGAAGGGGGGGATTTAAGAAGGGATCCTCACTGTCCCCCCCGGAAAGCTGGCGGGGGAGATCTGGTTCCAGACGCAAAATTGCCGGTGATCTCTCCTTCATCGATCACCTGAAGCTCAAAGGAAAGGAGGGCTTGGAGAGGATGAGGGAGCCTTCCTTTTAGTTGGAGGGGGGAGTGTAGAACAGAAGGGCCCCCCTCAGAGAGAGAGAGAGAGAGGCTTTTAAAACAGCGCTTTCAATCTGAAATGGAAGAAACATGCACCATTTGTTTTTAAGTATCCCCGAACTTGAGGTTTGCGCCTGGTGCAATTCAAACCCCGTTACAGCAATGCTTGTATATTCCTATTGGGGGGATTATACTCACAGGTGGGGAGTAAAAGTGCTTGGAAAAGAGGGGGGCTATCAAAGGGGAAAACAAGAACCCTCCCTTTTTTAAAAGGAGAAAGAAATCCTGCCTTTTCGATTGGAATCCATTGATCTTTAAAAGCAATCATACTCCTAATGCATGGCGCTTTGTCAGAGCCCCTGAGTGTGTCCGCCTTGTGTGTGTGTTGCCCTCCCCCCCCCATGTGTACACACACACACACACACACACACACAGTGTATCCCAGTGACTTTCTTCTCCGGCAATCCGGAGCAAACCCTTGCCGCTGTTTTTTATCACAGAGCAGTGAAGTTAAGAGTGTTAAAAGTTGCTGGGAAATGGGGGGGGGGTTTTTGTGAAGGGGGGGTGAATAAAAAGAAGGGCGTGATGTCGGCAGTCTTGGTTGGAAGCTCTTGGCCAGCTCCTTTTCTGCTTTCTTCCGCAACAGGAGCCTTTCTGATTCTGCGGGATCGAGGGTCCCCCCAAGATACCTCTTAAAGTGGGGACTCTGGGGGTGTGGAGGGGGGAGAGAAAGGAGTTTAATGTCTCATTTGAAGGAAGGCACGCGCGCACACACACACCCGTCTGGGCCTTCCCTTCCTTATAGTCCCCCCTCTCCAACTGGAGGATCTAGTTGGGTTGCCTAGGTCCATGGCAAGCCTGGAGGGAAGGAGGGAGGGCGACCTCTACAAAGGAGGGCCTTCCCCAAAAGACAACACACACACACACTTTGCCATCCCATCGGATCTCCCACCCCGACTTTTTTGATAGAGAAAGACTTGGTTTTTGGATGGATGGATGGATGGATGGAGGGAGGGAGGGAGAGAGAGAGAGAGAGAGATGAAAGCCCCCCCCCTTCTGAAAAGAGTTTCTAGATATTGAACAAGATTTAATGAGGGTCGCTGAGTTTTCACAGGGCACGGTGGAGAGTGACAAAATTCTCCCATCTCTTGCTCTCTCTCTCTCTCTCTCACACACACACACACACACACACACACACACACACATTTATACAGGCAATCACAATCTCTCTCATGCAATTGCTCTCTCACACACAGACACAATCGCTACCTCATTCTCTCTCGCACTTGCATCCCTACAATCTCAATCTGTATCTCCTTCTCTCACACACAATAACACTCTCTTTCTTTCTCTTCAGACACGCAGGCATACAATCGCAACCTGTATCTCTCTCTCCTCCATAATCACGATCCGAACACGCATGTATGGTATCTCTTTCCTTCACAGTCACAACCTCTCTCACACACAATCACAATCTCATTCTTTCTCACACGTGCACACGCACACAGACACTATCTGTATCTCCTTCTCTCAGGCACAATCACAATCTCTTTCGGGCACAAATACAATCACAGTCTTCATCGCCCTCCTCTCACGCACAGTCACAATCTCATTTTATTTCTTTCTCTCTCACACACAATCTTTCTCTCTTTTTCTTTATCTCTCACACACAATCATGCTCTCTCTCATTTCCTTTCTCTCACACACACAATCTTTCTTTTTCTCTCTCTTACACACAATCTTTCTCTCATTTTCTTTCTCTCACACACAACCTTTCTCTCTCTCATTTTCTCTCACACAATCTCTCTCTCTCTCTCTCACCTCAGGGCCTTCTCTTCTCTTTACACGACAATAAAAGTAGCTTAGCATCAGCAGCCTCGTCTCTTCCCCCCACTTCCCCATTTCACCCCAAGGGGAACCAGGCCAAGAGAGAGGCGAGGCCATTTGATCCTGAGGGGGGTGCCTCTTGTCCGGCCAAGTCTCTCAAAGCAATCCATCCCCCTTTCCCTTTTTTCCTGCCCTTTGTGCTTGTATGTGGACATCCCCTCGGCTCTCTCCCTCCCCACGGATCACCCCCATGCCAGTCGGGTTTGGGGGGTCAGGATCCCCCCCAAAAAGTTCCCTCCATTCCTGATCTAAGTCCTGCCTTCCTCCCCAGCTGCACGCACTCACACACACACAAACACATCCTGCCACTAATGATGTGTTGATCAAAACAGGCACCTTTTGGACATGTCACAACACGGTTGCAGGAAAACTTTCTCTCGTCGTGTGTCCCCCCCACCATACACACAGAGAGAAACACACAGAGAAGGCACAGGGAACCCCCCTCTCCTCACGCTTTCTTCCCAAATTTTCTGTGGATGATCTTGTTTTGCCCTTTGAAAATTAGGGAAGCGGGGAAATGACAAGCCTGAGGAGAGGGATATTATTTCTAGATTTGCAGGTAGCGCTGGGGAGAGTGGGGCTGTGGAAATGCCCCCCCCCCCATCTCCAAAGCTCTAGGTTTTCTTTCTCTTGTAATTTAAGGCTGCATCCACATGGGAGAAATAATCCGGTATGAGCACACTTTTATCTTCCATGGCTCTAGGCTGATTCTGAGGATGGTACTTTGCCTGGAGCAATGGCAGTCAAACCAGGTTATTTTGTGTGTGGACACAGTGCAGTTGTCTCTATCTCTGGGACATAACTGGAATGGAAAGAGCAAGATTTGGGCCTGTTTATATGAAACTCGTTCTAATTCAACCCAGATGGGCCGGGCTCTTGATAACCTCCCACAACAAACACATTGAATTATGCTTTTGGGGGTGAAGACATATTTAGCCACAAATGGCAACGCTGCATTGAACAGAGGCTTTAAGGAAAGGTTTGGGGGTGTCCAGGAGCACCATCTTCTGAGCACCTTTAAAATAAAAATAAAACAAGCAAACAAAACCCAGCAACCACCCACCCTCTCCAAAAAATACATTCCAGGATCCCATAGGGAATAAAAATCCACAGCACCTCGATCCATGCCAGGTCTCTCCCTCCACCAAAAAAAACCACCATGTATTTTTAAAAATGCGCCTGTGAATGTGTCCATTTAATCTGGATCAGAGAGGGATGGTCTGGATGCACATACATTACAATTCTTGGTGGGTTCCAAATGTTTGTTGTTGTTGTTGATGTGTGCCTTCAAGTCTATTCTGATTTAAGGCAACCTGAAGGCAAACCTATCACAGGGTTTTCTTAGCGAGTTTCTTCAGAGGGGGGGTTGCCAATGCTTTCCCATGAGGCTGAGAGAGTGTGACTTATTGACCAAGGGTCACCCAATGAGTTTCCATGGCCCAGCCAGGATTCAAACCCTGGTCTCCAGAGTCCTCTAGTCCAACACTTTTAACCACTACTCCTGGATCTCAAATGGTTGGTATCTGTGAGCAAAGACGCCCCCCCCCCCCGTTTATTAGAAGTCACTCCTTGCCCTACGCAGCACCCACACTCACAACACACACCCCAAACTCCTGAGTTGGAAGGAGCCCAGAGTTCTCTTTTGCGGTGTGCCCCGGCAATTTCGGCCTGTCTTCCACTATCCACTTTCTCTATGGATATTTATTGGATTAACTCATTTGTCCGTTTCCCCTTGTAGAGAGGGGAATGAATATATATATATATATTAAAATCAGGACTCCAATCCTTTCTTTTGACTGCAGCTCCGTGGAGAGAAATAAATAAGTCTCTCCTCCCTTCCTCCCTCTCTGTTTCTGTTTTCCACCCCAAAGGGGTGGAATCCATTGGATTTCTGGATCGCTTTTGAACAGGGAAACTTAAAAAACAACAACTTGATCTATCAGATCCTAGAGCTGTCTGTCTCTCATCAGGGGTCATTTGCTCAGTCCTCTAGAGGAGGCTTACATAGACACCTTTTTCTCCTCCTAAGAGCCTTTTCCCAACACACACACACACATTCTTGCACACACACTTTTTCTTTCCGGGTCTCAAGGCGACTCTGACCAGGCCCATAAATAAAGCATCCTCTCAAATTCTCAGGCCTTTCCCCTTCTCCTCATCATTTCTCTGAGAAGGGTAGATATGCAATCCAGGCTATCGCGCTCTCTCTCTCTCTTCTGGGTTGCATCTGCATTGCAGCAATGGTCCGGTTTGACACCACTTTAACTGCCTAGGGGGAAAAAAAGGGGGGGGGGAATCCCCATGTTTTAGATATCCCAATCCACTGTGGAAATAAGAAAGACCCCCTTCAACCTAAGGCTGGAGTCCCTTTTCCTCCCCCTCCTGGGCAGGGTGAGCAAATATCCTCCCCACAAAGGAGGATCAGCCACCGCAAAATGGAGGACATTCAAGAAAAATTTAGGGCATGACCAAAGAAAAGTTTGAAACACTCACCTAAATGTAAATGCATGCTTCTTCTGAGTCCTGCTCCAAATGGAGGACCTTTGGGAATTCCTCCTGGGCAGATGGCTGAAATGGAGGACAGGCCTTAGAAAAGGAGGACGTCTGGCCACCCTGATCTGGAGGGGCTCTTTTTCCTCTGCTCCAGACACTCATAGAAATATGACTGCACACTGCTTATTCGTGCTCAGAATAGAGGACATTTGGGAATTCCTCCTGGGAAGAAGGCTGAAATGGAGGATGGATTCTGGGAAAGGAGGACATCTGGCCACCCTGACTTTGGGGCTCAGGACCACTTCTCCCCAGGAGCCTTAAGTGGCCAAGTTAGTGGAGCACTGCCCCCCCCCCCCAAAAAAAAAGTCTCTTGTCCAAATTCACCCATCCCAGGGGCCTTCTTTGGAAGTGGTTTAAGCCAACATTTCTCCAGAAGGACAGAGAAGGAATCCCTTGAACCGGGCCAGCCAGCCATAGGACACACAGGGCTCAAAGGTGTGTTTGTAAACTATTTTAAACCTCCCCCTCTTCCATGCTAAGGCAGGGTTTGGTCAAAGGAGAGCTTTAAGGCACCCTGGCACAAAAAGCATGGCCAGCGTGGCCTAGTGGTTTGAGTGTTGTTACTCGAGACCAGGGTTCGATTCCCAGCTCTCACTCTCTCAGCCTCTCCCATGGCAAGAACTGGAAGGACTTGAAGGCACACAACAACAACAACAACATGAAGCGGAGCCATCTAGAACCAGATATCCTGCAGGCTAGATCCCCTTGGTCCTGGCCAGCCAACTTAAAAAGGGGCAGATTTTGAAACAAACAAACAAACAAATCCAAGCCTTAAACTATAAGGGACCAAAGTGGTGGCCCCTATGGCGCCTGGATCAGGGGAAGCAGGGTCGCCTAGTCGCCATGGGGATTTCTTGAGATGCCCCTCACCTTAGTAATGACCTCCTCCCCTTAAATCCATCCCCAAGGGAGAGCCCAAGGGCCTGGGGGGTGGGGGTGGAGAGGAGAATAATGATAATGATACATCTGTGTGGATGGATGATGCGTGTTCTGTCTGCAGAATCCGGATCCGGATCCACACAGATGTATTATTATTTTCCCCCTTCGCACAATCCCCCTCCCAAAGTCCTCCTTCACTTTGCACAGAAAGCAAAGCGCTACCAAACCCGGGGGCGTCTCTGTCTGTGTCCCAAAAGGGTTTGTTTTGGTGTGTGGTTTCTTTTCTCTCTCTTTTCTTCTTCTTCTTCTTCTTCTTCTTCTTCTTCTCCATTATTTTGTTTTTTAACAAGTAATATAAAACAGGGCATGTTCTGCGCGGGGCTATTGGCAGCCAAGACTCAGCACGTGCTCTCTCTCTCTTTCTCTTTCTCTCTTTCTCTTTCTTTCTCTCCCCCCCCCAAAAAAAGATCAGAGTGGTGTTTGGGGGGGAGGTTGTGGGTGGAGGGATCGCGAGGTGGCTCCTGGCTTTAACGAGATCTGGGTTGCCTGTTTGAACAAATAAAGCTGGACAGCCTTGGAAGCCCCCCTCTGCCCTAGACGGCTACTTTTGCATTGGGCCCCGCCGACGAGGTGCAACTTTTGGCTCCGCTCCTTTGTTGTTGTTGATCGTAGTAGAGATCAGGGAGACTTACTGACGTGTAAAAAAAGTTTAGGGCCCTGGCCCGGATTGCCTGCTGCCTCCCTTCCACTCCGCTCGCCGCAAATCCATATATATATAGATATAGATATAGATGAGGTGCGGGGAGGGCTTTGTTTTGGTTTTGTGGTTTGTTCTCAGGATTTCTCAGTCCGGGGCTCCTCTGCCCCTTTTCCAGAGTAATTCTTCCCAGCCAAGAAATGGTTCCTAATTTGCTCGTTGACCAAACTGCGCCTGGAACAATGAACGGGGCCCAAACAATTGCACCCAACATACAATTACCCAAAAGCAAAGACTTGCGTCTCCCGGCCTTTATTAGGCAATTATTTCGCGTGCTGCGTTAATCCATAATTTTATTTAACATACTGGGGGGATTGTTCCCCCCTTCCTTTCCTCCTTTCTCTCTCTCTCTCTTTTCCAGATGGAAAGATATTAAATTGCAATATTTTTAACACATTTCCCCAGAGTGGGAAGGTTAGCCGAGGTCTGAGAATTTAAACCGACTGCATATTCATTTGGACATGAAAAGGAGATGTTTTCATGTTGGCTACCTGGAGCCAAAGGGGGGGAAGGGAAATCTGCCATTTCCTCCACTGCCAGCTCCCTTCAAGGCTGGAGGGAAGGTGAAGATTGCTCTCTCTCAACCTTTCATTTAAAAAAAAATGGGAATTGGCCGAAATCCTTCAGGAAACAGGAAGCCAGAGTGGGACCTTGATCCTAAAACCGTTCTGGGGGACAATTTCACAACAACAACAACATCAACACCAAAGGCACCCCAAAGGCGACATCAAAGAAGCCAGATTGATTGATCCCTTGACCTGAGGAAGTTGCAATATGGTTGCAGTATAATTCAATATACATCCGTAAACGTATACATTGGGTATACAATTCAAAGATACAGCCATGCTAGTCTGTAGAATCAGTATGTAGAGAGATCTGATCTTGTAGCACCTTTGAGACTCAATGAAAGAAAGAAGTTGGCAGCTTTCCTAGACTAAAGTCTACTTCCTCAGGTGCATTCATACAGAAAGAGTATTGCAGTCAGGGGAAAGCACCCAAAAGGGAAGGGAGAGAACATAACAGAATGGAAGAGGTGGAAGAGGTGCAACGCATTTTCCTGGAAATAGGCTTGGAAATATCAGTTGGGGAAGAGCTGTGATCTGAACCCTTTAAGTCAAATGCTGTCTTTAAAATGTGCTTTTTCCGAAGCTGTTTGTTATGGGTCGGAGCAGAGTTTGCAAGGAGTGGGATCCTGACCCCCTACGTTTTATGGGCGTGTGCACACACAACATACGAAAAATCAGCATCACCTGATACAAATGCAGAGACAAATGTGTGTGTGTAAAGTCAGTCTCATTGATATAAACAGAACTGGACAGGAAGTTCGACTGCTTGCCTGATCCTGAACTCCTGTGGGTTGGATGGGGGTGGCAAGAGAGAGAGAAAAGAGAGAAAGGAAGAGAGAGAGAGAAAGAGAGAGAGGGAATGCCTCCGATTTCCCTTTGCTTTCGAGGCAGAGAGGGCTTCCCACTCCAGATCATCTTACTTCAGATTTGCTTTAATCTTCCCAAATGCTTGGCTATCACTGCGGGCCAGGCTGCGCATTATGCCTGAAGAGTTATACCTCGACTCGCAAGGCGCTTGTTAAATTTTATTCGTAATTATCTTATTTATTTACTGCTGCTGTTGTGTTTTCCCACCGACTTCCTCGAGAGTCGGGAAGGAAAACCTGAGAGCCAGGCTTTTGCTGACCTAACCCGCCGCCTTCCTTCCGAGGGAAGAGGGAGGCAGTTTGGCTTTTAAATCTGCCGCAGTTTGGCTTTTAAATCTGGCCGTGAGAGATGAACCAAATCTCCTTAATGTGTCCCGAGATAAACGAGCTTAATTCTCTCCAAGAGGCCGGGTGTATTAACTGAGTCCCGCAGACGGGGCTTAAGTGGCAAGGCAAAGCTAGGCCCGGTTTACTCAGGAGTAAAAGACCACTAAACCTGAGCCTGCCTGCGGGAAAAGAAAGAGTCGCAGTCCCTCTCTGGATCTGTTTCTTTTCTCTCCCCCCACTAGTTTTTGCCCCAAGGCCTCTGAATAACCACCTCTGCAGATCTGTTGTTGTTATTAATATTACTGTTTAAAGACGACAACAACAAAAAACTCAAGAGGTGAAGGGGTCTGTTGAGGGGACTTTTCCTTCTGGCGCTCTTTCCCGGCACGATTCTAAATATTTATTTCTAGGTGCATTATCTTTCTTTTAGAGGAAGTCTAAGAGATACCGAGGCTCTGCTCCTGTTAAATTAAAAACATTTGTTAGCTTTGGACAGATTTCTTTTTAAAAAATGAGTTTGTGGGGGGTGGGAGAAGTTGTAACTTCTGCTGACAATGTACTGCGGCCCATCTAACAGCTAAATGGAATTTCCCTTCTCTTCTTCCCCTGGTAGCACTATTCCCTTCGTGTAGAATACAAAATGATCTTTAACACACACACACACACACACACACGCCATCACTGCCCCGCCAATACTGTGTAAGTGAGCAGGCAGAATAAGAGTGTACTGGTAATTTGCCAACAGATCTCTGGTTTATGCACCAGTCCTGTCTAAAGTTATTTGCCCTAACAACTGTTTTGAAACAATAAAAGTACTGGGGACACACACACACACACAAAAACAACTCACTCTCACGCTTTCCTAAGTGAACTGAAGGAAGGGAAAGAAAGAATGCCCACTCTGCTCTATAGATAAGAAAGAGGGGAAAAGAGGGACCTACTGTATTTAATACCACCTTCCAAAAATAAAAAAGTTCCACCTTTTGAAGTGTGGCTGGGAGAGGGAAGGAAAACCGAAAACCTCTGTTTCTGCTCCCTAAATAATAATAATAATAATAATAATAATAATAATAATAATAATAATAACAACTCTGATTCCTAGTACAGGGCCATTCCTAAGATCGCTCTGATTGGAAATTTGGAATGGGGGGGAACCAATAAAGAATCAAGCCGGGAGCTTCGGGATGGTTATTGATTCTTCTTCCCTTTCTTTTAATCAAGCCAAGCTGCGTTGGGTCAGTTTCATTTCTGATGCGGCGCTTTATCTTTTCCGAGGCCCATCTCTGTGCCTGCCTCCCAACCCACCTCCAGCGTGTTCATGCGAGATTCTTCTCCCATCCTACCCCCATTCCCTTTAATTGTGAAAAAAGAAAACGTGTTGGTGATGTTGTTGTTGTTGTTGTTGCCTGAAAAGCCCTTCCTTTGCTATAATCCCTGGTTCCTGGAAGGAAAAGAAATATACATACATATATACATATTCCTCTTCAAAAGCCCACAAAAACCAGGCCGCCCCTTGGTAACGGTTAGAGAGACGTGGCGACCCTTGGCCTAAGCCGGGGCCCAAAGGCAGGGCTGGGGTCCCTGGGCCTGGGGCTTGGAGCTGGAGAGGCGAGTGTCACTCAAGCGCCGCTCCAATGGCCAGGGACAATCCCCTTCGCCGGCCTGGCCTGCTTCTGCTTCTTCTTCTTGGAGAGCAATCAGTCACTTGGCATTAATTACCCTTCCATCCAGGCCCCTGGGCAGGACAGCCCAGGCTTTTCTCCGGGACCTGGCCCATTCAGCACAAAACACCACCTGAAAGAAGGGGCAGGGGCCCTCCCCCTACCCAGACCCCCACAACAAAACAAAACAAGTTCAGGGGACCAAAAAGAAAAAGAAGGGGGAAAAACGAGGGGGGACCTTGTGGTACTACTGCCCAAAGGTCCAAGTGTGATTATCTTTCCCTTCCAAACAATTTTAAGCACGCACACACACACACACACACACACACACACACACACACATTTTACACTCTAATATGGTGGCCCCCTTCCTTGTTTTGGTTTCCATCCACAGGTCCATTTTAGGAAGCTTTCCTCCAAAAGCTTTCTCAGGAAGGGTGCAATTTTTTTTTAACCCGCCTTGATCTTTTTGGAAATAAATCTATCATTATCATTATCATTATTATTATTAATCCTTTGGCATGAGGAAAGAAGCCCCATTCCACTTTCCAGTAAGGATCCTAAGGATCCAGATCCCTCCCCTGGCTCACTAAACAGTGATCTTACAGACACTGACCTGGGAGCGAGCAGAGAGAACTGTTCTGGAGGAATCCTGCCCAAAATTGAGTCCTAAAAGTTTCCCCTTTAGGACAACTCAAGCGAGTTAGATCTACTTGGAGGGAGTTGAGTGGATCACAATGAACCTTCCCTCTACCTATTTTAGGATCCCACTCTGCGTTGCCAAAGATCCTGACTTTTGGAAAGGGGTTCCCTCAAGACCCACCAGAGTTTCCCCGGGGCTGAGCGCCTTGCCTCCTCGTTTTCTGAGGAATTCGAGCATTTCTAGCATTCCAGCCCCAGTAAATAGGCTGAGTATCCAGGGGCAAAGTGTTATCCGCACGTGATAAATTTTGAAGTCCTTCTTCCCGGCCTCTTATGAAGAGAGAATTTTTTTAAAAATCAAAATGACTTTTTTTTACCCCTTTGCTTTATGGACCGCAGAAAGAAAAGCTGCTTTTTTGAGCCTTGCAGAACAACAGTCTAAACATTGGGAAATTGCAAGGGTTTTTTTTGGGGGGGGGCATGGGGAAGAATACTTAGGATTTCACTCCAGGCTTATTATAAACTCTTTATCCGAAAAAAAAAAACAATAAAGGAGGAGGCAGAGGCGAGTTTTTGCCAGGGAGCCCCGATTCAATTGAGCTGGACATTTTTCTGAGGCGAAGAACTATAAAGTCAGGCAAGTAGGGAAATCCCAGCGATGGGGATCCAAAGGAGGGGAAGAGAGGTGGCCAAACTGCAAGGACGAGACGAGAAAGGCGAGCTCTCGCTGCTGCTGCTGCTTCTTTTTTGCTTTCCCTTCATTTGTTCTGTCGGAAGATGAAGTCTGAAAAGGAGACAGACAGAGGGATGGACAGAGAGGGAGAGAGAGAGGCTGCGTTTCTCCCTCCAGTTCAAAATGTCCACGTTTCCCAGCCGTTTTCCGATGCCCTGGCCTGAGCCAAGGGCGAACTCTGCGTTTTTTCCTTTCCGGAGTGCAATCTATCTTTCTCTGGATTTGGAGGAGTGAATATATGCCATGCGATTGGAGATCCTCAGAAGACGGGGTTTTCTTAAGATGTTGTGGATCTGTATTGGGAGAGGATGGCACCGGTCTCCGATGCCCTGGGCGAGGGCCTGGCTTTGGTGGGCCAGCCGAAAGGGGGGCAGGAGGAAGAGATCGGGGCCCCTTCAGGCATCAGAGACCGGTGCCATCCTCTCCAGTTATGAAGTGCCATCCTCTTGCCAGCATCACACTCTTCATCCCGGCCTCTCCCCTTCCCATCCCTTTGCTTTAGACCCGGGGCTCCTCAGAGAAAAAGGCTGGCCTTCTCTGGATCTCCCTCCCTTCAAGTCTTTCTCTTTCTGCCCCTGGCACCTTTGGTAACTCTGGAGTTGGGCTTCCAGGAATCTGTCTTTCTCTCTTTCCGCAAGAGGATTTGGGTTCCTTTCCTAATTTTCTTTTTTAAAAAAAAAACAACTACTTTTATATTTTTAGTTTCTCCATGAGGTTTATTATTATTATTATTATTATTATTATTATTATTTGCTGTGTATGTGGGGGTATTGCTGGGAGGCCGAAAACTGGGCATCCTTGGGCATTTTATTCCTTATTGCACCAGTGTCGGAGGTCTCCCTCTACAGTTTCTACAGTTTCCCAACATTTCCGACTTTTTTCTTTTTCTTCGCATTATTCTACCCAAAATATCAGACATTTTCCTTTTTCATTCTTGAGACACTTGCCTAAAATATCAGACTCATTTATTGTTGCTATACTTTACCTGGAACCTCGGCCCATTTTCTTTTTTCTTTACATTGTTTCTCCACTTGCCCAAAATGTTAGACTTTTTTCTTTCTCTTTGCATTGTTTCTACACTCACCTAGAATATCAATGTTTTCTTTTTCTTTGCATTGTGTATACACTTACCCAAAAATATCAGTCCTTTTTATTTTCTTTTATGCATTGTGTGTACACTTACCCAGAATATCAGACTTTTTTTTCTTTTTCTTTTACTCTTAACTTTTTTTTAACCATTGCACGTAAACTACGCCGTGTTTACTAGCCGTTCACTCCAAACTTGGAAAGGGGAGATCAACTCGGTCGATCTATCGACCTGGATCTCCCGTGTTGGCAACTTGGGATCCATTGGGATGCGGGTTTTCCCCACGAGGGTGACTTCGGCATCTTCCCATTTGCCAAGAAAAGGGTGAGAAAGACACACACACACACTCCCCTTCTCCTAATTCAATTTCGCTCCTCCGGCTTAATGAATAGCTCCATTGTAATCTAATATCTCTTACGGGTTATTTTGATTTATTCGGCATTTCCCAATCAATTACGGGCCTTTTAATTTCTTTATCTCCCCCCAACCCACGATCGTCGGAATCGCGCGTGGATGGATCGGGGAGACCGTTCACTGAGCCGCACCGTGCTTTCTTTCGGATTCTGCAACCGCACTGGAGAAATAACCCGGTTTGACACGGCTTTAACTGCCATGGCTCCATGCGATGCAATTAACAAACTACACTTCCCAGAATTGCATCTCATGGAGCCATGGCAGTTAAAGCGGTGTCAAACTAGGTTATTTCTCCAGTGCGGGTGCAGCCTCTTTCCTCCTTCGCAGCTTGGCCCTAGAGACTCCCTCCCTTTCCCCCTTTCCCCCTTTGCTCCTTTTGATCCTCTCCACTCTTTGACCTTCTTTTTTGGCTCCAGGGACTGGAAGGGGGGGGGGTCCCTGAGAGTGTGTGTGTGTGTGTGTGTGTGTGTGTGTGTCTGGGCTGGAAACAGTCCCCAGCTTATCTCCTTTCATCAAACCAGCCCTGGGCCCCCTGCAAACCGCGGGGCCAGTAATTGCTTTTTTCAGGCAGCCCAGTGCGGACTGGCGAGCGGCCAATCAGCGCCTTGTTTACACTGGGTGATGGACAGCGGGCTGGGGGGCTGCCAGCCAATCGGAGGCCTCGCCTGGAAGTGGGGAGGGGGGGCTGGGGAGACACCCGGGGAGGGGAGGGGACTCTCTGAAGGAGCCGAAGGCTGCCTGCTTAACCCTTTCCTGGCCGGGGCCAAGCGGGCGGTGCGGGGGCGCCCACGGAGACAGCCTTTTCGTCGCTCTCTTTACTAGTATAGGGTTTTTTTGGCAAGAGTTGTTCAGAGGGGATTTTTTTGCCATTGCCATCCTCTGAGGCTGAGAGAGTGTGACTTGCCCAAGGCCACCCAATGAGTTTCCATGGCCCAGAGTCGTAGTCCCGACCCTCAAACTGCTCTCTCACTTTTAGCTGCTGAAAATAGATTGGTATAAAACGATGCCCAAGGAGGATGGGAGAGGAGAGGATGCCGCCCGTTTTTGAAAAAGTCGAACTGGGAAAAATGAGGAATCGTGTGTCAAGGACGATCTGGAGGAGAACGGGGTTCACCCCCTCCTCTCTCTCCCTTCAGGAAAGGCGTCGGGAGGGGCTTTCTTTGAAGCCGGGGGGGGGAGCAGGAGTTAAAGGATGGTGAGGATGAGGATGATGCGAATCAGAGAAGGGGAGGCTGCACTAATAAATAAGATCCCCTTTTGTGACGACCCACCCGGGAGTTTTCCGGCGTCTTAGCCCAGGAGGGCTTAGGAGCAAGAGCACACCAAGAGGGACTTTCTTTCCATTCCCCCCCCCCCGGAATGTCCTTAAATTGGAGCATGACTAAGAAGCGTCTGCATTTGTATTTCTTATGAGCGTTTATAGCTCATTTGTTGGCTTGTGTCCTCCATTTTCCTGGAATGTCCTCCATTTGGAGCATGACTTCAGAAGGATGCATTTACATTTCTAGGAGGCTTTTTAGCTTTTTAGTCTATTCTTCATTTTTTACCTTGGATGTCCTCCATTTGGGGCATGACTTCAGAAGCATGCATTTACATTTCTAAGAGTGTTTCTACCTTTTCATTTTGTCATGTCTTACACTTTTCTGGAATCAGTACATAGAGAGATCTTGCAGGGCTTTTGAGACTCACTGAAAGAAAGAAGTTGGCAGAATCAGTTTTCCTGGACTTCAGCCTACTTCCTAAATGCATCTGAGGAAGTAGACTTGAGTCTAGGAAAGCTCATGCTGCCAACTTCTTTTAAAGATGCTGCAAAATCTCTCTCTACGTACTGATTCTGCAGACTAACACGGCTATATCTTTGAATTCTCCTTTTCTGGGATGTCCTCTATTTGGCGCACGAATAAGAAGCATACATTTACATTTCTAGAAGGGCCTGTAGCTTGTCATTGGGTCGTGTCCTCCATTTTTTTCACTGAAGTGTCCTCCATATTTTTTGCGGTGCCTGGTCCTCCTTTGCAGTGAGGACACATCTGGTCTCCCTGGGAGTGTTTTTTTTTCTCCTTCCTTCCTTCCTTCCTTCCTTCCTTCCTTCCCTCCTCCCCCCTTCCTTCCTTCTATCCCCCCTCCCTCCCTCCCTTCCTTCCTTCCTCCCTCCCTTCCCTTCCTTCCTTGCTTCCTTCCTTCTCCCTTCTTCCTCCCTCCCTCCTTGGCCCCATTGCTCCAGCCGAGGGAAGCTGGGGCGAGGGGGGACCTGCTGCGCGGCCAGTGTCGGGACTTGAATTCGGCGCCCTTGGGCCGAGTAGTAGCCCCGCTGCTCCCTGATTGGCAGCTCCCTGGCCCGGCGCCAGCCTATGGGGAAGCCTGTTTACGCAAGGAGAGTGGCACGAGCTTATGGCCGGGGAGGGCTGGGCGTCCAATCAGCGCGCCTCCTGGCCCAGAGTGAGTGGCACGAGCTGATTAGTATGCAAGGAGAGTGGCTCGCAGGGCTGAGCTGCGAGGTTGGGGAAGCTGGAGCCCGCGACAGGGTCCCTCGCTCGTCTCCGGCTGCTTCTCTCCCCCCTTCCTTCCTTCCTCCCTTCCTTTCTGCAAGCCAGGAGCAAGCAGCCGCCGTCGCCTTCGCCTCCGCCTCCGCCGCTGCCTCCGCCGCCAGTGCATTCACAGTGCCCCAGTCTGCCCAGTGCAAATACCAATAGGAATACCACCAGGTCCCACTCCCTGATTTTAATTGCATTGCCTTCCCTCTGTGCGAAGGGACACCCCTCCCTCCAGTAAGTAAATGAAAATTTATTCCGTCTTGTTGAAACGTGCATTGCTTGGGATTTTAATATTATTTATTTAAATTAAAAATATTAGTTATTAATTAATATTTTATTTCATTGATTGTATTTTTACCCCCGCTCTTCAGAAAAGCTCTCAGAGCATTATTATTATTATCATTAAAATATTATTTATTCATATTTTATTTCATTGATTGTATTTTTACCCCTGCTCTTCAGAAAAACTCAGAGCAATTATTATTATTATTATTATTATTATTATTATTATTATTATTATTTTAAAATCAAGCACCCTCCTAGACATCGGTCTTGAAATTATTATTATTATTATTATTGGCATATCAAAAATGATTGCTAAAAAGATCATTATTATTTTTCTCCTTTATAAAAGCATCCCAAGCCTCTCCTGTTTGCTGTGGATTGTTATCAATCCCTCCATGAAAATGAGGACTTTTAAAAAAGGCATTTTGGGGAGGAGATATATCTCTGTGTGTGTGTGTTCTATGCAAAAGAAAATCTGCGAGAAATACGCATGTGTTGTGTGTGTGTGTGTTATGTGTGTGTGTATAATTTTAATGTTAATATTTCTTGGAAATTTTGTACCCAGCTCCTTTTAGAGGCTAACAAAGCCGGCGATTGTTCGCGTGGTTCTTACTGAAATTTTAGTTGCTCTTTTTTTCTTTTCTTTTCTAAATAGAACCGTGAATGAGTGCATTGCAAGAGAAACAAAAACAAGCCTTGTACTTAATTTTTTTTTTCTCCTTAAAAGAAACAGAAAGAAAACGTGTAAATGCCTAACCTCCCTGTTTGGAAAAAAATGAAATCACAATAGGAGAAGGCGAGGTTTGGGGATTTGTGTAAAAGAGGAGAAGGACTGAGGAATCTGAAGGAGAAAGAAAATGAAATATATTTTATGTATTTATTTATTTATTAAAAAAGAAAGGTGCATTTTCATTTGTTTGTCTTGGAGGCGCGTGCGTGGGGCCCGTGCATGTCTCCCGGTTTCTGCACCGGAGACAAAGCTGCGTCTGCAAATCTGGAGCCAGGAAGGTCTCCTTCCGAGCCGATCCACGATCCAGTCGTCCTTGGCTGCCTTTTTGGTGGGCCTTTTTTCTGCCATGGAAAGAGAAGCCTTTTTTTGGGAAAGAAAGCCCAGGCGAGCCGGCCTTTGTCTTTCTCCTTCCCCCGATGCTTTTGCTTTGGAAGCCTTCTTTTCCTTTTTTTAAACGCCCCAGCGATTTTGGGAGGTGGCCTCGCTGCTGGTAAACCAAACCCAGGGAAGCCATTCAGGTTGGCTACTGAAAGATCTATCTATCCATATAGATCTATTATATATATTCCGATTTTACAGGGAAGACATGTGCGTTTTAAAAAAAAAACGTTTGAGCAATTCTTTAAATAAAAAAATTAAATTAAATTAAAAATAAAATAAAATAAAAATTAAAAAGCCAGAGAGTGGAGAAGACTAAAGCAGCAACGGAGAGCCCAGAGGGATCATTTGGGATCGAGGGAGACCTTCCTAGGTCTGAGCCGGGGGCGATCTCTACAAAGACGGCAGCAAGAGAGGCCTTTTCCCGGGCCGGGCGTCCTCGCCCTCGGCTTCCAGCGAGGCCTCAGACCACAACCACGAAACCTTTGGAAAAAACACACCGGATCTGCCTGCCTGCCTTCCTTTCTCTTTCTTTCATTCCTTTCTTTCTCCATCAGGGGAGCAAAGGCGATAGTCTTCTTGCAACGCCAGAAATGGCCCGAAACTGGATTGTTGCATCTCTCTCTTTCTCTCCTCTTCCCCATTTTTCCCCTCCCTGCCCCCCGTTTTAAAAAAGACAAAAAGAAAAGGGGAAAAAAGAAGGGAAGAAGGGCTTCAGGCGCTGGAACCGAACCGTGCAAATCTGCCGCCCTCCTTTTGTTCCTTTCTTTTGCGAGCTCCGAAAGCTCCCAGTTTGGTTCTCCTCCCCAGTCCTGGCGCCTTCTTGGAAGACAAACCCGGCAAGATCGAAGGGATCCCTCCAACCTTCCCCCACATCACACACACACACACACACCCCTACCTTTTGTCCTCCCCCTTTGCTGCTCAGTGCAACCGGAGCCTGCCTTCGGTGCAACCTTGCTGCGGTGCCTTCTTGCAACATTCATCTCGAAACTTTGCATCGGCTGCTCGGCCATCGGGATTCCCCTTTGGTTTATTTCCGCCGGATTTTTGTTCTTCTTTAAATCGCTCTTCCTCTCTCTATATATATAATTTTCCAGTTCCAGGGAGCGGCGCGCGGCGTTTCCGTTCCGCTTGATCGAGCGAACCCCAAACTTGCTGAAGCTGCGAATTCAGCTTTTGTCTTCCATATTTCCTTCCATTCTGGCCCATGCTTTCTTCCCCCCTTCCCTTCCCTTGGACTCTTTTGAAATGGATTTTCCTTGGCTCTTGAAAAGGCTTTCCCAAGACTGAAAACAAATATACTTAATTTAAAAAGATGTCTTAATCATAAAGTTGCAACGTTTGAGCACGAAGAGAGATCTTGCTGGCTGAAAGGAAGAAATGGTCTAGGAAAGCTCCTGATGCCAATTTCTTCCTTTCAGTGAGTCTGAAAGGTGCTATAAGATCTCTCTACCTACTGATTTTACAGACTAACACGGCTGTATCTTTGAATTTTGCCACGTTTTGGTTGCTCTTAGAGATTGTAGTTGCTGTGGAGAGGAAGGCAGAGAGAGGGGGGGACCCTGCTCTTTTGTGATGAGGTATTGCTTTTATTTACAATGCAAAACTGCCAGTATATTTCTCCCTCCCTCTCTTTTCTTCCCCCCTCTTTAATTCATACACACACACACACACAGAGAGAGAGCTTATCAGCTGTGCAAATATGTAGTCACTTAATACATTTTGTTTTCCCTTATAGATTAAATCAAACACCAAATAGTCCACCAGCACGGTTGAGAGCTGGATGCGTTGGGTCTAGTCATTTCAAATGGTATACAGTAAAATATCTATC
This sequence comes from Sceloporus undulatus, assembly GCF_019175285.1. Taxonomy (NCBI): domain Eukaryota; kingdom Metazoa; phylum Chordata; class Lepidosauria; order Squamata; family Phrynosomatidae; genus Sceloporus; species Sceloporus undulatus. The sequence continues at coordinate 148,433,030 of NC_056523.1, read as the reverse complement.
TATCTATCTATCTATCTATCTATCTATCTATCTATCTAT
>NC_056523.1:148395463-148422991 GCF_019175285.1 Sceloporus undulatus | reverse complement strand
TTCTGGCCGGTCTGTTTGGGCCCTCGGTCTCCTTTCTTGAGACACTGGCCTGTTACAGACAGGCCAAAATAAAGCTGCTTCGAGTCACTTTGGAGGTATGGTATTTCAATGATGCATGCGTCCTAAGAGTCCAAAACCCACACCAAAGCCACGCTCCAGTCCTAAGGACTTGAGTGCAGCTTTGGTGTGGCTTTTGGACTCTTAGGACTCATGCCTCATTGAAATACCATACCTCCAAAGTGACTCGAAGCAGCTTTATTTTGGCCTGTCTGTAACAGGCCCCAGTGATCATTAAAATTTAGTTTGCAACTGGGCCTAATCTATGTATGACTAATTCTAGGATTCTGCTCTCCCTGGGTGCGTTTACACTGTAGAAATAATGCAGTTTGACACCACTTTAAGTGCTTTTGTCTTCCCTGGCAAAGAGTGCTCCTGCCTCACAAAACTACAAATCCCAGGATTCTGTAGGATGTAGCCATGCCAGTTAAAGTGGGATCAAACTGCAGTATTTCTACACTGAAGATGAAGCATGAACACATATCAGCAGGATCTGAAATACATGTGGACATTGGATTATAATCTCAAATTTTCTTTTTGCATTTTTTAAAATGTAAATCTCTTTGTGTCTGAGTTTCTATATACATGAGATATGAATGCAAATATTACAGCCGTTTTTGTCCAGTGATCTATATTGAATCAACACATAAGGTAAAGTCAGCAGTAACATGTCAAACTCACATGTAAAATATGACTCTGCTTTTGTAAATGTTTCTTCATACTGTATATATATTTTCGATACGTTGAGAACAAAAGAAATACATGAACAAACCTTCAATGGTTCAAAGGGTTCTTAATTCTCTAATTTAACATGCGCACACATATGTACACGTAATATATTGGCCAGTTTGTGGTTTATTGATTTGTGTAATTTCTCAGAAATAACCATTAATGTTGGTCTATTCACATCACATTATTATAAAATACATTCAGTACAAAAAAAGGAGAGAACAGTGGTGATCCATGGTGTCCATGATGGAATGCTCTTTGATCCAGTGCAGGTTTCTCTATTTTGAACAGAGGAGGGAGGTTGTGCATGATTTTAACTCTCCCCACCAAGATCCCCTTCCCTCTGTAGACATAGAACAGATCAGAGATAAAAGACTGCTATTGAGACTTGGCAAAAGCTGCCCATCTTTCCTCTAGCTGAGGGAAACCTCTGTAAAATAAAAGAGCCTTCCATTAGTTGAAGGGTAGGGGCTATATACACTCTATGAAGCTGGACTTAGGACTGTGGGCTGAACATTAGAAAATCATCTAGTATAGATGATATGTTGGTGAATATCAAAACAAATGCAACAAAAACTTTTCCATTTGCATATCACAGTTGCGCTGTTTGTGGACTGTGCATTAATTTCAGGACTGCGTCAAATATCTATACACTAACTTTAAACATGGGAGCCAATGGGTTGTAGTGGTCTGAGTGTTAGATTAGGACTGGAGACTAGGGCTTGAATCCCATGAAAACCCACTGTGTGATCTTGGGCAAGTCACGCTCTCTCAGCCTCAGAGGCAAACCTCTTCTGAACAAATCCTGCCAAGAGAACCCCATGAAAGGTTCTCATTAGGGTTGCCAAAACTCAGAAATGACTTGAAGGCACACAACAACAACAACCTTAAATATGCTCAGAATATTGTACTTGATGCCTATAGCACCTGTACTCCTGAAAACTTTGTTACCGGTATTTCCTTTTTCCTGCTTTTTTAAAATATGTGAAATCTGCAAAAATAGCAAACAGTGTGCGTTTGTGCCTTCAGACCTAAAGGGCTAAGTCTCGATTGTTCTAAAACATGTGAAATAGCTGAAAAGTCTAATTAGAGTGTCATAATTAATAACATACATACAATGGTATTAAAGCCTTCAAGCAATTAATATTCTCTCAAGTGACCAAAAGGGTTACTACAACAGGCCCACAGTCACCTTGTAGCTGGAAGGATATCATAAAGGGAAAAACCTTGAGGGTGCTGAATTTTAGACAGGGTAAATTAGTGAAATTTACTCTGGTTTCCCTCTGGTCCTCTTACAAGTAGAGTCTGTCCCTTTGTGTTTACTCTAGAATGTCATTTCAATGCTCTGGATGAATACATAAAATGCAAAAGGCCAGGCTCTGGGTGGAGTACTTAGGACTGATGTCTCCTGCAAACCTAATATGGTAAAATGGCCTGAAATTGGTTTTCTTCCTCTTGGATATTGTTAACAATGCAAATACAGTAGAAACTCCATTTTCTCCCAAAGCGCTGGTTAGCTGAAGGTCTTGATGATCAAAACCTGCAGTGGATCTTCCATGTAGCTCCACGTTAACTCAACCTTGTATGTAAATAGCACGCCTATTTATCCAAGTCACTAGATATCCCCTCAGACTTTGCGGATAAATGAGAAGCTGAAGTTGCTGTATGCAATACCAGTACAATAGTACAGTCATTCTGTGTATTGCAGCAAGATTTTCTGTTCAGCATAATAAACTAAATAATACTTGGGGATGATGGTCCCGCAAATTGTTTTGGTGAGAAGGGGTTTGCATAAGAGAGAGTAGGACTTCCATGTGAGCAATCTCTCGGGTGTTAGCAAATGGCTGGATGGAAAGGAGACAGTGTCAGCTCTCTCTGGGCTAAGTCTTCCTGGTAAATTGTTTATTTCTTTTGCCTATCAGATGGTTGTGTTCAGTGCCAAAGTTGCAATTGTCTCTCCTTCCTTCCTTCCAGCTGTCTCTGAGGATTAAATTCTAAACTGGAATCAGAAGCTGTTGTTTTTTCTTGTTTTTTAAATGGAGGCAGGGTAGTATGGCATTACCGGGAAGTGATGGGGCCAAAACAGGTGGAATTGTGTACTGCTTTAAATTTTTGAGAGAGAGAATTGTTGCTTCCAGTTTTCTAAGACCATGAAAAGCAGCCCACAGTCGCTGGAGACTGGTGGCTCAGAGAGACAGTATCCCTTGATCTCTCTCACACATTGATATGCAGCTGTGTCTCCAATACATGTCCACTGAGCATGGCAGAAAGGAACAAAAGCAGCCCCGGGTGGGAGTGAATAGATCTTGAGGCAAGCTGCCTTGAAACTTTTTTTTTTTTAAATTACTTTAAGATTTCATCTCAGTCATTAGAGAAGCATGGGCTGAGAACACATGAACACACGAACACACACACGCCACACACACCCAGTTACAGCCAGCCAGTTGCAGTGCAGAGATGATAACCCGTCATCTTTTATGGAGCAAGCTTGAAGATTTCCCCAAGTTTCATTTAGCTATTTATCATCCTGGCAGGAGATACCCCCCTCCCAAGCCCATACTAGTCTATCTTTTCCTTCCCATCCCCCCTCCTCCTATTTCCCCCTCCTCCTCAGGCTCCCGAGAACATGAATTGTATATTTTTTCCCCTTAAAAAAGAAAGAAAATAAAAGTGTGTGTCAAAGTTAAAACAGATTTTGAGATTAACTTGTCTACTCCTTATTAGTGGCACTCCTTCTGAAGATTAGAGAGGACAGGGCGGGAGTAGAGGAAGGTAAAGACACATGTGTCAGGCAGAAAGAAAGCAGAATCCCGAAAAACCAAAATCTTGCAGAATTACAGTTGAGTGGTTTCATCTGTTCATTAGTTTTATTATTTGGATTTTCCCAGAGATGCCGTTAGTCTGGTTGCATCTGTAAAATACTGATGGGTTAGGGCTGGATTAACTGTGGGGTATGTCCAAGTAGTCCACTTTGGATGTTAAAGGGCTCTGGGCAGCCCACCACTTCCTCCCAAAACCTGGTAGAAGAAAGAGGCCTGAGACTGAGGATTGGAGCTTTGTTTCAGAAAGGGACTACTGGTTTAGCAACAACCCTCTCTTTGATATACAGTATTGAGGTTTTGTTGTCATGTTGTGAGTCATCCTGGTGAAAGTCAGAGATGTAAATTCAAGCAGTGGCATGTGATCTAAAGCTCTCTCTCTCTCTTTCTCTCTCTCTCTGTATGTGTGTGTGTGTGATAGAGAAAGAAACCAAAGTTGAACTGGCCACATGTGATTAAGGTTTGGGTCGTATACAGTACTAGACAATTGTTAATTTAATCATAAATATTTTGAAATGCATGTAGCCTGCTTTGCCAAAGTGGTGACTTCCCAGTGAAATAAAAGGCCTCAGTCAATATACAGATTGCAAATAGTTGGGAAGCACTAGTGAATTTCACTAAAATCTTTAGGGTAATTGGCACAAGAAAGAAAGCTGTTTACTTTTACTTTTGGGTGAAGCCCACCATAGCTGTGCATTCATTTAAATGTTTGGAGTTCTGTACAGGGGCCGAGGAAATGATGGAAGTCTGGAATAGAGACAGGTAAATGTGGAAATGTAATGTAAGCCAGTCCTAAGCAGAGCTTGGAAAAGTTATTTGTAAAGCTGTAACACCCAGAACCCTCCAACCTACATTGGGGGAGCCATGGTCCAACAAAGTAATTTTCCCAGTAGGAGCATATATTAATGTCCAGATGCCAAGGGGCAAGAAACACAGATGGACTCCTTCAATATGACCACTACTCCCTGGCCTATCAGAGGACTGCAGTAGGGTAGGCAATGCCCCTTAGTCCAATGGTAGCCATGTCTCCATTTCCATGCTTTGTTCTGAGGACTGAAATAAATCAAATGCCATGTCTGCACAAAGTCACAAAGCATCTCCATTTTCAAAGGCGATATACCTGTACCCTCTAAAGGCAGCAGATGTTGGCTGATTCTGTAAGTCAAGCAGGGTCAACCCTGGTTAGTACTTGGATGGGAGACCAGCAACGAATCCCACGTGCTGTAAGCTATATTTCAGAGGAAGAAACTGGCCAAACCACTTCTGAGTATTCCTTGTCTAAGAAAACTCTATGGAAGTCATGTGGTCAGCATAGGTTGACAGGCCACTTGAAGACACACACACATATACATATATACCTGTAACAGATACTAGAAGCACACAGCGAATGGCTTTCTTCATGTTGTCTTAGTTGCCTCAAATCAGGGCATTGTGGCCACTGTTGAAAGAGAATGCAGGACCAAATCAATCTTTGGTGCCATCCAGCAAGACAGCTCTTACCTTCTTTTCATCAAGGTTTATGCAACTGCAATAGATAAGGCACATAGGCCAAAATAAGCCCAAGGTTACACGGGAGTACATTTGAAAGCATTATGGCTTTCAAAGATTTCATGCAGCAATGAAAGAAGCCTCCTCCTCTCAGGGACGTAGCCAGGATTTTAGGAAGGGGGGGGTCCAGACTAAGTGCCACCATTATAATGGGGCTTGGGTGCGGCGGCGCAGCAGCATGCACCATTCATTTTTCTAATGGACACCAAGAATACCCCCCCCCCTTGGCTACATCCCTGCTCCTCTCCTCTTTCATTAATTTAAAGAAAATCCTGCAATTCAGAAGCTGTTTTCTTCATGATGCTTAGACTCAAAGAAGTTGCACACCCTGCCATGAGAATGCCTTTAGATGTCAAGAGAGGAACAATCTTTCTACCAAGTCATTTATAATTGTTGCTTGCATTACAACAGAGGCTTTCTGTAAAAATAATCCTTTTGTCCTGACAAGTTCCACATCCCAGGCCTGTGCTTGATTATGGAGAAAAAAGGGCTAGAGACTGAACACTGGTCTCCTACAGGGATATTTCAGGACTCCACAAACTCCAAAAGAGTATGAGATGGGCAACTGTATTGGCCAAGAAACATTTGTTCTGCACACTTGCTGGAAATGTCTGTTTGCCGTCTCTTTCTGATTTCAGAAGCATGTTGCTAGGAGTCACTTGGAAGCTGTGTGCTCTGCCTGTGTGTGGTGTGCTTGTGTCACACACACACACACACACACACACACACACACAACCATGTGCAATGTGATGATAGCATAATTAAATATTAAAACACCCTGGTATTACAGCATTTTAAAAATGTACTTTTCAGAAGCATATTTATGACAGTTCCTCTCTGTCAGGACTGACTCAGCTGTCTCCTGGAAAGGGTGCATTCATTTTTGGCAGGCAGAACTAACTCAATCCATTCATAGGATCATAGAGTTGGAAGAGACCACAAGTACCATCAAGTCTAACCCCCTGCCATGTAAGAAGACACAATCAAGGCACTCCTGACAGATGGTCATCCAGCCTCTGTTTAAAAACCTCCCAAGAAGGAGACTCCACCACACTCCAAGACAGCATATTCCACTGTTGAACAACTCTTACCATCAGGAAGTTCTTCCTAATATTTAGTAGTCTGAATCCATTACTCTGTGTCCTGTCTCTGGAACAGCAGAAAACAAGCTTACTTCATCTTCAATATGACACCGCTTCAAATACTTAAACAGGACTATCATATCATCTCTTAACCTTCTCTTCTCCAGGCTAAAGGTACCCATCTCCCCAAGTCTCTTTTAATAGGGCATGGTTTACAGACCCTTCACCATTTTGGTCATCCTCCTCTGGACACACTCCAGCTTCTCAATATCCTTCTTGAACTATGGTGCCCAGAACTGGACACAATATTCCAGTTGAGATCTGACCAAAGCAGAACAGAGTGGCACTATTACTTCCTTTGAGCTAAACACTATACTTCTATTGATGCATCCTAGAATCACATTGGCCTTTTTAGCTGCTGCATCACACATTCCTCTGTGTAGGGAAGAAGGATTGGAGAAGAGGCTCCTCAGAAATTCTGTCAGTGCCTCTGCTGGATTGCTGAGCTCCTTCCTTCAGCACTGGGAGGAACAGAGTCGTGTGTAATATACACTGGCTAGAAAGGGCTTTAATAGACAATAGGAACGGGGCTTCCTTTAGCCTAGGCAGTGAATCTTTTACAGCTGATCTACTGAAAATTCTATAAATAGTACATAGCAGGCTCTAGTAACATTATGGTAAGTACAAAAAACCATGCCTCTTAAGTGTATCCACACAACAGAGCTGTACCTGTTCGATCTCACTTTTACTGCCCTGGTTCCATCCTATGTTATTTTGGGTTTTGCAGTCTGGTGAAATACTTGGAATCCTCTAGTGCACTCCCCTGAAGTATAGCATTGGAGCTGTCTAGGAGAAAATTCAAAGCACCTCACCCAATTGCCAACCCTAGGATTTCATAAGGTGGAACCATTACAGTTAAAATGGTGTCAAAGCACTACAATTGTGGAGTGTAGTATAGGTATGCACTTCATCATATTGCCTCAGAGGCATTATGGTTCTGTGACCACAGTTGCTGAGGAATATGAGCAGGAGAGTGCAGGAACTCCCTTGTCCTCCTTGGGGGGAAGCATATGCATCTGGCTGGTTATGGTAGGAACAGAAGGCTAGATAGGTCTTTGGTGTGAAGATCAGGCCTTTAACTCCCCAAAAAAGAAAGAGTACAAGTGTATGCCATTCTCCTCCATACTATCAGATAACCACCTTTGATGGGGAATGGAATAGAGAAGAGAGTATATTCCCATAGCCAGCACAGACCTAGATAAACAGATCCAGCTCAAGAAATGTTACAGCTGGGAAAGAGGGTGCCTGTCAGCCCAGTGCTTTGATAGCCACACTGGTCCCTCTGATTCCATAAAGTGCTGGCAACTGTTTTATTTGAGCAACTCTCAATATTTTACGTAGAATTTTTAAAAGATACAATATTTTGAAATCAACACATGCTTGTTTACAGGAGCTGTGGTCTACTACAGAAGATGTGTGAATTATGTTAGAGTGGCTAAATACATCTGCCTTAACTCTTTTTTTAAAAAAAATAATTTCCATGATTTAGGGTTGAAGCCCATTCACACTAAAGAGTAATTCCAAATAAATATAGTGACCCTTATATCTTAGTAAACATAAACAGGATAAAGCTGGTAGAATAACTTCTAAACTGAAAGGCTTCTCTTCATTAAATAAATAAAGGTAGAATCTCACCAGCCTCTCCATGAAATATATTTTAATGTAGGTTTGTGGACAACCCCTCCTTGGTCTTGTCTAAGGATGCGAGGACACTTTACAAAACATGTATTACATGGTTAATTGGTAAATGAATTAGGAGCCTAGTACTATTTCTTCCCATGTATGAGCTTACATTTTAAAAGTACAAGTGGAAGCTATGCAGGATTAGACTGGCTAGTACTTGGATGCAAGACAGTCAAGGAATACCAGGTGCTTTAGGCTATATTTCATAGGAAGACAATGGCAAACCAACTCTGAGTATTCCTTGCCTACCAAATTCCTATGAAGCGAATGGGGGCACCATAAGTCAAGAGGTGACTTTAGGGCTCATACACAAAGATGGGATAGGGAAGTAAATAATTCAGCAAGTGATTTGGTAGTGTCTGGAGTGTATCGACGGTTTTGAACAGTGCTTGGTCAATAGGGTCTATTTGTTCAATCCTTTTGGACATTAGCAGAGTATATGCATGTTAGAAGCAAGCAGGCAGGTTCTCTTTTCTTCACCCCGTCCCCTCTTCATTCCCTACCTGTATCTTTAAGACATGAGTAAGAAAACAAATGTCAAAAGCAAACTTTGAGTCTTTCAAATGCAAATATGCAAGGTTTCAACTGAATCTGCTTTGGTTGTTTAAGTAGAAGGAAAAATTGTAGTTCTTGAGATCTCATCCATTCTTTAGGATGTACAAATTCTGGAAGTTGTAAGGCAATGGCAGAAGGGATGGACATTTGGGACAGAAACTGAAATGAGTGTAATACCTACTTACATATTAAGCATAAAGAAGATTATCACACAAAGCTTCCCTCATCATACTGTTGCGGCTTTTTAAACACCCAAAACAACAACAATTCTTTTCATACTACCATACAATAGCAAACTGATAATAGGTTGGCTATGGATCTTATCTCACTGCCATTCCGTTTACTCGTCAGCTATCCAAGATTAAATAAGTAGTCATGCCTTCATTGAGAGTGGGCAGAGAAACCTCTTTAAACCTCGTTTTTCCTGCCAAATGAAATGATTGCCTCCTCGTGAGTAAGGAGGCTTTCCTTCATTGGGAAAGAGTGGGAGGATGCAGAGCTGTTGTTTGTTGTTAACTGCCTCATGTCGACATCAACCCATGGTGACCCTGCTAATGAGACACCTCTAAGACACCCTGTCCTCCACTGCTCTGCATAGCTCCTGCAAATGATTTCTTTAATACAGCCCATCCATCTAGCATGTGGCCTTCCTCTTTTTCTGTTTCCCTCTGCCTTTCCTAATTGTTTTTCCAACAATTCATGTCTTCTCATGATGTGTCCAAAGTTTTGTCATTTTGGCTTCCAGGGAGATGCAGTGAAATCTCTTTTAAATCCCATTTCTCTTGCCAAATGAAATTATTGTCTACTCGTGAGTAAGGAGGTTTGCCTTCATTAGGAATGGGTGGATACAATAGGAATAGCAAGTACATTTCTATACTGCTTCTCAGTGCACTTAAGCACTCCCTAAGCGGTTTACAAAGTGTAATCTAGTTGCCCCCAACAAGCTGGGTACTCATTTTAGTGACCTCAGAAAGATGCCAGGCTAAGTCGATCCTGAGCCCCTGGCTGGGATTGAACTCACAACCTAATGGTTTATGAGTGAGTGACTGCAGTACTGTACAGGTATTTAACCACTGTGCCACTAGAAAAACCTCTTTTAATCCCCTTCTCTGTGAATTACCCCAGAATGACCTATCGCACATGCTTCAATAATGGGTTAACTGCATGATGGACAGCTATTCATGGGATTTCCCCATTCATTAAAAGTTGTGGCAGAAGCACAAATGGGTTACAGGATAGCTACTGTCCAGCTACAAGGCTGTGGAATAGGATCTTGCCATTAAAGTGAACATCGAGCTTCTATCCTGCTATTAAAGAGCAGTGTGATAATTTCAAATTTTACATTTTTGCTTTCAATTATGCAAAATACACTGTTTAAAATTTAGTAGATTAAACAGTAGTATTTTGACATATTTATGAATTTATAGCTCAGTTTTATTCCTGTATTAAACATTTTCAGGCCACCTTTAAGCGTACGAAACTGTCCAAAGCAGCTTGCGTAAAGAAATCCTATGCACAGTTACTCAGATTTCAGATCCAAACTATTTAGTGCATCTTATCCCTAGATAAGCCTGTATAGGATTGTCGCCTCTAAAGTGCCTTACAGGACCATCTTAAACCACATGGGCAGCCACTTGAGAGAATTTGTTGGAGGAGTGGACAGCAGTGGCAGAGCCTCTCTGCCACTGAAGAGAAGTTCTGCCAATCAGAGTATGCATATAACTGATAGTCTCCCCTTGCCTAGGTGTACATCTACTGATTCATCTGAGGAAGTAGACCAAGTCTATGAAAGCTTATGATACAACTTCTTTTGCAGTTAGTCTGAAAGCTGATACAAGATCCCTTTGCATACTGATATTTCAGGCTAACACAGCTAGATCTCTGAAGTCTCCTGCTCCTGTTCTTTTTAGTGGTAGGACCCAAAAACAGAGCATTTCAGCAGAAGAGGTAGCCTCAGATTAATTGGATTCTAGATACCTCCATTGCCCTATAACTTTCCAAAAAAGACCCTTGCTTATGACACCTGCACCACTGGAACTAATGCGAGAGAGAAGTAAATGAGAGCAAACAACTGCTTACTTATGACACAGTTTACTTGTGGACTTCCTTCTGGCAGGAATAGGTTGAACCAAAGGCCTCAGTTCAAGAAGCTGATTACACAGGCCTGCGAAAATTAACATCATAAAAACATTTAAAGTGTATGCTGGTTTTATAGGAATTTGGCATTTTAAATCCAAAAAATTATCTCAGATTTTCTCCATCATGGACATTTTTTACAGCTTGCTTTCATGTTTTTTTGTTTGTTTGTTTGTTGTTTTTTGTAATATGTGACAGAATGAAATGATCCTGCAAAGAATAAGAAAGGGGTTAAAGTTTTCTTATGGACTTTCAGAACATTTTAATTTGCTCATATGAAACACCAAAATCCATTCAAAAGCACTGAAAGAAACTGCACTAAACATCAGTGTCTGTACATAATCAAAGCTGAGTAACAACTGGATTGATAAAAAAAATATCAGATTTGTGAAGGAACTGTGTGTGGTATGACATTTTTTTTATTCAGCACCCAAAAATATATTAAAAACCACTATAATATTGAAAAAAAGTTTTTTTTTCAATCACAGGTCTGTTTTAATGATGGCCAATTTAACTAGATTAGGAAGAGTGATTTTGGCAAAATGTGTGTGATTTCTCAAAAGAATTAAAAATTGCATTTTCATTTTTTTTACATGATTATATGTCTTTTGAGGGAGGGAATCAATTCCTTGACATGGAGACAGATATGAGAAGTCCATGTTTCCTTTACAGCCATTCCTCTCTGTATAAGTAGTAATAGTGCCTTCTGAGATACTTTCAGCTGTATCCTTCCCAAATCACATCTTTATCTTTCTCAATTAAGCCTCACTGTTCCAGATTTGGTTACATTTTATTCACTTACATTTTGCTTTTCACTCATCTACCTGTATGTAATCTAACAGCAGAGCAAAAAAGAAACCCTCTTTTTAAAGCTGAAGTGGGATTCACAGAATAAAACCAATATTTATCTTACTGGTGGTTGGAAGGCACACACCTATAAATTTTGCTTTATTGCATACAGTTTGTTTTGGTCATTCGTTTTCTCCCACCCTTTCCCTTCTTACTTGAGGCATCAATTTGAAAAAACCAACAACCCACTAGATTTAAGTAGCTCTTTGCAGGAGTCTTGTTTCTTTGAAACCCTTTCACAGAAGTTACAAATTCTGAGCCATTAGAAGTACCTCAGTTCCGACCTTCGGAGCGCTTCTTATTTATCTAGAGGGGGCAGAGGGCAAAGGCAAGCTGCAGACACTCAGTGTTTCTTTTTCCCCTACTTTAAAAAAGAAAGTTTGGCAGCTTGTTTTAATATAGCATGCTTTGTGACTCCCCCTTCCCAGGCCTTTCTTCTGTGCCTCCCAGAAAGCTAACTGTGACCTCAAGTCGGACAGTGAGATGCTCACCTTACAATATTAAGGGCCATGGTACTCATTTTAACAAGTAGGTTTCTAACGTTTATGAAATCCACTACTGAAAATGTTTATGTGGCTGAACCAATTGCAAAGACAGTGGTATGTGCATTGGTCACACAGTCTCTGACAGTCTTCTACAGTATGTGGCCAAATAACAGTGAGCAAGCATTATTAAAGATGGATGTTTTGGACATAATCCATTACACCAGCCATGTTTTGTTGTAGATCAAACTATTTGGAACGCTAAAGGATTTGAACTCATGCATTTATGACCATAGCACGGGCTGAGGATAGCCACTTCCTACATTTCCAAGGCTACTCTGCTCTCTAGATGATGCAGGAATTCTTATTTTGCTCCCCTAAGGCTTATATATTGTCAGGCTTTCCATAATATAGTTATGCGGACATTGTTTCTTGATTCTAATTTGACTGGGCTAGAGACTTACAGGTTTTCAGTTAGCCATCCTTGGTTTATATACCACTGGCATATTGCCTCATCTACAACCAGGTGAAGAGATTTAACTATACAGTATAAGTTATAGCCACATATATTCTATTTAGCTTCAGAAATGCTAGATTTTGTAGCCTGTACATATGCAGACACACAGGTCCAAATATTATTGTAATAGTCCTAACTAGAGTTGGTTGGTGTTTGCCTTCAAGTCATAATCTGCCTTATGGAGACCCTAAGGCTGCTCATGGGATCATGGCAGAATTGGTTCAGAGGGGTTTGCCCTTGCCTTCCTCGGAGGCTGACAGAGTGTGACTTGGCCAAGATCACCTGGTTGATTTCCATGACACAACAGAGAATCAAAAGCGGGGGGGGGGGGGGACAGAGCAGGGAATTAAAACCTGGTCTCCCAGAGTCTTAGTCCAACACTTAAATGATTACACCATGCTGGCTTTTACCTAACTTAAAAAGACCCATTGAATCAGTGGGATTTACCTATGTGTTAACTCATCAATCAACAATTGGGTCTCTTTTATGCAGTGCCACCTTCTTCCATACAGACACCATGCTTTTAAATAAGTTATTAGCCACCTTGTGCACAGTTATTGGGAGAAAGGTGGGGAATAACTAACTGAATATTCATTTATTGACTCATTTATTACTACAAATGAGTTTTATCAAGTCTTTTTGGGCCTGCCTTAAATGGATTCTGGTCTGCATATGGCTAGTGGGTTCACACTTTGTGCAGTAATATGGGGCTTGATTTGGCTATACTTTTATGTTGTCCTGTGGTAAGGAGCTCAAGAAGGCAGGATAGGTGCCAAATGGCAGGATAGGTGCCAAATCCTTGAGACTGGAGAAAGTGTGACTCTCTCATGGTTATCCAGTTGGGCTTTGAGGAAAATGGTAATCTGATCTCAACCAGTCCAATGCTGTGGTCTCTTTCACACAATATAGTTATATCATTTTGATGCTAGTTTAATTGCTATGGCTGCATCCTAGGGAATTGTGGGATATATAGTTTAATGAGGCACTAGAACACTCTGACAAAGCATTCTAAATAGCTCTTGACTCTACAAATTCCAGGATTTCACAAAATAGAACCATGGCAGGTTATGTGCTATACTTATGGAGTGTAAAAGAGACTTGTAACTACACTGGCTCTCAGAGCAAAACTAAGAGCAAATATTGCTGATATCCCATTTTCAAAGCATACCAGGTGTGTGTGTCCCAGGTACACAGTGCAGATTGGTATAGTTCCACCATAAGCCATGAGGCATTTCTGCATCAACAGAACCAGTCAAATGTGCATCTCACTATCCACGACCACCTCTTATTTGATCCCTGCAGGTCTAGTCTACATCGGTCTTCATCCCCACAAGTCTAGCCTACATAAATCCTTAGGATATTGCTTCATGTATACAGGAGTGGTATGTATATGTCCAAAGAAAGACATCATGATAGCATAAAACTGATTTGAAGTACATTTTTGACTTTGTATTCTTTAGGTACCTGTGATAGGATTAGGAGGCCTACAGGTTACACTTTCTTTGCTGTAGTAGACTGGACAGGGAGTTGGGAAGTAAAAGACTTGATTTGGAAACCACACCAGGGTAAAGGAGGCTATGTGCCATCATTTATCTTTTATATGTTCGACTTGGGTAGCCATATCAGACAAAAGTGAGAGAGAGAGAATTTCCAGGGCTCCAGCAGTGGATGAAACTATGCACATCATATAGCAGCCACCCTACCCTAGCCACATGGATCCATTCATAGGAGCTAGGATCTCTCAGATTGCAGGAGGGAGCCCTACCTAGGTGGAACATTTTATATTTTACTTACACTGATTCAAAGTTTCACTCCGGGGGTACAAATTCACACAATATGTCAGATAATGCTGACATATCTAAGCTGATCAGGAGGAGGAGCACTGCATGGGCCAATTGTCTGATTCCAGTCTCAGCCCTTTTAAGCCGCCCTTTTCCAGGAATCAATTTCCACATGCAACTTGCTATTTTGTCCAGCAGGCCTCATTCCCCTCATGCCATCCCTCTTCTTACTAAGATTGAGCTGGTTTTAGAGGAAATTAAAAATTTGGGGGGAGAATTGGAGATATAGGAGGAGGTAGGATGGGCAACCTGGCATCCTCCAGATGTTTTGGATGAGAACTCCCAATTATTATAGATAATGGGAATTGTTATTCAGAACATGTGGAGAGTTGCCTAACCCTGAAAGCAAGCATTTACTAACTAACATACTTGGGGGAAACTCTTGTTTTATCCTGAATACAGTATATAATTCCTTTATATTAGCAAGACTCTTGTCTCTGTTGATGACAGGAAAGGTTCGGAAAGAGAATTGAGATAAAGGCACAAGATCCAAAATGATTTTGTCCCTAGACATGCTAGTTCACACTGCTGCTATGGAGCTGTGAAACTTACCAACGTCACAGTAACAGCAGTTTTACACTTGGTCTTCTAAAGTGTGAATTACACCACCCAGGGTGAAGAGGGAACAATCACAAGCTGAAGCTGATACAAGAAACTACATAGATGTGACAGGAACCAGCTCTCCTTCTGATTTCATTGGCTAAGAATATCCCACTGCAAGGCATGGTTAAGGATGATTGGTTGCACATTTGCATTATTATTTATGACATTCTGCATCATGTAGGGCAAATGTTATCCTTAGCTGAGAGAAAAGAACATCTATTGACTATTGGAGGGTAGCCTCTGTTCATAGCACATATAGAACTGCTCCTAGAACTCCTAGAGGGTTGTGATCTGCATTGAAATAAATAAATAAAATGTATGTGTGCAAACCACGTGTGTGTGTGTGTGTGTGTGTGTGTGTGCATGTATGTATGAATGAAGAACAGCTATGAGCATAAACTAGAGTTCTTGGAAAAAAATCTATAAGAATTTAAAGATATATACCCAGGAGTAGCTGTTAGCTAAGGATATTATGGTAATATCTTTATCAGGCCTACCAAAAGCTCATCATAAATTATGTAAGCTTTGGAAGCTCCCATCCTTCTTTTTCAGGCACAGATGTTAAAAATAATTTTTGGAGGAAAAATGTAACGATGGAGAGTTGCAGAGCTACATCTTTCCTGAGATGTTAAAGGTATTTTTAAGATGGTCTTGGAAGGAGAGTTGTTGCAAGTAGAATGCCACACCCCTTGTTGACCATGAGGCATCTGGGAACACAAACACATGAAGTAAAGCAATACATTTTCCTTCTTTATTGGTACAAGCAGAGACTCCTTTGAGATCAAAAAGATTCACCTCTCAGTAAAAGAAGGTTTGATGACTATTGATTCAGTTTGTGTCTCCTGAATCTAGTGTAGTGGTTGTCAAGCTGCTCTTTAGCGATGTTTGCAACTGAGACCAAAGAACATACACAGTGGCCATGATTGGAATGCATCACAGTCATAGCCCATGTCAATCAAAGGAGTAAATCATCACCTCAGTGGCATCAGAAGTCACTAATGGCCATCTCTGGGACAGAATGCATTATTACAGTGTTGGGCTATTGTGGTCCTCCAAATGTTACTGGAGTGCAACTCATACAGGACTTTTCCATTCAGTGGTGGCCAAAGAGTTGTAGTCTGACAACTGGAGGCCCACAGTTGCCTACCCCTGCTGCAGTAGATTGATACAGAGCATAATTAAATAGGACCTAATGTGAAATGTCAACATAGTGATGGCCTACCTATGAATCTGGCTGCATATATGAGCTGGATTCTCCATTAGTTCATATCAAGTATGGCGTCTCTTTGAAAACCTTGGCCAAAATCAACAGGTCTCAAGGGAATTTGTTCAACTGGCTTGTGTGGAACTTGACAGCTCCCATCTTGTCCTGAAACATATGGTCTTCTGTGCTTATTCATTTTCTGGTGCAGAACAGTTCTTTCATACTCAGGTACCAGTATATTAACTCTTACGTTTGCTGCCTTTCAGTGGCAGTGGTTCCCAATCTTCTTATAAACAAGGATCTTCTGCTGAGAACATATTCATTAGCCTCAGCCTTTGATCCTTTAGCCACCCATCATCTTCCCATGGGGCATATTTCAGAACATCAACTGCTAGAAGGTCTGATTTCTAGCCCAGAGATTTGCAAAATCCATTGGCAGGCCTTGCATATTTTGCAATCTATATAGTTGTTGTATCTCTTGAGTATTTTCTTTGCTCATCAGTTCTCATTAAATATGTCAGGTTAATATAATAATTAGTTCTATTGCTCATATGGAGGTGTGGTCCAAAGCCAGATACTGTTTCTGTTATTCTGAGAAGCCTCTGGGAAAGTAAGGTATTGATCCACCAATATAAAGATTAGTATAACAAGAAGAAAAAAAGGTGTTTATGGTACCTTTAAAATAAACAGATATATTTGGGCATGAGTTTCTGCAGTTTATAATCCAATTCCTCAGATGCACAATGGCATACAGTATATATGAGCCTCAGCCTTATATGAAATGCTACATAGTTACTTCATACCTTCCATGCCAGTCTTACTTGAGAGCCTAGTTTCTGTATTTCTCAAGTAGGTTGTGGTTCCATTTAATACTAATAATCTCTCTTGCAATTGTTTTTATGTGGGCTCTATGAAGCAAAAATCATGCATCCTCTCATCTAATCATAGTTTATGGAGATAAAAAGGTACATATAGCTATATATTCTTTCCTTACAGGAAAAACTATCAATTCAAAAGAAGCTATAATGATGCTGCTGATCTTACCAGTAGTTGTCCTCTGCAAACACCATTTCATAATCTTTAGCAACACAAACTCTGGATATGCAAGTTACTATAGGGGAAAAGTTTTTTTCTTGTGGTTTTTGCAATGTCCCATGATTGCACCAACGGTTAAAAAGCCAGTGGTCTTATCTGTATGTTTCTGTAAGGGTGGTACATAAGTGTTGCAAAGGACCTGTGTATATCCAGAGAACCATTTTGTAACAAGTAAAGTAGGATGTTGTCAGGTCTCATATCCACAGTGCACAGTTACAGCAGTTTGATTCCACTTTAACTGCCATAGCTCCATCCTATAGAATACTGGAAGCTGTAGTTTCATGAGGTACTTACAATTCTCAGCCAGAGTGCTTCAATGCTGTAGTTCAGCGATGTGGATTACAAAGGTCTAAGGT
Source organism: Sceloporus undulatus (assembly GCF_019175285.1). Lineage (NCBI taxonomy): Eukaryota > Metazoa > Chordata > Lepidosauria > Squamata > Phrynosomatidae > Sceloporus > Sceloporus undulatus. Next base: position 148,405,375 of record NC_056523.1, on the reverse strand, counting down.
CACAGAATGGCAAATCCCAGGACCTATGGTAGTTAAAATGGGATCAAACTGCTATAACTGTGCAATGTGCATACATCCACTGTTGGGTATCTTCCACTCTGATCCTTTAGAGTGAAAAGTGAAGGATGGTTGGAGAAAGATAACCTTGGAATTCTAGAGAACTGATTAGTCCACCCAACACATTTCTTATGAAATAATTATTTTTAAAAAACCTATTTGACTGAGTTTTAACCACCCACCCAATCCCTCATGAAAGAATTATTTTTAAAAACACTCTTTGGCTGAGTTCGAACTAGCCTGCTGGCAGGACACAAGTTCCCACTAGCATACTAGTCACTTGAGTTCGAGTGACTAGTATGCTAGTTCAGAGGCTAAGAATGCCCATATTTGAAAGACATATCAAATTATTTAAAAGACATAATAGCAAGGCCAAACCGTTTTTTTTAAAAGAACACAAAAATCTATATCTATATCTATCTATCTATCTATCTATCTACACACATACATATACATACACAGAGAGAGAGAGAGAGAGAACTTGGAGGTACTGTGCTAAAAGTAACTGTGTTACCTACAGCATGTTACTTTTGTGGGTAAAAAGGGCATAAAGTAATAAAGTAACACAATAGCATTTTCCATATGATAATATTTACTTGGGTTTTTATTACTTTTTTTGCTAAAAATGTTTTCATACCTTTTTAGATCTCTCTCTCTTTCTGTGTGTTTTACAATTAGCAGCATAATGAGTATCATAATGAGGTACTGAAATACACAATTGTAACTCTAAGCACTTTCTCCACTACTCTCAGGATGGTCTCTGCAACAAATTATGTAACAAATTACCTGTAACTTTCTCGCTGTGGCATGAAATAATAGAAGGATGATTGTAGGCCTCTGTAGGATAGAGGCCTACAGAATCATAGTATTGGAAGAGATCTCAAGGGCCTTCAAGTTTGATATGACTTAGAGATATGTAAAATCATGGTGCCCATCATCCCCACTTAGCATAGCCATTGACCAAACTGTTTGGAGGTGAAGGTAGTTTTTATAGTCTGACTGCTTTTCCACACTGCAGAAATAAATAAGTTTGATACCCCTTTAATTGGTGTGGTGCCATCCTGTGGAATCCTGGGATTTGTAGCCTTGTCTGTCAGAGCACTCTAGTGCCACACCAAACTAGGAATCACAGGATTCTCTAGGTCAGAGTCGTGCCAGTTAATGTGGTGTCAAACTCTGCGGTGTGGACACATCTGCAGAGCATCAGTTGGGAAGTTTAGTAACTACGAAGGGCAATTATCCCCTTTTTATACCACTTTCAACACTAAGGTGGGGGACGGGATTATTGTCTTTAGTGGATAGTTGTCAGAATTATGTACATCCTGCCTTTAACATTTGTCTCCTACCAGACTCCTAAGAGCACTTTATAGTTGAGTTGCCAAAGGACTTCAGGATCTACATGGAGCTTTTAACCATTGGCATTGATCAGGATATCTGTTTTGCATTCACTCCTTTTCTTTCCCTCTGCCGCTCTCCCCTTTCTCTCTGTCAAAAGCCGGCAGATTGCAAGTGGCACTTATAACGTACAGACTAGGTTGTGATTACCCATTGGATAACATTTTAATTGTGCTTCTGGCACTCTGTCAAGCTAATTTGAACTGCATTTCAATATTACAACATTTATTTAGGACCATAACAATATGGATTAATCTTAAATTATAATACAGGGAGACTTCTGTTACACTTATTTCCTATTTGCCAAATATTTTAAAATGAAGTCCTGACAAGTAACAAAAACAACAACTAACCCACCCACCCCCCTTTCCAACCCCCTTAAAAGCACAGATGGGACGTAGACGAACAAGACGAAAATGACATATATTTATTAATGATACCAGCAGCACTTCTGGTTGCAAAACAGAAAGTAAGTAAAAGTAAGGATTTCACTTTTGGAGTCTGCCTTTTTTTAATTGCAGTCAGGGGCAAAGCAGTGACAAACCACCATCCAGGTTGTACAAGTGGCTGGTTGCAGTCTGTTGAGAAATTAAGTCCTGCTTCACACAGTGAATTTAATGTGGCAGGAAGCAGCTTGGAATATCCATTGGTAAACATGGTAATACACATGTGTGCAGGCTTATGCATACACTCACAAATGTAGTGGAGAAATACTGCAGTTTGACACCACTATAACTGTCATGGCTCCATTCTATAGAATCTAGTCTTGTGTGGCACCAGCAATACTTGGCAGAGAAGGACATCCCAGGATTCAATAGGATGGTGCTACTACAACACTTAAAGTGGTGTCAAAGTGCATTTATACAGTGTAGATGCACCCACAGTTATAAAACCTGTTACCATAGTTAAACCCTACAGTCATAATCACCTTGTTTTCATACTACATTAATATTAATACAGTGTCCCAATGATGGTTAGCCTGTGTGGACAGGAGATATAATTCATGAACTTGCTTTAGGTTCCAGTTGAGTCTTTTAGCAAATTAACTTGGCTTGCTCTCTGGTTTCAGAGTGCTCCTCCCAAACACAAAGCAGAACAAAACAAAACAAAACAAAAATCCCGTTTATCCAATCATTTTTTTCAATGACGCTGCACCCATTCATTCATTTATTAATATTTTCATAACTAATTTCAGCCAATAAGCCCTCAAACCATGGTTTGGCATTAATTATAGTTTGTTAGATTTGAATGACACAGTGTTCCTTTTCACAATGCATAATTATAGTGCTATATTCCACTTTGAATGCCATGGCAACATTCCATAAAATCCTGAGGTTTGTTGTTCCCTGGCTGGGAATTCCAAAGGCCCCTCCCTCCACTGCCATTCCCATGATTCCACAGGATGCATCCAATACAGTTAAAGTGGAATCATAGTGCTATAACTCTGTGGTGTGAAAGAGCCTAGGCATTTGTGGTGAATCTAAACTAGAAGCAAAAGTTTTCCTATTCCTGATCAAATTGGACAAGGGGGTGCATTAGCATGAAGCTCACTATAACCCATAGCTGTCATGCTAAGTGAAACTATAGTTTAGTTTCATGTCTGAATGCAGTCCAGGGACTGATGTTTTCATGTAAAGCTTAACTGTTTTTATAATGCAACTGTTTGTGACCCTGCAGGTATCAGATGCTGGAGTACTGTATGGTTCATTGATTCATTCCTCAGCGCTCTCCAAATCTTACTTTGTTTTTCCTGGTTCCAGTAACACAGAAAAGAAAAGAAATCAAAGACATAGCTGTGTTATTCTGAATCAGTATGGAAAGGGAAGACAGAGGTTAGGAAACATGTGATGAGAGAGGTTGTTCTAAATATCTAATCAAATCTTGTATTAATTCATATTTTAAGTTAATATCCTACCCAATGACACAAGTTGGTGCTTTCTCTTTAAAGTTCTTCTCTTAGGTTCCAGGAAAGTGGCAAAATGGCACTAGAGGAGATTAGGGTTCCAGAGGAATGTTCCTAAGTCTCCCAAGTCCTCTCTGGGGATTTATTTTAAGAAGAGAGGTATTGGCTGAAGGCACTCTCCTGGCCAAGTGCAAGGCAGAACCCATGTAGTTGTAGTGAAAATCAGAACAAGTCTGTAGGATCTGTCTGTTCAGAATACAGTCAGAAGTAGTCTCCTCCTGAAATAAATACAGCCATCTTTGAAGGCAGGAATGGCAGAAATTGTCCTTCAAGGAGGCTTTAGAAATGTATGTAGTCTTGTCATCCTAACAAGTTCTGATAATTGTCAGAGAAAAGAACCAGAAACCCAACTGGGAAACCAGGGAGTGGGAGTAGGAGCTAACCATGTGTCTTGCCAGTGAGTCACTGGAGGAATTGTGATCCTAGCTTGCTCCTACTTGTAATGGGCTCATTCATTAAAAGAGCTAGTAAGCTTGCCCTCTGCTGTTTGTGTGCTGGGGACAAGAGCCCCTGTTGCAAAGATATCCCTGGTGGGTTGAGTAAATTGGTCCCTGTGCTGCAAACCCAATTGCTAGGTTAAGTTGCCAACCAGCAGCCTCCCTTACTTCTATCATGGGTAGGGATTTCTCTGCAATGTCACTGCCTGTCTGTGCCGAAGAGTCTCTGTGTCAGAAACAGCTTTATTCAGGACCTTTCCCCTTTGCTGCAGCTTGTTTATGGCAGGAGTTACCAAACAGTTTGTGTTTTGATGTTTTCTTGGGAGCGGGGAGTTGCCAATCTTTCCTTTACAGTACAGATAGGGAACTTCTGGCCTTCCAGTTAGACCACAGCTCTCCTCATCTGTCACCATTGGCTAGCATGACTGGGAGGTGCAAGCTAGCAACAGCTGGAGGGCCACAAGTTGCCCACCTGTTTTAGAGGTTCCAATTACATATAGGCCACAGCAGAGCCTAAACTGAACCACCAGACAGTTTAAAGATAGTGTGGGTAAAGTTGTTTTTGGACTATTACTCCCATCAGGCCCCTAGCCATTATAGGCAATGATGGAATGTTGCAGTCCAACAATAACTGAAGGCTTGCCAACCTCAATTTAACCATGATTAGGAAAAGAAAGGAAAAGGGTAAGGCCTTTGAGTTTGTGCAGAGATTTCTCTCTATCAGTGAGGAATCATAGCCAACAGCAGTACCAAGGATGAATGTTTCCATGATAGAGACCAAATGCCTTCCAAACAGGCTTGTGTCCTGGCACACTTCAGTTTAAAAACATTAAACATGGAGTGTAACATTCTCCATTACTTGCTGCTAAAGGGTCTGGAACCTCACCATTGTTTATTCCTGAGTATACTCTGCGCACCAGGCTATCTACAGGATCCCTGACTTCTTGTGTACTTTTTCCAGGCAGGTCTGTGCCTGTTTGCAGCTTTCTTCATGTTAGCCTCTGTCCTCCTTTTTCTTTCCCTCTCCCGGTCTTCCCTTTCTCACCAGGATTTCAGTGCTCTGCTCTGTGAGAATCCTGTTCTCCAGGGAAGGAGGAAAGGTGCCAGAAAAAAGGAGAGGGTGTTGTAGTGAGAGCCAGAAGGACTAAACTGTGTGCAGAAGGCTATAAAGCAGCCCTGCATCCTTAAAAAAAAGATATACAGAGAAGGAGAGAGAAGATAAAAGGGATGTTCATACTGGAAAGCATTACGTTTCTGAATTTGCAAGAGATAGTCTTGGTCTTCTTAAGGGCTGGTCCCAGAGGCAAAGCACAAGATAGCATTTCTACCCTCTTCCCCTATTCAGTATGCATAAAATAACCAAATGAATCTGACTTCAATACCAATAGTGGGAATCTGTCTTCCACTGCACCTGTAACTAAGGCCTGTTACAGACTGCCAAAATAAAGCTGCTTCAGGTCTCTTTGGAGGTATGCTGTTTAAATGATGCATGCATCCTAAGAATCTGGAAGCTGCACCAAAGCTGCAGCTCAGTGCTTAGGAATGGAGTGTGGCTTTGGCGTGACCTCTGGACTCTTAGGACCCATGCATCATTTAAACAGCATATCTCCAAAGAGAACCGAAGCAGCTTTATTTTGGCAGTCTGTAACAGGCCTAACAGTGCAAATTAGGGTAGACAAAGCCAGCAGCAAGGCATCACCCTGCTTCATCCTCCAGCATCTTGCCCCTGTTCCTCACCCTGAACTTCAATTTGCTCCTTCCCTCTGCCAAATAGTAGGGCCTGCCCATCCCCTCAGCATGTTAGCTTTTGGAATGAGATCACAGAATCAGGTCCAGGCTTCAAGTTGTAATGAAACCAAGAAATGGACTGAACATGAATTTTCAAAGCTAGCAATATTCATTCCTTTATTATACCTGGGATGGGGATGATGCATTCATAATGACTGGATTAATATTTATATTTTTTACTGTTTGTTTATCTTGTTAGTCATCTGCATAAGGAATGGGATACAGATATCTCAGAATTAATTGATTAATTAGCTACCATATATACTTGTGTATAAGTCAAAAACTTCTGTCCAAAAATTAACCCAAAAAAAACATGGATTGACTTAGCCATGGGTCAGTGTGGTAGCTCTGTCTGCCACACCACTGCTTCTGGCCCTTTGTAATGCCTGTTTGAAAAAATGGTGGCTCTTTTGGGTCTTCCCCACCATGATAGATAAAGCAAATGGGGTGAATGTTTCTTTCAGGCTCTCTTGGCATGGGCTAAGCTATGAAAGCCCGAGAGTTTAGCCCTTGCTGGAAGAGCCTGAAAGAAGCAACACCACCCCACTCCATTTGTCTGTTTCTTTAATTCAGTTTTGGGGGTTCCTTGTCCACCTTTTGCATTCTTGTCTTCTCAGTAGAGAAGGATTGTGGGGAAGCAGCCCAGCTGCAGACAATAAAGAACATTTGAGTGGGAGATGAAGAGTCTGAGGAGATCCTACCATAAAAGAAGCACTAACCCCCATTGCTCTCCCCAGCCAGGGAGGGACATACCAAAGAGCCACCACTATCATTTCCCCACCCATACATTCAAAAAGGCCAGAAGCAATGCTGCAGTGGAAAGAGCAGAGGGGGTCTGTGCTTCTTCACCAACCTATTCAGAGAAGAGGATGGTTTCCTTTTGTGTTAAGAGTTAATAAAGAGGATCACAAGTTGTCCACTCCTGTAATGTAAGATGATTCAGTGTGATGTAGTGGTTTGAGTCTTGGACTAAGGTCCCGGGACACCAGGTTTCAAATTCCCACTCAGCCATGGAAACCGACTGGACAAGAGGAAGGCAATGGCAGACCCTCTCTGAACAAATCTTGGCAAGAAAATGCCATGATCCACCTTAGAGTTGTCATAAGTGAGAAACAGTTTGAAAGCACACTACTGCAAGAAGAAGTAATGTAAGACAGTTTCCTGCATTCCTAATTGTGGAGCCTCGTAACAAACATTTTCTTCATACTGAGGTCCTTATTCAAGCATTCTCTTGTAGGGTTAACTAAGCACCCCATGTCTAATATTTATGCAATTCTTTTACCTGCCATGTGGGGTCATTAGAGGGTTCTCATGAGACACAGTCACACTATCAAAGGCAAGCGAGTGTGCTAGTAGTATCTACCATCAGCCAATGTGGTGTAGTGGTATGAATGTTGGACAAGAACTCTGGGAGATCAGGGTTCAAATCCCCAGCCAGCTGTGGAAACCTTCTGGGTTGCCTTTGGCAAGTCACACTCTGTGTCTCAGAAAGACAATGGCAAACCACTTCTGAATAAATCTTGCCAAGAAAACCCAATGATAGCATCCCCTTAGGGTTGCCATTGAGTTGGAAATGACTTGAAGGCACACAACACACACATACAGAGAATCTACCATCATTTTTACTTGGTAGTCACCAATGTATGGGTAGGGAAAATGCCTTTTAGTCCATGCAAGATGGAGAGATGATCCAAAATGGTTTGTGATGCACCTTCAGAATGATCTCTGTCTACCTTCTAAACGAGTTAAACTCTTCTTAACAGTTCTCCAACCTTTTTTTTTCAGGAGTATACTCCCAACAAGTCCTAAGAATAGACTAGTACTACAGACAGAGGTGTTACCATTGTGGTACTATATACTCTGTCTTCCTTGCTTGGGCCAAGGAGGCGGAAACAAGAACACAACAGGATGTGTGTGTTTCATTGTTGGTTCTGGTTAGCCTTCCCCAACTCATGCCCTCTAAATATATCAGACTTCCATCTGAACCAGCCAGCATAGCCGCTGGTCATGCTGTTTGGGATGATAGGAGTCAAAGACAATGCATCTACTTATTGCTTGTCATGTAACAACTGTTGAAATTCTCTTCTCTCTACAACCAATACCGGTACAGGAGCTCTGTCCAGTTTTCACTAGGGCAACTCCACTTTTGCGGGCAATGGGCTGGGATACCTGATACAGATGTACAGTGGTACCTCGGGATACGAAATACCCAGGTTACGAAATTTCCGGGATACGAAAAAATCCCATTGGAAATAATTGTTCCGGGTTACGAATGTTTTTCGGGTTACGAAAAATTTTTTTTGGTGCTTTTCGGCGCTTTTTCGCACGAAACGCGGCTTTTCCCCATTAGCGCCTATGGCAATTCGGCTTACGAAGGCTTTTCGGGTTACGAAAGCGGCCGTGGAACGAATTAATTTCGTAACCCGAGGGAGCAGTGTATGTTTGTTCTTCTCCAGAGCTTTTAGCAAATAGATCTCACACTGGGAAGTGAGATCCATCTAGCTTTCATGCCAAATGAACCTAAAAGGCAGGGATGGAGCAGGAGGAAAGACACTGAACAAGTGAACCAGCTTTCATCTCCTTCCCTTCTCTATTTGCTTAGACGTCAGTTCCTTTCCAGAATCTGGGACTGTGCCTAAGTATTTGGGCCCTCTGTTTTCACTCCTCCTTCCCTCTTTTCCAGTAATGATCTGAAGTATATCTGTTCATTCAGATTTCTCGTGAACATGCAATGTGATGAAAATGGACAATTAAAAGTCCTGGCTTGCATAGTGTATACTTAAGACTTTACAAGGTTGTTGTATCTGACAGTGTAGAGTGAATGTGACATATCTGTTTTCAGAGACATGCACTGTATAGTTTCATTCATATAGGCATGCTCATCTGTAAACATCCCCTGTCCCCTGATCCTCTTTCTGCCTCCCTACCCATTACTTATGCTGTATGTATCCTTCAATGGATTTTCATTGTGACCTGCTTTGGGAGTTTATTGTGTCTGAAAAGCAGGGTTTAAATATAATATTAATAAATAATCAGGGAGTTGCAATTGGCTGGACTGTCATGTTAAATGCACATCTGGCAGCAATTCTGGATTTGCTGACCTGCAAAATGTGAAAGAGCCTTTAATCACAGTGGATGCCCACAAGTACTGAGAGAGTCTCCCTTCCAGAGGGAGACTTACCTTACCAGGTTGGGTGAGGTGAGACTGAGTTAAGAGTTCTACCTTTCCCGCCCCCACTCCAATCCCAACTTCTTTCTGATCTGTCTCTGTCTCTAGTTTGTCAACCCGCATTTACCACAAAGCATTCACCACATTTTCTGCCTTAGTTACAATTTATTTTCAGTCACTAGCTGAAATTTTCCCAGTCCCATTCCATTTTACATACAGACATATAGTGATTTCTTGCTCCTCCCATTACACCTCTTGCTCCTCCATGCTTTACTTGATGATGATGATTGTAACCATCCTCATCCTCAACCTCATCCTCGTTATTTTGCTATAAATTAGGAAGCATAATCAATATTTGGAGAGATTGTCTCTATTTGCATAAACTGATTATGTGGATGTTTCTCTGATATGTCAGTGAGTTAGATGACAAGATGAGATAAATTGATTGATGATCAAGACAGGCTACCAGATTACATCTGATAAAGGCAAATGCTTATAGGGGAATACTTGAAAAGACCCAACAAGTGTCTGTGTATGCATTTGTGATGGGGGAGTTTTTACCATGTCTTGCAATGCTACTTGGGTGTTAATTTGTAACTGTTGGCTTTCCTATTCCTATTCCTGCACCTGCTAAACTGTTTGCAAAAGGGAGCTGCCAGATTGCTGGTTTTGCTGCAGGCCATTTCACACTTTTAGGGCCAAAACTTTAAAGAGATTGTCTCAATAAAATATAACATTATCATCTTTGAATGCTGTGGAAATATGCCACTTTCCTTAACACTGAAGTGTGGTTGCCCCCCTTCTGAAGTACTGTAGTTAATTATGTATACTTATTTTTAATTTCCAGTGTAATCTACCCACCATTTTATTTGCTGTGATATATCTCTGGATTAGATCACTTGTCTTAACAGTAAATTGAGCCATTGCCATTTTCATTTAGCTCTTATACTCACTTACAACATATGCACATGCTTTTGACCACAGGACAGTGTGTAAGAATTGAACGTTTTAGTATTCACTATAAAAATAAGATACTGGACCATAATTAATGAGTTGTTATTATCTAGTCCAGCACTCAGGAAGGGTGTTGTAGTTTTTGATGG
>NC_056523.1:148280235-148395453 GCF_019175285.1 Sceloporus undulatus | reverse complement strand
TGATGATGATGATGATGATGATGATGATGATGATGATGATGATGATGATGATATTTGGACTACAACTAGAATCCCTGAGCCAGCATGGCCAAATTATAGTCCAAAAATGTAACTTTTCCGAGCTCTGCTTTAGTCCTGTTCTGGTATTAACCACACTAGGCTATGATTTAGCTTATTGGAGGGTGGGGGTAAATCTCAGTTCATTTACTCCCCCCTTTTTATCACATGTTGATCACCTATATTGGAGGAGAAACTTCTGTAGAAGGGAGAGTTCTCAACATAAATATGATCTTTGTGAAGTTAAGAACTCAACATGGGCACACATGGTGGAAGATGACAAGATTTATTATCAGCTTACTGGAGACTTTTAACCTGTAATTAGGGCTGCCATATGTCCGGACCTCCAAACCGGGAAAAATGTAGGACAAAATTTTCAAATGTAGGACACATTTTTTGTGTGTCCTACATTTGATTAGGAGCCTCGCTGAGGGGAGGCTTTCCCTCGCCGCCTGGGCCCCAGGCCTCGCCGCAATTGCGGCAGGGAGCGGAGCCCAAGCGGCGAGGGAATCCTCCTTTCAGGGAGTCTTTCCCTCGCCACCTGGGTCCCGGGCCTCGCCGCGATCGCAGCGAGGAGCGGAGCCCAAGCGGCGAGGGGAAGCCTCCCTCAGCTTGCCATATCCCACCTGGGGGCGGGGCAAACTGGGGCGGGACCGTGTGGACCCGCCCCAAACCGGAAAGTCCGCCCCCAGGCGGGATATGGCAAGCCTACCTGTATGGGGCATATGTATTCTAAGTCCCAGCGACACGCTATGTGAGGGACCTCACGAGGCATTTTCTGTCATGGCCCCAATTCTGGAATGTCTCCCAGATGAGCTCCGCTCCACCACATCTTTAGGTCTTTTTAAAAGAACTTGAAGACATATTTCTTTACCCAAGCCTTCCCACCATGAAAATCATTCTTTCCCTTACCCCTTTTCATTGACGACCCTGGATTGTATATATTGACTTCCTCCTTTTCTCTGGCCCTTTGCTGTTAGTGTTGTTGTATGTTTTTAATACTGTTTTTAACTGATTTTATTTGAATGTTTTTATATGCTGTTGTTTGCCGCTTGGATCAGGTTTTGGAAATAATAAACTATATATTATTATTATTATTATTATTATTATTATTAAGTCAGAGATGTTCGGCATTTTTGGCCTCAGTGGTCACTTCTTTGTATCAGCCAGTGAGCGAGAAGCCATGCTTTTGCAAGTGAGGCATACATTTCAGTGCCTGGGAAGAGAGATGTAAACCTTCCTTACCTGCCTGTTCAACCTAGGATCATGGTGTGTGGGTGTATGGGTGCATGTGAAACTTTTCCCTTCCCATAGTGATCTAGGGGCCCAAAGCAGTGTTATTATTGTTTGCTTCATAGATGCTTATCACACTATGCTCTTAAAGAGCTACTATTCCAGTGTGACTCCTCTAGCAGCCTCCTGTTGCATGCTGGGATTGGCAGTTTTTAAGGAGCTGAACTTCTCTGCCTGAGAATTCTAAATACCCCTCCTTAAAACTGCCAATCCCAGCATGCACGGAGGCAGCTAGAGAGTCACACTGGATAGTACCTCTTTAAGAGCTCGTCTGATAAACACCATAGACTGCATGGGCTGTGCCACATATGTCCTATTCCCACCATACTACCTTGAACACACTGATCTTGGAAGCTAAGAAGGATTGGGATTAGCTAATTCTTGGATGGGAGATCACCAGGGATATCAGCATCTCCATGTAGGCCTAAGAAGACTTTTTGCCTAAAACCTGGGAGAACTGCTACCATCAGAGTTGGTAATACTAGATGGGATTATATAGTCTGTTTTAGTATATAAGATAGTGTTCTGCGATCCTGCAGTATACTTCCCCAAATTATTTGCTCTGAGCCACATAGAGACATCTGTGGCGAGAGGGGGACTTTGGTACATCTACACTGTGAAATAATGCAGTTTCAACTGCATTTACGCCTGTCGCTCATCTATAGATCCTGAGGGATTTGTCATTTTATAATGGTTTTAGCCTTCTCTGCCAGACCAGTGCTGGTGCCTCACAAAACTCCAGATCCCAGGTTCTGTGGAAGGAGCCATGGCAGTTAAAGTGTTGTTAAACTGCATTATTTCTACAGGTCGTGTCGCCTTAGAACTAAAGCAGATCTCAGGTTTCCAGGTGCTATGCCTAAATTCTTGAGCATCTTAATCTTGATAACACAGGTTATTAACTAAGAATCTGCGCTCCTGTTTAAAAGTAACAATCAAACTCTGAGATCATAATTAACGATCTACACCCATATGAGCAGGATAAATCTACATTTGTAATTTTTCACTTTTGTTTTTTTGTTGTTCCTTGTCCGTTTTATTGCAAGGACTTAGGAAAAGAGAAACCACAGAACCCAGTGAATAAGGTGCTCACGGGGGGGGGGGGGGGGAATAGGGTACATAGACTTTTCAAATCCCGAGAGCTTTCTGAGTCTTGAATAAAGTTTTGTATCATCTTTTCAAATCACCCACCACCACCACCACCACATCTACCTTGAGAACATAAACATTTCTTCCCTTTAAAAATAATAACTGACAAATTCTACATGCACCTAGGCTTGCTATAACCCGGCTGCACCGGAATTTCCCGATTTGGGGGCCCCGGGCCCCTCCCGGCACGGGTGCAGCCCCAAAACCAGGAGCCCCCGGTTTGCAGCCTGGGTTGCTGCGTCCCCAGGCAGGCCTCACTGCCCTCCTCCTCTTCCTCGGGGATTCCGGGGAGGAAGAGGAGGGCAGCGAGGCCTGCCTGGGGCGCAGGAGGCGAAGCTGGAGGCAGCGCCTCCCCGCCGCCCGCGCCACCCTCCTCCGCCCCCTCTCCCCCAGGCCGCACGGAGGGGTGAAGGTGGACGGAGGCAGCACCTCTCGTGCAGGGAGGGGTAGTTAGGGAGGTGGGGGAAGGTTGCGCATGGGGAGGCGGGGGATTCCCCCGGGATTCCCCCCCCCCCAGCAAGGCCCTGGATGGGGCTCCGCGATCGCGGAGTCCTCCGGAGCCTGGCATGGGCTTGGGGGATGCTGTCACCCAGGCCCATGCCAAGGTCCTACATTTTTAAACCTTGTCCTACATTTTTCCCGGTTTGGAGGTCCCCAGGGATGGTAACCCTACATGCGCCAGCTGGGTTCCACACCAGACAAGAATTTGCTGTGCTGTAAAGCACCACTATTAGAATGCAGATTTTTATCAGTCTGGCTACTGCTGCATGGAAGAGTTGTAACCTATGACATATTTCTGGTTTTCTATTTTGTACTAGCTAGTTGCAGCGTGTATTTATTATTTCCTGCTGCAATAGATGTGCAGCAACTACATCCAAGGTTGCGTACCCCAAATTGGGTTTGTCTATGTAAATCAAACACCTTTTCATGGATGCACTTACACAGTGTACTCTGCTGGTTATTGGGAAGGGCAAAGACACATGTGGGGGTACTGAAACATTATATTAACTTTCATCCTAGTTTGTCCTGGCTCTGGAAATTTTACACATTTACAAGTTACCTATAATCAAAACTGATTTGTAATCATTACAGGTAGAAATGGGGGTGGGGAGGAGGGGAAGGAAGGAAGGAAGGAAGGAAGGAAGGAAGGAAGGAAGGAAGGAAGGTGGATTCTTGCTCAAGGCCATATTCCTTGGTACCACTAATTCAGTTCTGCAAGGGTATTTTGTGCAGATGGGCTAATTGGGACCTTGGGAAGAAAATAATATACACAGAATGTGAGAAAGGAAATGGAAGAATTAAGGAGGATTAAGTGTTTGATGGGGTATTTCTCTTCATTCTTTACTAAGGGAGCAAATACCTGCCCCAAAACTAATGTGGCAAGCCATTATTCCATTGCTTTTATTAAAGACTGCTAACCTCAGAGTGAGACCTAGTTCTCACTGAGGTAGCAAACCTGTCTCTGGGGTGTACTATTTTGTTTTATTTATTTATTAGTTACATTTCACATCTCTACTCCCAGTCCAATATTTCTCAACTAAAACTCTACAGTATTGTAACTTCCGCCTCCGCAACTACCAGGCTCCACACAGTACAACGCTCTTCCAGTGGCATCAGTATGGTTGGCATCTTTTGGTGCATCAACTCTTGGCATTACCCTCCCATTGACCTCCTCCCATACCACACCATACAGAGTTTTTAGTAATGTTTTTGTATTCATGTTACTCATAAATCGTAATTACCATATATCACTAAATGTAATCTCAATAGTTGTGACAACCAGCAAAATTAAAATTATACCTGTAAATTATGATATCATATTCACAGCTTAAATGTATTTATAAGTACATTGTTTCATGTGGTTAAAGTGAAAATTTGGTAAAAAGTGATGTTTTTACAGAAAATTTTAAAATAATAACTATTTCTTTTTTTAATTTAAAATTTTATTTTTAAATAAAACCTGGGCCCTCTTATTTCTCTTCCCACTGAGCCTTGCGCCATTCACACCATCTCTTTAGTGTTTTAAAGGGACACAGGCAAGTGCCAAAGCCTATTTTTGCCAAAAAGCAGATGTTTGGGGAGCAGTAGTATCATCCCACTCCTTAGGATATCACCTGGTGTGGCCGGCTGGCCTTGTGATGTCCCTTTGCTCCTTCACTAAAAACAAAATCCTTCTAGAAACAGAACAAGATTTCTGGTGAAAGGGTCCTGACCTAACCTTCTATCTGACATTCCTCTTGTACTGTATAGGGAATTATCCAGATCATGAAAACATTACTCTTTGGGGGGGGGTCTACAACTTCTGGAAACCCCCCCTTGGCCATGCTGGCTGGGGACTCTTAGAACTGTAGTTCAAAAAAGTAACATTTTAAAAGTCTGGTTACATTTTATATAAAGGAGCATTTCATTGTGTGAGGCCACCTCCACAATTTGAAGTGGTACAATTCAGATGCAGGTTACACTTTGGGTTGAGTCACTTGTTCTCAGGGTGAGACTTGGGAGTTCTGTAGCTTCTGGAGTTTTCTGCAGGATTAAGTGCAATAACCATGCAGCATATATTTTTCCAAAAGTCAGGGAGGTGCAAGTCTTCATTATCTGGCTACTGTTTGATTCATCTTTCCAATTTTTAAAATTGCACTTGCGTAAGAGAAAAATTCCCCAGTCATTTGCAGGAAAGGGCAAGTCACTACAGTATAAGCCACTATTCTGTGGACAAAGGCAGGGAAAAACCTCCATATAATTAGTGAAAAATTAAATTTAGGAAACAAGTTTCCCCTTTGTAACAGCCAGAAAAATAAATGTTTAAAATCATTAATCATCAGTTACTTCTCTCTGATAGCATCTGTCACTTTACTACTACCGCTTAACTCTCTGGCTTAAATAGACAGGTCTCTTTGAATCTTGAAGTACAAAGCCTCAGGTTTCTGTGTAATGAGCATCTTGCAAACATGCTTGAGTTCTTGAATTCTTGAAATTTAGAGAATTTTGATATATACAGTGGTACCCCGGGATACGAATGCGCCGCCTTACGAAATTTCCGGGTTACGAAAAAAATCCATTAAAAAAAACTGTTCCGGGTTACGAAGGTTATTTCGGGTTACGAAAAAAATTTTTTGGTGCTTTTCGGCGCTTTTTCGCACGAAATCGCGGCTTTTCCCCATTAGCGCCTATGGCATTTCGGCTTGCGAATGCTTTTCGGGTTACGAAAGCGGCGGCGGAACGAATTAATTTCGTAACCCGAGGCACCACTGTATATATATATATTACCGGTGAGAATTTTGGCTTTCTTTTTGAAAGCTTGGGAGTGAAACTTCAGTGTCTTTAGTCCTCCTATGAATAGTAAAATAAATTATTCAAAAACTGAGAAAGTGAAATTGCAGTTTTGTTCCATTTGTAGACTTCATAAAGGCTGAATAATCCAGTTTTGCTTGCTACAAAATTAGAAATTACAAATGTCCCTCCGTCTTCTCATATTATTTTTTGTTAAATGCAGCCTTGCTGATACTCTTGCTCTGCAAAGCCAAATACCTGTACATTCACATGTACTGATTCAGGAGACAGGGGACTCAAGAGAGATCTGTGTCATCATCTATTTCTGAGCAAGTCCCACTGAAATTAATGTGTGCTGCAGGGGATCACTACTAGGTTCACACAAGCTCTTGTTCTCCTTAGCAAGATGGGTTTAGCAGTACCTCCAGGATTGTTATCTATCACCTCTGGAACATTTTTCAGTTCTGAGATTGTTCTGCAAATTCCTGTCTCACTTTGGCTGACTTCGCACACTGTGGTTGTAACAGGTACATATTATAGCCTCACACTGTGTAACTGGTAAAACCATAATGTTTGGAGCATATGCACAATTAAAACAACAGCAACACACACACACACACACACACACACACACACACACAGAGAGGTACTCCACAAAAGAGGAGCCAAAGCTATTTGTGGTTCTTTGCAGAGAGCTTTAGCATTGTATGGAAAGTTTGAAAAAGTGATGTACAGTGGTGCCTCGGGTTACGAAATTAATTCGTTCCGCGGCCGCTTTCGTAACCCGAAAAGCCTTCGTAAGCCGAATTGCCATAGGCGCTAATGGGGAAAAGCCGTGTTTCGTGCGAAAAAGCCGAAAAAAGCACCAAAAATTTTCTTCGTATCCCGAAAAAACATTCGTAACCCGGAACAATGATTTCCTATGGGATTTTTTCGTATCCCGAAAATTTCGTAACCTGGGTATTTCGTATCCCGAGGTACCACTGTATCCTGTAGAATTCAGATATTACTGTTTTAGCTGGCACATAAAGGGGTTCTTTCCTGTAAAAATGTGCAAAGTTGCCCTTACCCATAAAGTAACCATGTGGAAAAATAACATGCCCAAGACTACAGGGGAAGGTTTCTGGTCAAGCAATGACTTGAATCTGGATCTTTCCCAGGGCTTGGAAATGTTCCTCCTTTTTGGACTACAATTCCCAGAATCCCCTAGCCAACATTGGGTGCCTGGACACTGGGTGGGATGTTCCAAGAAAAAATAGCTTTTCCAAACAGTGCTTCTCTCCTGTGCACACTCTTTTACCCACAACATTATGCTGGCCTTTTGTGAAAGACCTCAAACTCCTGCAAGTGTGGTTTATTTTCCAGAAAGCTACACCCAGCTGTGGCCTCTGTTGTCACCGCCAAGTAAAATGGTTAGGTATCTGTCACATTTCAGCCCATTCCAGGCAAAGCCAGGAGATGTCAACCATTTAATTACAGGACTTTTGTACATAAAATAGAACATCTGTATTGAATGCATCAAACCTTTACCCAGATAGCCACTTCCCATGTGAGCTAGCTAAGCATCTTATTGCTGGCTTCAGACTTGCATCCATGATGAAATCTGGGAAAAGCTGAGTGAGTGAGAGACCCCAGCCAAATGTTCTGTGTTCTGCAGTTGCTCCCCTGCCCCACCCTCCTTCACGCATTTGCACAATGTTCTCTCTGCCTTTGCTCCCCATAGTTTTATCACCTCTTCCCCACTGTCTGTTACCCATCCATTCCCCCCTGAACAGAGAATGACTCACACAGGGAACATTGTGTTTGTGAGGGAGGAACCTGCTCTAGGGATCATGGGCCTGGCCAGGAAGAGAGGCGTTTCTGGCTGCCTGGATATAGGAATCGATGGAAACACAGGATAAGCCAGGCTGGCAGTAGGGTCAAGGCTACCAAAGAGAGGTGGATATGCTTGTCTTGGTTGCTGGATGCCAGTCTGAGGTTATACCTTCTGCTTCATTGCTGTTGAAGTTGTTAATGAGAGGAGGAACCTGGAAAGCTTGCATTGTTTGGGGAGAAGGAAGATTTTTGGTGCAGTTATAAGTAGCATGAGAAAAGGATGGAGGAAAAGTCCGTGGCCTGTGGAAGAGGTTGTTTCAGTGCTAAGTAACCTTGCTCACACTGCTTCCCCTGGTGCTGCCACCATCACTACCCCACCGCAGTAGAACTGTGTCTTTGACACCTGCAGAATAGGCAGAAACTTGTGAAACATTTGTCATCCCCAATGCTGTATCTCCACAAAGGAAAGAAATGATGACTTCATATCTCTCGTGTGACTGTTGAAAGGCATAGGATCTTTGCCTGCTCCCAGCTCCCCCAAAACTGACAACCTTCCTTGGCTCTCATGCTGCTTAAAAGTACAGGCCGTTGGGTAGTGTATATGTATTTAGATAAAGTTTTTAGACCAAGCTTGGTGCACTTTCATTCTCCTGTATTGGAAAGCTTCTTTATCCTGTTGACTCAGGAGTGAAACTTATTGCACAACCTTGAAGGAAGATCATTGTATTTATCAGGAGGGGGCACATTTCACCCAGTCTCCTCCAATTTTTGCAAAGTAAGGTTGAAGAATATTTCTGACCAGTAAGTTTATAATCTAAAACTCTACTGGTCTGATGTGGAATCTTGTGTTTGACATCCTCAGAAACTTGTAGCATAATCCTTTTTTACAAGAGGGCCTCTGTATCCCATATAGCTTGCTCACAGAAAAGCATGCATAGGATACTTGGCAATTGTATATATCTTTTATTAAATCAAATTGTAATTCTAATGGTTGCTGAGAAAAGTTAATGCAGGGATGGGCAATTATGCCAGATTTCAGAAAGCCTCAGTGGGTATTAGTTGACACCTCTCTGCCAAAAGTCATCCCACCCTTCCCCAGCATCCCACTAGGTGGGGCGGAAGGGGAGGAGAAAGAAAAAGGGAGCAAAGGGAATGAAGTTAGAAGTGGTTCCTCCCCACAACTGGTGACATAGGACACACACACCCCTAACAACAAAAAATGCTTCACACCATTGAGCAAATAGATAATGCCTGGTGAAGTTGCAAAAAAATCCAAAAAAGATAGAATTCTATCCCTAAGTTACTTTTTGCCATTGTATTGATCCTGCCAACTACCTATCCACACTTTCTAAGCTCTTTCCTTATTTCTTTTGGGTTGTCCATCTGCCCTTTTCTGTTTCTTTGAAGAACATTTTCCATAATTTTTGATAATGTGAGTGCTGGAAGCTGAATCAATCAGTCAACAAACTTACTCAAACTGATTTATTCTTTATTCAGATTGCAGAAGTTACTGCAGAATTTTGAACTGAGCTCAAAACATAGCCCTTACTTCAAGCAAAGACCATTAAAGGGGAGAAGAGAGAAGCAACTGGGTAAAAACAGATTACGGGGTGACTTGAACTCTACTACCTGAACAAACCTTTGTCCTGATTTGCTTAAAATAATAACAAAAACAACTGGAGTCCCCGGATATTATTAAAGGAGCTGCTGGGTCTGACTCAGCATGCCACACTTTTGAGCTTAGAGCTGCAAGCTACCTTCATATCCCTTGATATGGCCAGGAGAAATTTTGAAATGTACACATCACAGTTCCACGTCAACATGTGTACAGTCTGAAAAAACCCATTGAGAGTTTATACCCGATTACAGTTAATTACCTGTAATTCAGACCAGTTTGAGGCTATTTTTCTCCTATTTCCCCCCACTGTTGGCTATTAGGGCTGAGTGTTGATTATGGGCCTCACTCAGACACCCTCTGATGAGATTTGCAGGCTGGGGAGGTGCAGAATGGACAGAGGGAAAGCTCCAGGCAGGAGAAGAAAAATGGATATAATTGGACAGGGTGTGTTTAGATTGCATCCAGGTGCTGCCTCACAGAACAGTGTGTATATACACACAGTGAGGTTCTAGTGGGAACTGTCTGAACTGAGAGGACAAGAGGGTGCCTGGCCTGGGGAATCTTTAAGCCTTGTTTGTTTTGAAAAGGTGAAGGCTTTTCACACATTCTTGGACATTAGGGCTGGCTGCATAATCTAGAGTTGGGCACAGGACAGCTGGCTGTGCATCTGTGCAGAGAGCTTGGGCAGCCAGGCATATATAATGCCAAGTACTACATGGATTGCTAACATTTGCTGTTCACCCACAGACCAGGTCCACAGCCATGGCCTGAACTTGGGAAGGTAACCTTTTGTACTATAAACCCCAAAGTCCCCCATTCTGGCTGAGGAAGATTCTGGGACCTCTAATCCAAAAATATACATTTCCAAGCTCTGGACTCACTTCATATAACTGCTTTTCTGGAGAGTGGACACTCCCAATTCTTTCCTGTGCCAAGTGGACACTTCTATTTTTATTTTCATTTAAGATCTGGTCATTAGTTCCAGTTCACTGTGTTGTGACAAACAGGGTAGGGGAAGAAATATACTTTACATATATTTAGAGGCAGCCCAGCCCACATGACCAAATTTCTGAAAACAGAACCAGCATCTATGTACATGGGATATGTGGTGTCCACTTAAATGCCTATGAAAGCTGGTGTTTGGGCAGTATTTGGCTTCTTGGCTTCCTTAGATCTATTAGGTTTTTTTTTTTTTTAAAGATTTACTTTCTCCAGATCCTGAGATGAATGGGCTAATACCCAGGGCTATTCCCGCAAGCTGCTTCTATTCTCAGAATTTCTCCAAATTAAGATTGTTGAGCAACTCTACCCCTAGACCCAGGTTTTGCCTTCCTCACACCCTTTGGCACAGCCTGCCATAACCAGTCCCTGAGTCATGTTGTGGTATGCCTTAAGGGCTGAAGAGTTTGCTTTGAGAGAAACATGGACTAGGCTGAGCCCTGAGATGGGTCCAGACAGCAATGAGCTGCCTTTGCCACTTCTATGAACTCTTTTTAAGGCTCCCCCCCCCCCTTGTTCCAGAACAGATTTTGGTTTGTATGGACACTTATTTTCCTGGCATCCCCAAAGAGATGGAGAGGAATTAACTTTATATGTACAAAAGTCTGAGCAACTTCCATATGGTTCATTTTCTGCCTATGATGGTTAGGTCCTGGGGGTATGGCATTGGTTAAGTTTCCCAGTCTCCTTTTCACTTCTGTGTAGAAATACATTCGCAAAATAGCTGGTCCCCCTCAAAAAAAGTCTTCCTGCTTCATAGTACCATCTGCATGCACAACTGCAGTCAGTGCTTGGACCATCCTTGATTGAGTCTAAGCATGAATGTATGGCATGCATTTGATTTTGTGTGTATCTTGCTGGGTATGTGCTTCTCATATATGGCTATGTCCAGTGTTCAGCATTATATCTGTTGTTCAGCAGTATGCATGTAAAATGTGTTCTCCCTATCTTGCTTGCCAGGGTTGCTTTATATATGTTTTGAACAGGTATGATTGATTGTTGACTGTTCCCTTAGTTTTGCATTCAAGGACATGCTGTTGGCTGGTAGGTTTTGTTCACTGTGAAGGTACAGCTCAAAATAGGCACGTATGCATCACTTCTTTGTAATAGAAAATGTGCAAGGAACAATCTGCAAAGGGCTTCATCTGAACCAAGATCCAGACTTCAATGCCAGGCCTTGATGGTAACAGCAGAAATTACATTGGACCTGAAAATGTGCAGAATGTCTATAGAAAGTACTTCCACCACTCAGTAACTACAGCTTTCAGTCAGACTTAGCCTGAGTACTGACTATGGTGGGGTACAAACTGACAGAAAGAGGCGCCTCCCTGATGTCTCTCTTTGCTCCGCAGGAGGGCCACAGCAACCAAATTGTTAAGCTCCTGCAGAGCAAAAAAGGAACGCACGGAAGCAGCTCCTCTTTGCTGTGTCGCTGTGATGCTGCAAAGTGCAAGAGACATCATGATGATGTCGCAGCTGCGACGTCATTGTTACGAGCCCCTTCTAGTGGGCGTGCCACAAATGCGGCACCCTCATCACATGTGAGGGCTGCCGGGCATGTGGGCACTTCGCCCACCAGGCAACCCTCGCACGTGACAAGGGTGCCTCAAAGGCCTGTCTGTTCTGGACCTATATTAGACATGAATTCCCAAATGCATATGTAGGGATGTAAATCTTGGTAAACGTTACCATTTTTCTTCTCATTGTGATAAAGTTGTTGACTGCAGTTTTCCAAGACTATCTGGAGTGCAGGACTATTTGTGTGGGGTAAAATGCATATGTGTGTGTGTGGGGGGGGGGGTTTGCTTAAAACACAGAACTTTCTGTGAATAAAGTAACACTTCTGCACAGAAAACAGCATTATCAGCATGGAAAACTTTTTTTAAAATTAAATGTTTTATTTGCAAAACACACACATGCATACACACACACACACACACACACACAAAGAATAAGTCCCAAACAATTAATGTTCTTGTCTGCCTGGAATTCTTCTCATCAGGGTTGGCTGTCACTTGAGAACCCTGTTTTTTGACAATATTTCAAACATTTGTTCCATTTTTAGAGTTTGCTATTGTTAATTGCCATCAAGTTGGTTATGACTTATGGCAACCCTCTAAAGGAGAAACCCCCTGTCATCAGTGGCCTTGCTCAGATCCTGCAAACTGTGGCTTACTTGAACTGAGTCTATCTGCCTGCAGTGAAGTCTTTCTCTTTTGCTGCTGCCTCTTGCTTTACCAAGCACTATCTTCTTTTCTAATGAGACATATTGTCTCATGATATGGTCAGATACAATAACCTCAGTTTGGCCATTTTTGCTTCTAGGGAGATTCCTAGTGTACAGGTAGGAAAAATGGTACACATGAGGCTCCGCCCTCTGAGTTTCATCCCTAAAGGATGTCTGTGGCTTCTTTGTATCTCTAGGCATGGACTGTCTTTCTCAAACTGGTGGGTCAGGACAGCTCTGGCTTAATCTCTAGGTATGTGCTAAGGTGGTGGCCATTTGCATTTGAAATTGAACCCAAATCAGAGGGTGAGCCAATTGTAGTTGCTAAACTTTCCCCCCAGCAAAGCTGGTTTGCATCAGGCCTCTCCTTCAGAACTTGGCTTCCTTTACCAGCCACTGAAACCTGACTGGGAGCTGAGCAGATGTTTGAGCATTTCCCACGTAGCCCCTAGAGGCTGGGGCTGCCGGGTGAGGCCTCTCCCACATGGCTGTTCTGAAGAAGTGAAGCACAACTTATGACCTGGCTCCTGGGCTCTCCTACAACTTTCCAACCACCAGAACAATCTATTCTTCTTATAGTACTGAAGCATGAACCAGAAGCAGGACTGGGGAAACCCAAGGCCACTATAGGAGCTCTACTGATTTCTAGCTAACCATAACATGCCTGTGCACATGCACTCATACAGACAATATTAGAGTTGGGCCTTTCTAAAATTTGGTCCAGACACTCCTCTCAGTTTTATCTATTTCAGTCAGAACACCTCAAATGTCATACATATACTTCTCTGCTTCTGCATGACTTCTAATTTCTCCCAGAAAAGGTTTCTTCTCCTTTCAGGCCCAAATCTGTTGTCCAAGCCAGCCCAGTACAGGGCCAGCCCCACCATTAGGCAAAGTGAGGTGCCTCAGGTCAGAGATGCTGTAGGGTTGCATCACCACAGATGGACATAGGCACAGATAGCAGGTGTTTCTCCTAAGACCTTTAGGCATTTTCCTGTTGAGAGGTATGTGGCTGCCATGTGGTCTGTCTGAGCCTCCTAATGTAGCTTGCTGTCTCAGGTGCAGTGAACAATGCTATCCCAGCATGAAGATTCAGCTGCCAGGCCAGTTGTCTTCTTTATGTGGAATGTGAAACGGATGCCATCCTGTACATTGCCACTGGCAGTAAAATGCCTTGGTCCAGCCCTTCTTATATAGCTTCTTCACGCCCTTCAAGATCATCCTATAGATTAACTGTCTCTCACTTCTCAACTCAAGCTGTAATTGCAATACAGCAAGTTATTACTTTAAAAATAGTCTGAGATTTCTGTAGCACCTTTGACTATGGATGGAGCTACACTTTAGCCTTTTACTTTTTTAAGTTTAAACCAACCAATCTTGCCTTTTGCCTGGTAGTTGATTAGATTAGAGGCATGTAAGTTATGTAGTGGGTGTGCACAGATGATGTATACTGTGAAGGGAATACTTTATATCTTTGTGGGTGAGCTGCTATTTCAATTGTCTGAAATCAGCGATTGCATTTATAACCAATTTTATTCCCTGTATACCCAGGAGGCAAAAGTGCTTGTACTTTCATTTTATTATTTTCCCAGAATTGTTGCTCTCTCTTCTTAGAAGCTCAGTCCAGTGAAAGAGACATATTGCCTGCTTTGTGCTTCTGTCTGGTCATATCTCTGCCACGTGTTGTGAAAGTGTAGCAGGAAAAGGCCTACTTGGGCTCTGTTGAATGAGGAGCTCAAACTCAATTAGCTCAGGCCTGTTACAGACTGCCAAAATAAAGCTGCTTCGGGTCTCTTTGGAGGTATGCTATTTAAATGATGCATGGGTCCTAAGAGTCCAGAGGTCGCACCAAAGCCACACTCCATTCCTAAGCACTGGAGTGCAGCTTTGGTGCAGCTTCCGGATTCTTAAGATGCATGCATCATTTAAACAGCATACCTACAAAGAGACCCGAAGCAGCTTTATTTTGGCAGTCTGTAACAGGCCTCAGACTCTTAACTGTGGAGCCAGTTCTCATTTGGTAGGGTGGGAGGGAGGTGGTTCAGGACTGGTTCAGATCTAAATCATTCTTCAGTAGATTTCAGAAAGCCCCTCTCCCCACCTTCAGACCAAGTGTGTATGTGAGTCGCAAATGCCTGAGACTTAAGTATAGTTTGAAGAGGGTTGTTCTACTCCCAGATCAGAACAGCAGTGGAAATGCCTCATGAACCAAGGAGAACCACAGGAAGCAGGTATGTGCTGCCTGGGCCACAGCAGGGTCAGCGGCCAGAAAAGGGAGAGGCCTAGACTTAAGGGTTTGGAGCAATAGTCAGTTCTTGCTGATGCCCACAGCAACAGGGCAGGAATGGAAAATTGTTCTTTGCCACAAAAAATGGCAATTAAGGCAGCTGCATATGTAGGCCAGGCCAGCTCCGTGGAGAATGGGTGTGCGTGTTGTATACTGTTTGAATGGATGCTTCTCAAGCTGATACAGTTACCTTGGTAACATGGAGCAAATGGGGTCAACCTGGGTAGAGCCCCCACCCCTTCACTAATGATGTGGCCACTGAGGTGGCATCCCTTCCCTTTTAGGCAGAAGACTCATTAGGGTTGCCAAATCAGAGTTTCAAAATAATTAAAAAAAAAACACTCTGGAGCAACAATGTCTGAAATTACAGACATCAAGGAGTTTGTGTTGGGGTTGGAGGGCACAGAGAGAAAAGAGGCTTTTGTGGGGATGCCCTGGAGGAATGGGTATTGCCTCTGAAGCAGAAGTGAAAATTATGCAAACCTCCAGAGGTCTGCAGCTTCCAGCAGCCCCAGCCAGCAGAGGTAATGGTGAGGCAGCAGTAGCATGTAGCTTTGAGAGAGTAAAGGCCACTGCCAACTTGTGCTGCAGAAAAGCTAGAAGTTAGGGAGTAGGATGGGGATCTAGTGACACATCTGCAGTGCTTAAACACTGGAAGTGATGGTAGAAAGAAATTCTGGGTGGACATAAACAGCCACCTTCAGGGAGTTGAAGCTGCAGGGCATAAACATAACTAAGAGTGAGAAGAAAAGAGCCAAGGGACAAGGGTGCAGCAAAGGAGAGGTCAGGTTGAGGAGCATCAGATGGTTTTAGGATAAGAGCTATAAACTGTGGCTTAATCTCCTGCTTATGCCCAATCTGTGGCAAGTTGCTTAGTTCAAATAAGATTCACCAGTGGCTCCAGTGATTCAGAATAGATCACTTATGTGTGGCTACCATAAAGAATCCATTACAAGCCAGTCAAACAGGCCATGCACAGGTCTTGCTGAGCCCAGTAGTCTGGGCTTTTCAGAACACACACAATGCCTACCTCAGAGGATCTACCTCAGAGGAAGATTCCCTCCTTTGGCCAGACCCTTGAGTGGGACTGGCTGCATGAAACACTTTTGATTCAGGAGAGGGAGCGTCATCCCCTGTGCTTGGATGAGGTTGGCAGGTCTTTGCTTGAACATAATGCCCTCCCAGCTGGCACCTACTCTACTGGGCTGCTCACAGTTTGGCCAGCAGACAGATTCTGGCACTTGGTGCTGCTCTGTTGGCTGCACACCTTTCCCCCGCCCTGGCTCTATTATGCATTTCATTCAGTAGTAGAGTCACGAATCTTGAGGATCAAAAGACTTTGCAACAATTTGTGGTTAGTAAAGACCTGTCTGCCCTGGAGCAGAAACCACCAACACATGTCTATGAATTTACTTCCACATGGGAACATTTTTACTAGCCCTTAAAAAAACAAAACACAAAATCCTTGCAAGGAGAAATGGTCTGCATATGTGTCATGATCAAGGACCTGTGCCAAAGAAAGGTTCAGTTTTCTCATCTATAGCTGAGCACCATGTCCATTGTCCTTCAGCCACCTCTTCTCTCTTTCTCTCCCTCTCTTTCTCAATTGGCAGCACATTCTGTCCACATTATGCCACACGAAGGCCTCTTCACACTGGCAGGCTATGAAGAGTGGTAGTACAGTTAAGGCAATCCCCAGTCACAAAGAGGTGGGGGTGGCAGGGAGATTGGCAGATTGTCCAGGTAGTTTTGGGCATCTGAAAGGTGACTTTGAGCTGAGTTGTTGGCAATTGCTGTCCTTCATAAAGCAACATTTTGTCCTGTTCAGATATTACCTGCTTTTGTACATGAAGAGTTTGTGCGACATCTGAGGCAAGTGATGTTTAGTTGTAGGGCCCATTTTCAGTTTTGCCCCAGCTGTGAGGCACGTGAAGGAAAGAAATGGTATCAGTGATGGGACCAAGTAGAATGGTCTGGGACCACCAGATCAGAGCTACCTAGAGAAATTAAAGCTAGACAAGTATAAATTAAACATGTAAACTGCAGGTATGGTCCCTCTTGTCTGGATCAAAACCATGGTGGGGCCAAAGGGTTAAAGTCCCTGCTCTCATAGCAATAGCAAGTACATTTCTATACCACTTGTCAGTGCTCTTAAGCACTCCCTAAGCAGTTTACAATGTGTGTAATCTAATTGCACCCAACAAGCCGGATACTCATTTTAATGACCTCGGAAGGATGCCAGGCTGAGTCGACCCTGAGCCCCTGGCTGATACTGAACTCAGAACCTTGCAGCACAAGGATTTAACCACTGTGTCCCTCCCATGCTAGGGTTCTCATCCAGAGTAGATCCCCTGTTTTTAAGGGTTTATCTACAACAGCCAGAATATTCCAGGCAACTCCCAGAGGATTCTAGCCCTGGAGCTGCCCCAGATTTCCCCAGTTACCTCTGTACTCTGTAGCAATGCCAGAAGGCTGTCTACACATGGATTCCACTGTGTCACCCAGCATCACTAGCGCTGGTGTGAGTTGCTCCCTCTGAGTTCAGAAATGAGGCACCCAGCATTAATCACATGGCTGGGTACCTCATAACCTCCAAGGGAACAGCTCATGCCAGCAGTGCCAGTGCCAGGTGACACAGTAGGACGCATATGTAAACAGCCACCCTGTGTTACTCCAGTGCGCTCTGGATATTCCAGCAAAATCCAGAGCAAAAGGTGAGGTTGTTTTTACAATGGTTTAGCTGGGGACACAGCAGATTCAATGCAGAACTCCCTTTCCCTCTTGAAGATAGTCTGCACTTGAGGGCTTTAGACCTGTGTCATGAAGACAGATTGTGGTGAGGGCAGGGGGAAACTGATGTAATTGGCCCATGCAGACATGTGTTAATTTTGAGGTTTTACAAAAGGGACATCACAGCTAGAGTGTCTTTAAAGTAAAGTATAGTTTGATCCTAGGACAGGAGTGGAGGGTTTCATACAGTCTTGAGATCAGCACCAGTTGAGAAAGTGAACTCTGTGCAATTGGCAAAATGCATCAAAATCTAATATCCACAAAACAGTGTTACCTTTATCGGCCAACTAAAAAGTGCAAAATACATCTCGACATCAGAGTGGCACAAAGAAGGTAAGGTAAAGGTAGTCCCTTGACATGAATGTCTAGTCGTAACCAACTGTAGGGGGCAGTGCTCATCTCCGTTACAAAGCCAAAGAGCCAGCATTGTCCAAGGACTGCTCTGGTGGTCATGTGGCCAGCATAACTGCACTGAATGCTGTTACCTTCACACCAAAGTAGTACCTATTTATCTACTTGCATTTGCATGCTTTCAAACTGCTAGGTTGGCAGAAGCTGGGACTAGTGACAGAAGCTTACCCCATCATGCAGCACTCGGGCCTCAAACTGCCAACCTTCTGACCTTCCCAATCAGAAGAAGGTAAAAGCTGGGTAATTCCTTTTGGATAAAGATTTCTTTTGCCTTTCTGACAGCTTCTCTAATCTATATATACATTTGGGGAAAGAGGAATAGTCCCCTATTTCCTTGCTTCATTTCTCTGACATGTATGTCTTTATGGTCATTCCTCAGTGGTAAAAAGGATGGGGAGAGTTAAAGTGGAAATTCCCATTTCTTGCCATTTACTAAATGAGCGGGAAAACAGCCCAGCCCAGTTTTTTTCCACAGGCAGTGTTAGATGGCATTCCTCCCAGTCCAAATGTTTTTTTTCATAGCTGGATCCTGTCTGCTTCTATGAGGATTTTATTAGAATTCATATTATTAATTTTCTTGGCTTCCTGGGGCCATAGAAGAGTGAAACCCCCTGTGGAGGGGAACCCATAGAGCTTTGGTCTACTGAAACCACAAGAG
The DNA here is from genome assembly GCF_019175285.1 of Sceloporus undulatus. Taxonomy (NCBI): domain Eukaryota; kingdom Metazoa; phylum Chordata; class Lepidosauria; order Squamata; family Phrynosomatidae; genus Sceloporus; species Sceloporus undulatus. The sequence goes on along the minus strand of NC_056523.1, from coordinate 148,376,882 downwards.
AGTTTGAAGCAATGGAAAACATGGGAAATGATTGCTCTCTCAGCTTTTCTTGTACCATTAAGTGAATGTTCCTCTTCTACACATGCTCCCCCGCCTTCCTCCCATCCGCTTCTTGTAATGAACCCATTACGTAGAGCAAACTGAATCTGAAGAATTTAGTGGGATGGGAGTTGGACTTCTGTTTGACACTAGCAAACATTTCAGTCAAGGACTCTGTATGGAACTTCCTACTTTGTTACCCTACTGGTGCTGCACTCCTTGAAGTCCTGAATTTCTGACTACCTGGGAGTGGGTGTGATGCAGGAAAAATGTAACTATTGTGTTTGAGCTTCAAGTTCAGCAAAATTCTTTCCCCTCCACCATTTTGAAAGGCACAGACTAAAAGTATAGGAGAAGGTCTCAACACCAACTACTCGTTGATGAGTGCATGCATGCATAAATACATACATTGTGATACCACAAGGGTTATTGGATTACTAAAATAAACCCACCTGGCTTGCTTTGGTGGTGAGAACAACAAGCTAATGTGAAGAAATTAGCTGGTAAGGGCGAGGCTTTTATGGAAATGAATATTATCATCATCACTTTCTAATTAATATCTGCTATTCAAGATACTGTGAACAGCTGAGGGGTAAAGACCAGTAAAATACTCGGAAACTAGCTGCACCAAATGATCCCTGATTTTTTTACAGTTGCACAGAAATAGGGTTGTTGTTTTTTTTCAGAAGTGGGCTTTTCCTTTTACAGTAACTCTACATTTTTTTAAAAAGTGAATTGTTGATTTCTTAGAAGGAAGAAATGAGGAAAATGAAGGGAGCAACAGAACCACAGGTGAGCAAAAGAGTAGGTGACTCAAAATGCCTGAGCCACACATACAGAAAACCTTCATAAAGCAACATTTTATCCTGTTCCTGTCCTGGATTATAAATTGTGCTGGGCTCAAGAATAAATGTAGTCAGAGCCCTTCCTTAGGGCTGGAGTGTTAGAGAAATGAATGCTGCCTTCATTAAATTGTGTTCTCTCTTTGTTATTGTTATTCCTATTAGTGGCTCAAACTTGCTAAGGGGAGGGAATTGCTCAGAGCTGGACTTCCAGTTCATGGGGTCCAAGGACTGCAAAAAAGAGGGAGTAAGAGGTTTGGCTGAGGATGTTGGTTGGGGAGTGGGCGGATGGGAAGTTGGCTAGGAGTGGATCAGCTGCAGAGTCAGGGGAGCAGAAGCTGCCAGAAGTTTGTGACTCATGGGCTGGGAAATGCTGGCAAGCGTGAGAGAGCCAAGGCAGGGGCTCTGTTCTCAGGGAGATGGAAGCCAAGGGGCTGCACCTTGGCTTCTTAAATAGGCTTGGTCTGTAAAAGGCAAGTCCACCCACACCCACCACCCTCTCCAAGGCCAATGGTCCCTCTCCTTCCTCTTTATCTGGTCTCCCTGGCAGCTCAGCCTGAAAGGGCAACTGTTTTGCCCAAGATGGCATCAGGATTTTCAGGGCTTTAAGCAAGCGAAAGATTTACTTTCAGTAACATAATTTGAGTTGCCTGAGACCTAGAAGGATTACCTATACACCACACAGCTAGACTCAGGATGAAGATGAAAAACGAGCTGTAACAGCTGGCTGAAACTGCACTGGCTAGTTTAATGCTGAGCTACAGGACAAGAAGTATTGTATGATTTGAGACTGTAAGGCCAAGTGGGTAGAACTTGGTATGCAAACCATACCAAAGCCATGCTCCAGTCCTAAGGACAGGAGCACAGCTTTGGCACAGCTACTGGCCTCTTAAGATGTGTGTGTCATTTAAACAGCATACCTCCAAAGTGACCCGAAGCAGCTTTATTTTGGCCTGTCTGTATGGGCCCTTAGTCTACCACTGACTATGCATTGTTCAAAGGATGCTTCAACAGGCATTGACTTTAGTGGGAGTGTTCTCATATTTCCAGATATGTAAATGTAGGATTGTGTGCCATTAGTCTACATTTTTTAAGAACACCTAAAAGTAATAACAACACAATAGTTTCTACTGACTTTTAAAAAATGGATAGAAATAGCGGTTTTTAAATTATATAAACAGGATTGCTTTTTCCCCATCTCCATAGCTATGTCACACTCAGTAGTGTGGATAGAAATACACACAGAGTACTATAATCTCCCAAGGTGAAGAGTTGGTTCTAATTCTGCTGGTAGCTCTTTTTCAAAAAACTGCAGTCACTGGAGCAACCAGTCTGGAAACACAAATGACAGACCCTGTACCCACATTTCTAGCAGAGTCCAAAAATGCAGGTAGGTGCATTGATCCAGATCAAAAGAAGAGGGAAAACATGTCCAGCAAATTCCCACCAGTATTGGCAGATCTTTTGTAAAGCTAATGGGTCTTAGTTGTTCAATCAAGAGCAATCCTTCTCAAAGTGCTTTTTATTGCAGAAAGGATAACTCACAGTAATAAGTTGTTGCTGGGGAAATCTCATTTCTCTTTCACATTACTGTGAAATTTACAGCTGAAGACATGAAAATAGTCTTTCTGAGGGGTGGCAGATGACATGATCATCTTTGCTAATCAAAGCCCTGGCTCCACTACAAACCTAGCCAAATCACATAAGCAAACTAAGCAGCCCTCTGAGGTGCCAAGATTCAAGGATCACTCCCTTATCAGGTGGTGATAGCAGGATTCCATTGAAAAGGCTGCAGACCTTGAGATGTGACAGTATGTGTGTCTGGAAAGGAAAGAATCCAAGTAAAGAAGTGATAGGAAATAATATAAAAATAAGCAAATAGCAGTATGGTCAATTCTCTGTCATTAAATGATTTATTATTATGTTGTGGAGCATATCAGTAACAGGGTGCAATACTAGTAGGGGAGGGGGTTAATCCAGCTAGAGTAGCAACAGATAATTTGGACTGTTTCAATGTAGATTAGTAAAACATGAAAACATGCAGAGATTGGGTAACGCTCTTTTAATCAACATTCTCACTACAGACTCTCAGCACCAGGTTCAGATGTACCAGTCTGTATATAATCACTTCCTTTTGTGCACATGTATATGTAAAAATGGGAAAGAAGCAGAAGTGAGTTACATTTCATCTTCCAGGACTAGTTTGCAACATATGAAACTGAGCATGAATAGCAGGAAGGCCACACATGCAACTCCATGTAGGGAGAGAATTGCAACTCTGTAGTGTTTTCCAGTGGCATCACAAGGGGGGTGGCCAGCCCACATTGGGTGACATCTCAGAACAAGAGTGACCCTCAATCATGCCCTCCTTCTCCTGCAGAGTGAGTGCACCCTTTCTGGCTTTGCTGTGGAGACAGCTCCCTCCTCAGTAGGAGGCTGTCACTACAGCAAAGAAAAAGTGCACCCTTTTGGATGCTGCTCCTCCTCCTGGAAGCTCCTCTGCCCTAGATGACACCAGGTGTGGGAATGCCACTGATGTTTCCTCCCCCCCCCCCACACACACACCTTTGTTATACAAAAGCTGGGTAATATGTATCTGCTCACCTTCCCATCAACTGATCACATCACACAGCCAGACTGCCTATGAAAGTCCACGTAACACTAGGTGGGAGGAACCATGGAGAGTTACAGCTTCTTCAACTCCAAATCCTTTTCCAATCCTTTTTTTAAAGTTCTCTGATTGATTTGTTTCTTTGATTATTTCTGTCAATCTCACAGCAGCAAATAGGAGAAAATTATGGAGACCGACATGCGCAACGCTACCCAGGTCAGCTAAGATTTGAACAATGGTATAGGTTTTTAGCCACATTGTTTCTGTTTTCCTTATGTACACTGCATGCAAGGAAAGCAAGGCTCTTAGGGCATGCTTTAATGCTTAGGCCACTGGATACAAAGTTAATAGGGTAGCTGCAGACTGTGTCTGGAAGAGGCCAGAATTTGTGATATGTTTTATCATTGGACAAGGTAGATTTAGGGATGGGAGTGGGTGGGTGCATGCTACTTCGTGCAGCAGGATAGACTGGGGAGGTGTCATCCTGGTACAGAGGCTGCATTATAAAACAGTTTAACATTGGAGTTAGTGGGCAGATAACAGAATCTGCAGACCTGAGCACTAGCAAGAGTTGGAGGTTACTGAGAACAAATGAGATAAGTGTCTTAGGAGGAAAGACATTCAATCAATCTTTATTAATGCTTAAGCCAAAGGCCATTCGCATGATAAAATATATAAAATATAAACATTCTGTTTGCTTCCTCCCAAGCATTAAAAATGTCTCAAGGCAGATGCCCCTTGAGGAAAGAAGCCTGTGGTCTTGTCTGATGATCTGAGTTATGCCTGCAATCCAGCAGTCCCATTGGTCCACACTAATCTGTGCCCAGCCTGTGGAAGAGCCTAAGGTGAAGGGTTCTCAAAGTCCCCTCGGAGACTCTCCTCCTTCCCCCTCCCCAAATATGACCGCCCCTGCACAGTGTCCAGAAAGGGACTTCCCTAGCTAGCTAGTGCCTAAGCTCTCACCCCCACCCCAGCTGTGGGGAGTGGCCTTGGCCCTGCCCTTGTAACCACATCCCCACACTCATCACTGTGGCATCCCAGTGAGATTAGCCAGGGAGCGTGGGCTGGCTTAAAGTGAGGAGTACTTCCTGCTTCTTGGCTGGATGCCTCTCCAGGCATTCGCCCACATCAAATACCTAAGGGTAATGACTAAAAATCCAGGCCCATTGCCCATAGATAGCATACAATATGGTTTGCAGGCCAAGCCAGTTTCTTCAAGTAGCCATAAAGTTTCCATCTTTAGTTTCCTTTCCCCCCCCTTTAGTTAGGCTTGCCATATCCCGCCTGTGGGCAGGACTTTCCCGGTTTTGGGTGGGTCTGCACGGTCCCGCCCTGGTTTGGCCCCGCCCCCGGGATTTCGCCCGCCCCCGGGCTGAGGGGAGGATTCCCTCCCTGCTTGAGCTCTGGTGTCACCGCCGCTGCAGCGAGGCCAGAGCCCAGGCCGGGAGGGAAAGCCTCCCTGAAGGGAGGATTCCCTCCCCGCCTTAGCCCCGCCCCCGCCGCCGTTGCAGCGAAGCCGGGGCTCAGGCCGGGGGGGGGGAGGCTCCCTGAAGGGAGGATTCCCTCCCCGCCTCAGCCCCGCCCCTGCCGCCACCACAGCGAGGCCAGGGCGAAGGCCAGGAGGGAAAGCCTCCCTGAAGGGAGGATTCCCTCCCCGCCTTAACCCCGCCCATGCCGACATTTGAAAATTTTGTCCTCCATTTGTCTCGGTTTGGAGGTCCTGAGGAATGGCAACCCTACCTTTAGTACTATGATATAACCTTTAATAATCATGTGGCAGGCAGAAATTCAGTAGATAAAGCTTTTCCATGTATGCAGATAGCACTGAATATTGGCTTGCAACTCTCATAGTGGGTCATTTTGGTTTCTGCAGGCCTGACTACAGAGGATGACTTTGAACCTGAGGAGGTAGGAACCAGATGTGCATTGCATTGAGGAGTCTTCTGCCTCAACAGGGGCTGGAACAGTTAAAGCCACATACAGTGAGCCCGTGTCATACGCGGCTTTCAGCATACACTGAAAGCCATACGGGGAGGAAGGGGTGGCATGTCCCATAGGGACAAAACGGGGCACGCTGCACCGCCACATGCACGAGCCCCATTAATTTAAATGGGGCTCGAGCATAAGTGTTATTTGTTTTACACGGGGGAGTGTGGAACAGATCCCCCACGTAAACAAAGGGCGCACTGTACTTTCCAGAGCTTCCATTATACAACGTAACTGCCTCCTTCATTACACAAAGTAGGCTGCTGTCACACTGCAGAATTAATACAATTTGACACTGCTTTTAACTGTCATGGCTCCATCCTATGGAATCCTGGGATTATTTGTTGTAGCATCAGAGGTCTCTAACAGAGAAGGCTAAATTGCTCATAAAACTACAAATCCCAGAATTTTATAGCACTAGCACATGGCAGTTAAAGCAATGTCAAACTGCAGTATAGATGCAGCCATAGACACATTAGTGATTAACAGACCCAAGAGGTCCCGATTAGAAAAATTCCCTGGATTCCACAGTAACTCAATGTCATAGAGCCAAGACTAAATTAACAACTGACCTGAATAAAAGCACTGCTCACATAAGCATTGTGCTTCCAGTGAATAAGACCAGAGCCCATGAAATCACCTGTTTCTACCTTCCCTTAGCTGATGGGACTTGCCAATCTCACATGATTTCACTGCATCCACATTACTTTGCTCACATGGGTGTTACACCACAAGTTAAACTCCACTGTTGTCAGAACCAACCTTTCAGTGTCTATTTCATGTGACTAAACACAAGAGTCTCATTAAGGTTTTCTTCCCAAGGGAAATGGTTTCCAGATGTGTGCTGAGCTACATCAGAAAGATCCAAGACACTGCAGAATGAGGCATGGACTGTTTGCCAAGAAATTTGGAGGCTGAGTTGTCTAAGCTAGGCAAAATTATTTGTCACCAAAGATTCGATGATTCAGTGCATTGAAAGAGGGGATTCCTTCCCCTTCTCCCTGATATTTCTGATGCATATGTGCAGTGTGGTGTTTCTGTACCATGGTTTCACAGTTTATGTATTTAGGTTTACACTGTATGTGAAATTTCTGCATATATTTTTGAAGACAACTTGCTTCAATCCTATTTGATTCCCTATAACTAATTGTTTCACACTGACACTGTCCTAGAGTTCGGTAAGCTGCATGTGGGTTGTTCTCTTTTGCTTATCCCCCAGGGCTTGTAAGATGGTGTTGAAGTTACTGGTGTTGAGCTGATGTGCGAGTGCTGACAAGGTCACAGACATGTATACCAAAGGGTTCTGTATGCATGCCAGTTACTATCCAAGTTTCATAGCCCATGACATGGTTACCTACAATCTCGTTTCCTAATAACATTGTGTAGGCTCAATTATTATTACGTAACAAAAGGGTACTCCACCCCTTGCTTACATGTCAGTACTACATTTATGAGATCCAATATGTGCCTCCCAGAGATCTTCCATGGACATTCTCATTAATGCTCTGTCCCCAATGTGGCCAGTAGGTTGATAATACTGTATGTCCATCAGAGTTGCCAGTTTGTATGGGAAAACCCTGTTTATGCATCGAGACACTGCCTGTGAAGGTGTACAGTGGGTGGGCCCATACATCTCCCAACACTGTTATTCTTCTCTCTTCAAGCCTGGTACTTGGGATGAATGTTCCAATGAACTAGGATTTTAAACAGATTGGGAATAGCTAGATTGAGAAACAAAACAAATTGCACTGTTTTGCAGTTGCTTCCAAATTAATTTTTTAAATTTATTATATTTGCAGTGTAATGTAGTAGACTGGATAACATATCCAAGCATGCATCTACACTGTAGAAATAATGCAGTTTGACACCACTTTAATTGCTGTAGCTCCATCCTATGGAACCCCTGGGATTTGTAGTTTTACAAGGTTTTTAGCCTTCTCTGCCAAAGAGTGCTAGTGCCTCACAAAAGTACAAATCCCAGGATTCTGTAGGATGGAGCCATGGCAGTTAAAGTGTTATCAAACTGCATTATTTCTATAGTGCAGGTGCACCCTCAATGAGTTAAGGGTTCACCATTGTGGAGAGTTTGATGAGCTTCTTGCTGTACATCTGCATGCTGACACTCTCCTTCCTTCTCTCTCTCTCTCTCTCTGCTTTGTATACCAACAGGAAGCGGGTTGATGGGAAACTCACCTGCCTCATCCTTTATGGGTAGCTTCCTGAGCAGCAGCTTGGGATCAGCGGCACCTCCACATCCCACAGGCCCTGTGTCATCTCCATCAGAACCAGCCTTCCGTGGTCCCCACTCGGGCACCTCCCAGATTTGGTTCTCACACTCCCATGAAGGTAAAGAGGCTCAGTGGAAGAAGACTCATATTGTCTCGGTGGGCATGCAGTTGCCAGATGTACAGGATATCCTCAGGAAAGAGGAGCCCGTGCTCTACAAGTTCTTTGAGGGTATATAAAACCTGTTTGTATTTTCTTCAGTCACCACCATCAACCACCCCCACATCCCCAGAGAAATTCAAATAATAAGCCAAAGGAGCTGAAATTCTGTGCTTAGACTACTGATGGTCATCTAACAGAATACATTCTGAAAAAAGTATATATCTCTTAAAGGGCTTAATTTGTATGATTGTACTATATGCAGGTAATTTCCAAAAATATAAACTATAGGATAACAGGAGAAGATGGATGAATCTGAAAAGATTTATGACAAGGGAGGACATAAATGCAGGTCTTTAAGAGAGAGCTGAGTAGGCATGAGGGTGTAAAAGCTCTGCCTCTTGGGATATGGAAGGCTCTTGCAGACACTGCTGTGTGACCATCTTCATGCTGATTGTTTCAGCCATGAAGATTACAAAGGTGATGTGTAGAAAGTCAAATGAGAGTCTTGATATTCTGTGCCAGGCACCAGAAGCCATACAATAGCCTGTTCATGTAAACTCACAAAAGACAAATAACCCTGACTGAAGAGTGTGGAAGATAACATGCCAAGAACCAAAGATGAGCCAACACACACACACAAACACACACACACACGAGCGCCTAAGCACTTGGAGAACGCAGTGCTCTGCAAGACAACTTCTGCTTCTAGGAGTCCCTACAATGCCAGCTGTCTCTGTGCTCCACCTTCTGACCACAAACTATGAAACTGCTCTCTCAAACTATTATGCTTTACGTAGCACAAGACATTGTGGCATTTTTTTTCCTTTCTGCTGGAAAGAAATTGGCAAAGAGCACAATGGAACAATTGTTTGCATTTTCTCTTCACTAATACTGAGGTACCCTTTCCCTTTGTTTTAGCTTCAGGAATTCCCCCGAGATGTTCCAAGCTGCCTCATTCTGTTTCTTTTCTTGTTCTAAGGATGCTTGAGCAAACGGTTTGGATGGAGAATCTGCCAAAGGCCCAGTGGATATGAGATAGCTGGCCTTCTTCCCCACCTCACCCCCCCCCTGCTTTGTCAGTGCCTTCACTCCCATCCCAAAACTTCCTGTTTATTCTGGCCCTAAATCTCTTTCCTACACAAGTCAGCCGACTGGCCTTCAATCTCCCAAGCTGCAGCCCTGCTTGGCATTTGTTCCAGTCTTAGCTCATTAGCACCAAGAAAAGCCCTGTCATTTTGCTTCACCATTACTTGGGGCACCTCAAGAAAAACCAGCACCCAGCAGCTAGGCTCTCAAGAGGCAGCTCTTTCCAACTACTCCCATGTACCATTCCAGCTGTGCTGGGCTGCTGGCCTTGTCCCCCTCCAAATAACCTTGTTCTTCATGGATACTTCCCTGCTTCCCTCTCTCTCCACTATGGTGACTGCCTCTTGCTGTGCCCTTCCTCCCTCCCCGACATCCTCCCTCCCTGTGAGAGGCAGAAAGTTAAAGTGTGAGAGGCAAGGTGCTGCTGGCACTGTGCCCTGGCAGCCAGCCTGACTGCTAGTTTGAATGGCTGCCAGCTGGCTTCCGGCATGCCGGGGCTGCTGGGGGTGGGGTGCAGGCAAAGCTGTCGGCATCATGCTGACAGGCGGCCGGTCCAGGGTGTGTGTGTGTGTGTATGGGGGGGGAGCAAGAGGGCTGAAAGTGCTGGTGTGTGGCTGACTAGGGAGATTAGTTGGGCAGACATAGGGAGGGCCAGCTTCCTCTTATGAAGAACCATAGGGAGGAGTGGAGTAGACAATGGGGACACTCAGACACGGGTCTGGTGACAACGCTTGGGCCTGAGCCTGGGCAGCTCTGAGTCACAAATGGAAGGAAAGAAGTCCCTGTGTTAGCCTCCCCCTTGCAACATAAAACAGAGGAAGGAAGCGGGAGGAAAAAAAATAAAGAAAAAGAAAAGTGGCAGCACCTTTTAAGACTTACTGGGTTTTATTTTTGCATTAACTTTTGTGGCTAGAAGCCCACTTATATCTTTGCCTATGGTACAAAGTGATAATGTATGTTCAGCTACCTGAGCATTGATTATCATTCTGTGGTGCATCCAAAGAAGTGGGTTTATATGCATGAAAGCTCACGTGAAAATAAAAACCAGTAAGTCTTAAAAGTGAGGCTACTTTTTTCTTTTTTCCCTTTCCCCTTCCATACCATGCAAACATATATGTGTGTGTGTTTGTGGAGCTAGCAGGTATAGTAGTTTCAGTCTTGGACTATGTCTCTTGGAGACCAGGGTTTGAATCCCTGATCAGATATGTAAACTCATTGGGTGACCTTGGCCAAGTCACACTCTCTCAGCCTCGGGGTGGCAGTGGCAAACCTTTGAACAAATCTTGCTGAGAAAACCCCATAATACGTTCAGCTTAGGGTCATCATAAGTTAGAAATGACCTGAAGGCAAACAACACACACATTTATAAGGCAAACTCTTTGGTTCCTATGTTTAAGGCTTTACCCTCTATTAGAAGGTCACCCATATACCCACCAGTGTTGTTCAGCACCTAAAAATATGACCCATTCTGTTTCTCTCAATGTATGTCTCTGTTATTTCCCCATTTAATAAGACTTTTTTTTCCTGGAAGATTTCTATAATTTATCACAGAATGTGTTTCTGTAATATAATTTTGTGTTGGTTTCTCAGTTTGTTGGCTTGTTAGCTCAATTTTACCAATATTATCCCATCTTTTTAGCCATTCTTATAGTATGGCATCTTCCTTTGCATTTTAACTAGAGACAATTTCAGTTTCTGAAGTGGTAGAACAGTTGAGCACTTTCATATTTTTTAAAGCTGCTCTAGTTCTTTTTTTGCCACTTTTAAAATGCATATTGATGACCTAGTGTTTACAATATTTGTTAGCTGAATCATCAAGTCCTCTTGTTTTACAAATGAGGGAGCTGACTTTCGCCTATGACTGAGGTATTTATTTGAACTCAGTCTGTGGAAGAATTAGGAATTAAATCCAAGTCCCCTGAGCTTTAGGAACCAAAACCCACAGCTAGTGTTTGTGGAGGCCACATTTGGCCATTCTGGTAATGCTCACCTTGGCAGCCATCTAAGTACTTGGTTATGCCCTGCATTCCTCCAACTAAAATCCTTAGTGGCACCACTTGACACTTGACCCAGACACAGACTGGCAGGAGTCCAGGAGGATACTGTCCTAGTGAAGGTTGTAAAGTTAATAGCTGTAAGTAGGTTTCATCCTCCTGTGCAAACATGGAGTCAGGGATACAGTAGCAGCCCCAGATTATTTAGAATCTTCTTTTCCATGTTAATATTTTGAAGAAACCAAGTTTTAACCTGTATGTCTATAGAGAATGTCATAGTAGGACTGAGAGAATACTTGCAACAGAGCTCAAATCCTTTTGAAAGCAGGCAGTACTCTAACTTCATGGTTTGATGCATTGCCAGAATTCACATCACTACCAATCCCAGTTAGTTCTCTCTATCCAGGCCCTCATCCCTTATCAAACCGTTTAACAAGTCATAGTTTTTGAAAACCTGAAGCTCTGAAACAATACTGTATTTGCAGGTGATTGATTTTGTATAGATTTATTCCAGTAACAGGAGTTTAGTCATTTTGGTGCAAAATTTAGACATATTCAGACACAGGAATACACACACACTCAGCACCACTCCAGGCTAACTTCCTACACTGCCAGTTTCTCTGCTGCTTGAAATGGAAGAGTTCCCCAACTGTGAATATTGGTGGTGATTAGTACCATCAGTACAAGAAGGGCTATGATAGTTTCCTTGATTCAAAGGGCTTTGAAATTGCCACAGTATTCTTACCAGTATTTCAACATAAGCATAGAGACAGAATGGGTTAAGGGACTAGCTAGTGACTTGGCTTTGTGACTACACTGTTGTGATTCTGACATTTCATTCCCCACTGTCTCTTGTTTAGCTCCAGGTTACCCAAGGTTCTCTGGGAGCTTAGCATCCACTTTTCTTCCTATGAGCCACTTGGATCACCATGGAAACAGCAATGTCCTATATGGCCAGCACCGTTTCTATGAAACCCAGAAAGGCAAGTTTGGGGGCTTGGTTGGAAGGTGTTGGTTGGAATGTGCCATCATGGGATAAAAGAACCAATGTGGAATAAAACCCACAGCAAATTGCAAAAAGAGAAAGGGAAAGGGAATAGAAAAGTGCTTGATTTCTATGACTAAAGTCTACCAGATGCCACTTCCTTTTCCTCACTACATCTTTCAGATGAGTTCCTGATATTCATCATTTTAGTTTTTGCATGAGAAGTTGCTCTGCTTTTGTACTACCTGACAATATTGCAGTATGGCAAAAAACATCTCACCTACAAGCTATTTGGGCCAGAGGCCATGGGCTGGGATATTACAAGATTTGCAATATGGGCTGCAATGTCTGCTAGGGCAAATGTAGAATGAGGAGATCTTTTCTAATTATTTGTCTCTTTTCTCCAGACAATTTCTATTTGCGGAACCTCCCAGCTCAGCCTACCCTGTTGTCAGCCAACCACAACTTCCCCAGCATTGCCCGGGCAGCACCTGGCCACCCAATTGGATCCTGCAGCCGGGACCGTGAGGCTGGCCATGGACAAAAGTGCCACAAGGACTATGAGCGCTTTGTGTTATCAAAAGACAAAGGGGCCAAAGGAGAGGGCAAGGAGCGGGCAGCAGATGATGAGGCTAAGGAGAGGCACAAACTGGTGATGCCGATGACCTCAGAAGGGAACTGCAAGGAGGGTGCTCCTCAGCGAGGAGGTTCTTGTGACAGCCGACCCAAGCACCTGCCCTCCTGTCTGCTAAGCTCCAAGGTATTGAATGGTGACTCAGGCAAAGCTGTTCTCCCCAGCTGTGGTGGAGGCATCCTGCCACGCCATGCAGGGGCCCAGAGCCGCTGTGCCAAGGAACTTGGACACCATGAGCCTCCCCAGTCCTACAGTGAGTGCCTGGAGCGAAGACAGATGCTGCACCACTCGGTTTCCTACACTGTCCCATCTAGTCTGCCCACTGGGCCCCCAGCCCTGAGCACAACGACTGGCAGTTTCCCCTGCCTGCAGCTTCATTCCAGTCCAGATGGGTTGTGCCCTCTGCAGGATAAAGCCGGCCGGGAGCTACGCATCAGTGGGGCCACCTTTGTGCCTTCTGTAGGCCACTTGACTGACAAGAGCCGCTCCTTCCAGGTGCCCTCTGAGCCCTGTGAGGGCAAGGAGCGCCCCCACGATGTGGGCCAAGAGCACCCACCCTCCTATGGAAACCACCCGTTCTCTCACCTCAAAGCAGAGGGCAAGGCTGAACGGCGGCTGGAATGGCCACAGAATTCCAACACTCGCCTCAAAGGCCTGGAGTACCTGAACAACACTGGGTCAGACGGCCATTTTGGTAGCTTGCCCCATCAACCTAAGAGTGGGCACTTTGAGATGGTGCCACCTCAGGACTGTGCCCGCCCCAGCCCTCAAGAGACACTGTGTAAACTCAGCCAGTCCTGCTGCACTTTAGACAAGGCCCCCAAGGAGCCGCCAACGCCCAGCACCCAGAAAGTGGCTCGCATTCGCCACCAGCAGCACTTGCAGACGGACATGGAACAGACAGGTGCCCACACAGAGTCAAAGCGCAAATCAATGGAGCTCAGCTCTCTAGGCTACAACGGACCACCACACTTGCCCCCGTGGCCAGTGCAGGGCCAGGGGCCCCCTTTGTCTATGGCAGAGGAAAGGAAAGGTGCCTACCTGGACCCTTTTAGCACCACCCTGCAGCAGGCAGCACTCATGACCCAGGGCTCAGTGCTCACCCAGGAAATGCAGACTCCCCCCGATGAGGTGTCAGCCATGAAAAACCTGCTGAAATACAGTAACCAAGCACTTATTGTGGGCCAGAAAGCTCCTTTCGTGGGGCTGGGCAGCCTCAAGGGCAGCTGTGCCCACCAAGATGGAGGCAAATTCCTGGGAGCCAAAGGACAGCAGGAGCTGGAACGACCTGATTGTGCCCGCAGTAGGGACCATGAGCTGGGTCATGGGGATGGTGAGGTGCGCCAGCCTCCTGTGGGCATTGCGGTGGCTGTAGCTCGTCAGAAGGACACCCTGAATCGGCCTGAGCCAGCGTATGGGTCCAGCTCCAGTCGGCAGGGCCGGGCTGCTATGGGCCTCAAAGGTAATGGGTGTGATGTGGCAAGGATCCATATTCCCATGTGGGTTTTAAAAAACATCAGTCTGTTCCCAGCATTTTCTTCATTTTCTTCTAAGAAATATGACCTGAGGTGCCCACCTCCTTCTCTAGAGAGAGAGGTCTCTAGTCTCCCTCCTTCTTCATGCACTGGCCACATGAAAGAGCCTTCACAAGTTGAAGAGACCGTGAAAAAACATCTAGAGGTGGGTGCGTGGGACAGGGATGGGGAGTTGCATGGTGTCAGAGGTGAGGGCCTTTTTCAGATCATGGAGCCCCTTTAATAGAATCATACAGTTGGAAGAGACAAGGGCCATCCAGTCCAACCCCTTGCTATGCAGGAAGACACAGTCAAAGCACCCCCAACAGATGGCCTCTGGAGTTTATCAAACAGGAGGGATTCCATGCAAAAATGGAATGTAAAGTAAAAAAAACCCCAAAAAACGCAAAAGCAGATTTATTATCAGACAATACCTGAGTTAACCCAAACTTAACCTGAACAGAAAGTAGAAAAGGGCAATTGGTTTTCAGACGACATCACTGTTAAGATGCATTAACGCAACTTAACATGACAAATGTGACATGAGCTTCTTTCTCCTCACCTTCCCACCCGTGCCCTCTGTTCTGGTAGTCAAGGTCTGCTGTCTCAGCCCAGGATTTTCTCTGCCCCATCCCGGATTCGTCCCTTTTCACTTGGTCCCCCCAGGGACGTAGCCAAGGGGGGGGGGTGTTCTTGGGGTCCAGACCCCCCCTTCCATTAGAAAAATGAATGGTGTGTGCTGCTGCACCACCGCACTCAAGCCCCATTATAATGGTGGCACTTAGTCTGGACCCCCCCTTCCTAAAATCCTAGCTACGTCCCTGCTCCCCCTCATTTCTGGAACCTCCTTCCCCCACGAGTACAGGTCATCTCTTCTTTAACTAGTTTTAAAACTGAGTTGAAGACTATATTGTTGAGGGAAGCATTCCCAGGCATCCTGTGATTATTATTTGACGCTTGATATTTTACACTTGATGTTTTTAATTTGTTGCCTGCTTAGTTTATCAACGACTCCTATCATCTATTATTATGTATTATTTTATATGTATATTGGCGGGATACAAACCGCTATATAGTACGTATTGTATACGTATTAGGGTTAGGAAGGAGCGGTGCTTCCGCAACCCTAGTACGTATACAATACGTACAAGATGGCGGCGCCCCTTCTACATGGGCGCCGCCATCTTTACGTACTGGACGCATAGCGTCTAGACGTGTCGCGGCGCCTATGACATCGCGAATGCGCCAGCGGCGCCTCACGACATCATCATGCGCCGCGGAAAGAAGCTCCGAAATGGAGCTTCTTTTTTGCTCCGCGCAGGAGCCACGCGGTTTGGCTGCTGCGGCTCCCGCGTGGAGCAAATGGCGCCGGCGGGGGACGGCCGCAAAGCGGCGGTTTGTATCCCGCCATTGTTCTCATTTTGTAGAATGTAAAATGTACGCCATAGGCAGGTTTCTTTTTGTCTATTTTATTTATTGTATGTACAGCGCTGTGTAACTCTACAGCGCTATATAAATAAAGTTGTTGTTATTGTTGTTGTTGTTATTATTATTATTATTATTATTAGCCTGGCTAGACAGTAATCAAAACATGATTATTTTTACTTCTGGAAAATCCCGAAAGTAAAAAGAATTGTGTTTTGTCAACTTTCTAGCCAGTTTAATGTTGTGTTAGCCCCAACGTGTCTGAAAATCAATTGTGCTTTTGTGTGTCTTCTTAGGAATTTTTTTTTTGTGGGGGGGAGGTTAAATCCTGTTTTAAATCCTGTTTCTACATGGGATGCCTCCTGCATGATAAACTCTTCTATTTATATACCTTCAGCCACTGATTGGATGTAAAAGAGGGTTCAGTGAGTCTGGAGTCTGATAACTGAGTCCTAGCTTCCCTTTCTCTCATAAGGCCTCACATACCAGCATTTACCACATGGCTTGCAACCCAGCTCTTCAAACTCAGCGAAAGTTCCTCAAATGGGACTTCTTTCCTTGCCTTATTTTAGTTGCAACTCCCACTGAGCTGCACAGAGCAGGAGATGATGAATTCCATTGTGCTGTGACCTCTTTCCTAGGGCCTTTTTCTCCTTCATTTCCTGCCCCTATTTGTGTCCCCAGGAGAAAGGCTAGGTCTTAGAGTAGTCCTCCTGTATGTGCTGCCAGAAGGTGTGATTAATCTTGCTTTTTAATTTTTTTTTCTCCTACTCTGTTTCTCTTAGCTGGTGCAGCACGGCCTGTGCATGTCATCGACCTGGATGCTGAAGAGGAGCGGAGCCGACTGTGTGAGGAGCGCCTAGGCCTCGCAGGGAGAGACCTTCTGCTCCAGTAAGAGCCATTTGAACTACATGGATTGGGAAGGGTGCAGGCATAAAAGAATATTGAGCTGCAGAAGTACTTAGTGTTAAGGCAGGAGTGACCTCTTGAAGGCACACAAAGCATCTCAGAAGGATGGCTGTGGGGCTGGTTATTTTGGTGAATTCAATTTTGGGATGGCATTGTTTGGGTGGCAGGTAGTAAAGGGTTTTTTATCCACTGGTCTAATGATGGCCTTAGGATGGACCTGTCCTTATGAGAGCCAGCCACCTTGTTTTTCTGAGATCCTGCCACTTCCTTACTGTGAAGCCTGAAGACCATAAGGAAATAATTGTGTGATACTGCTACTGTTATTATATAATATGATGTTTTATTTGTATTTTAGCAGAAGGAGGGAGGTCTAGGGGATTGGGTTCATGTTACTACTGTTTTTAAATATTATACTGGGCTGTTGTTACCCGCCTAGATCCTTGAAAGGGAAAGGTGGGATATAAATAACAACAACAACAACAATAATAGTACTTTGTTCCAGCTTACCTGCCTTTGTTTTATCTATTTTTTTAAAAAATCTGTCAGGGATAACAAAGATCTAGTGGAATTTGCCCGCATCCACCCATCAAGCAGCTGCCCTGGGGACCTCACCCCTCACCTGATGATTGCAGGCAGTTCATCATTGCAGACCAGCCAGTTGGGAGGAGACCCAGCAGCTCACACCCATCCAGCTCATGCACACTGGTTGCCCCGGACACGCAGCCCTTCGATCTGGATGGGTGGACACTCATACGGTCAGTATAGTCAGAGCTAAGGTGTACTTCATAGTCTGCACTGAAACAGAAGCCTCAGCTGGGCCTTGACTGCAGGCATCTGGTCTCCTTATCCTTGATGTGGTTCTCTCCAGAGTTACTGCTTTCTACCCTGATGTCCAGCAGTTTCAGTTTCTGTCCTTTCTTCCCTGTTAGACCTTCTATGTCTTTTCCTTCACTTCTTGTCCCACCAATCACACTTCGCAACTGGTGCACATTTATTGTTGCTTCTTCCCATGTTTGAGTGGATCACAATAAGATATGTGGGACTCACACAAAGCTCCAAGTTTCATTGCTTTGAGGACCAAAGGCAACCCTGCTACCCAGAATGATAAGTGTGTGGGGATGCTTCACATGTTACAAAACACCAAAGTTAAAAATAGTTACATATCAGTGACACAAATCTATGCAGTTAAAGCTCCTCCATACAAGCACACAATATCTTTTGTAAACATTGCAGTATGAATGGTGGGCCAATCTCACAATTCAGTCTCACAATTCAGTCCTTACAGCTGTTTCAGACCAGGGACAGACCTTCCTTCTAAGGCTGTTATTTGTTGCCAGGTAGAATCAAAAACCACCTCTATATATCCCTTGCCCAAGGGAACCCTATGAAAAATTCAGGGGGTCTACATAAGGCAACAGGCATAAGTTGACTTGAAAGCAAGTACACACACATAATCAGATGGAGGTAACAGCTGCATCAATTCCCCTTATTTCTCAGGGCTGCCTAATTTCCCTATACTGTACATAAAAGAACTCTAGAGCCAGTGTGATGTAGTGGTTTCAGTGCTGGACTTTGGCTCTGGAGATCAGGGTTTGAATGTTTATTCAGCCATGAAACTTCACCCTTGGCAGGTCACACTCTCTCAGCCTTAGAGAGAATCAAAGGCAAACCCCCTTCTGAACAAATCTTGGTTTGCTTTAGGGTAATTGTATGTTGGAAATGACTTCAAGGCACATAGGAACAACAACAAATGGTCTTTTTGTGGTAAAATAGCATGTATGGCATGCTGTCCCATGTGGTAAATGCACATGTATGTATTTTGCCATGAGTACATGGTGTTACATAAAAAGTTCCCTTAAAGGGTGTGTGAGCGGGAGAGGTGTGGACATGAAAAGCATGACCTTCCTCTGTAATTCCCTTCTCATTATGCCAGAGAATACAGGATTGTTGTGAGTGTACATAGAGTTGGGCTTTCTCTCCATCTCAACTGTGTTCTCTTTCCCAATTCTCCAGGCATCGGGCACCCTGCTCTGCATCAAAACCTACCACCTGGCTTCCCAGCTTCTATGCCTAGTGCCATGCAACCAGTCTTCCCTCTGTCGCAAGAACCACCTGCACAGCTAGTCATCCTACCATCTGAACCTCCAACCCATGGTGCCCCCCACACACTGGGTAAGTAGCAGTAGAAAGGGATTGGCAAGAATACCCCTGCCACCACTGCCATAGATATGCTAACAGGAATAATATGTATTGGACTGCCTCTCTGATGAGAGGAGACAGGTGTGGCTCTCTAGGACGGGAATCAGGGAGGCCTTTCTTGGCTGGCTTTATTTATCTCTCTGATTAACCTTCCTATCTCTCAGCAGCTGAGGTGATGGATCAGGCATCAATTTGGCCACCCATGTATCCTAGCCGTGGGCCTGGCTCTCACCTGCAGCATACAGGGCAACTCCCTGTCTATTCCCGCTCCCAGTTCCTGCGTCAGCAAGAACTCTATGCCCTGCAGCAACAGCAGCAGCAGCAGCAACAACAACAACAACAGCGTGTAGCACAAGCCCTGGAAGTGCAGCAGCACTCACACAGCCAGGTAAGAGAGTAAACAGAGGGCATCACCAATGTGGCCCCTATTAACTGGAAAAACAAGGTCACTTATTGGAAGAAGAACCCTTTGTGTTTTGGAAGCCATGGCAAGCCAGAGTGCTGGGAATCACATGATAATCTAATATTTCCCTCTACGTTAGGAGAAGGGAATCTTTTTTTTTAGGGAAAAGGACTTTATTCCAACTTGAGAATGGCCCTGGGATTGTGAAGAGGCCTGTGTATAAGCAGTGGGTAGCACTGAGAGGGTGGGAACAAGGGTGGAGGCAAGATAGATAAAGCAAAGTGGATAGGGTCAGATGTATCCAGTCTCAGCATTTTCCTAACAAGCACTGCTTAATTGTAGACATGTCTGCTGAGGAGTAAGCCCCCTGTGTAGCAGTTTTTTGCCTGCAAAGCTCAGTTCTGTTCCATGTAGCTCAACAAGAAAGCCTGGACCACCCATATAGCCTGTTTTAATATAGATCAGCCTATGGATTCCAGACCACAGGGTGACACACATGCAAAGCTAAGTGCATTGCAAAAAGGTGACTGCTCTGCTCCAGATGTCTCATCCAAGGAAGCCAAACCACATATAGCAGGAAAGGCATGCTCACATATGTACACACACCATGTATGTGTGCACTCTCTCACTCACTCACACACACACACACACTCTCATTCACTTTCAAAAGATTTTCTACTCAGCCCAACTAAGAGCAATCCTGTCCTGATGCTTGTCCAGATCATGACTGAGAGTGAAAGTTATCTTCTGAGTCATCTCAAAGGAAGTTATATTGGCTACACATCCAAGCTAGTCAACATCCTGCTTCTAAATGCATGGTAGGGGTAATGATGGAAACCAATATCATAAGTGGAAGAACACTTGCTGACTCCAAAGGGTCATGATCAGGGCTTTGTGTGTGTTGCGATTTCTGTGCAAGCACAAAAGGAAGTGCCAAGTGTTATGCTGTGGCTAGACTTCAGTTTTTCCTGAAATTTAGTTTCCCAAAATTAGGTACAGAGATGATTTCCAAACAGTGTGAGGTTGTTGCCTGGTGAAGCCTTAAAAGTGGCTGTATAAGATTTCCTGTATTCAGAGAACCAGGGTTTCTGCAGTTCAGAAATGTCCTTCCATTCCCCACCCTAAGACACTATATACATTATGGAAATTCAGCAGACAATCATCTTTCAATTTTAGGTAATGAAGTTACAGAACTCAACTTTTAATGGTGCTGAATGTGAGTTGCTTTTGGCTAGAATTCTGATTGCTTATTTTTAAACAAAGAGCACTCCTTAGTCCATAGTGATACAAAATCCTACAATAGGAAAAGCAAAATAGTTTTCCTCTCAAGTGTGTTCATCTCTTCCATGAACCCACACTGTGGCTCTTCTCATCCACTCTGTAGAACAATGGAGCACAAGTACCTGGCATTAGGGGACTGCATTGGCCCATCGTGGGGTTCTGGAGGAAACCCCCCCCCCCATTTTCACCTCATTTCCCAAAATTTTGTCTGAAACATTTTTAAAAGCAAAAAGTACCCCTCAAAACCTTTGAGGCTGGCTATTTGATCCCACTTTTTATGCTGTGTATGGACCTTATCTGACGAGGCACTTACCGCTGCACAAATATTGCCCAAACGTTGCTGAAGTGTGGCAGAAGCGGCAGAGTTGTGATTGTCCATTGCGCTTCTAAAGTGTAATTGAAGCTTCCTGCTTTCCTTCCATTGTGGAATCGTTCACAGAGAAGCCAGGAGGAGCCATTTTGTTAATAACGGGATATCCCTTTATTAACAAAATGGCTCCTCCTGGCTTCTCCGCAAAAGATTCCACAATGGAAGGAAAGCAGAAAGCCTCAATTACACTTTAGGAGCGCAACAGATGACCACACCTCTGATGCTTCTGCAACACTTCAGCAGCATTTGGGCAACGTTTGTGCAGTGGTAAGTGCCTCGTCTAATAAGGTCCTATGTGTATGTGTGGCTGAATTGTTTTAGGACCATACAAGTCCTAAACTTCTGGTTTTGAAAAAAGACCTATACTGGCCTAAAATAGACATGAATATATAGTCAATCACTTGGCCATTTTTGGCTGGCAACTGACATGATTCATCACTTTTGGTGGAAAAGACTTTCCAGACAAACATTTTGGGGAGAGGATGGGGGAAGCAGAGATGGTGGGGGAAGCCTCACTTGCCCACCTCTGAAATAAAGGGCCACTCATTCAGCCTCAGCCTGACCAGATCAGGATGGGAGCTGAACACTGGTGCTCCAACAAAGGCACATCAAGGTAAAAATGTGAACCAGAAACACCAAAATGCTTGATGACTGTTAGTACCTTAAACTATAAAGCATTAGGGACATTTAGAAGTCGAATACACACTTGCTGACAGTTTCACCATCAGACTTAAATGATTTTCTGAGAGACTGGCAGACCTTGGAAAAATTACTTTTTAGACTGCCCTTCCCAAAGTGACCATGCCAGCTGGTGGATTCTGGAAAATGTAGTCAAAACAAAAGCAATACAGTGGGCCCTTTGTATATGCAAAGTTCTGGACTTCATCAACCCCCACATATGGGAAAAAACACGGGACCTCAAGTCCCATTGATTTTAGTGGTGGCACAATTCTGCGTGTGCAGGGGCACACACGCCATTTTATCCCCACAGGTATGTATGGGGCGGGTGGACTGTATATCCAGGCTCTGGAGACAGCTTGTTGACCATCCACCTCTTCCATCTTTCAGAGGAAGCCTGAAGAGCCACCCCCAGAACTGGAGATGCCTGGCCCTGAGAAGCCACTCAAACCATCCCACAAAGCAGTTGCCTTAAATGCTCCCCCAAAGGGCCTGTCACCATCAGCTGCCTGCTCAGCCAAGCTCTCTCCATGCTGCCACCCACCTAAATGTCCTGCTCCCTGCACTTTACCTGTCTGTCCTGCTGTGGTGCCACGCTCACCTGCTGTAAGTCCAGTGCCCTCACAGAACTCCACGGGTCCTGAAATGGAGGACAAGCAGCCTGAGGGGCAGCCAGCCCAGGACTACCCCAAATCACTGGAACCAGGTAGACATTCATGCCAGGGTTCAATACGTGGAAGAGAAGGTGGCATTCACAAACGCATGTCATGGCTGCAAGAGCTCAGTCAGTGTGCCTTTCTAAGGGAATTCAATATTGATATAAAAATTGCTACCAGCTTCTGACTTGAGCTTCCTTTTACTAATAACTGAGAGGATATTGGATATTGGACTTGCTTGAGGCACCATGGTTTGATGCCATCATGTTATTTGGAATCCAGTACTGCACAGAATATGACAAGCATATTCAAAATCCTATAGCAAATCAGGTTTCTAGATCTCATAGTGGTACAGAAATAATTGAGGTTATGGAAAACAACTACCAAAAGCTAAAGATGAGTCAGAAAGAAATCTGGAGTTGGTAAATGTCAGATTTCTACTGCTCAGGATCAAGAGCTTAGCCTCACTTAGTCCCTGTCCTTCCTGCAGCCATTTCATCCCAGTACTTTGTACCATTTTTTCTCAGGCAGTTTGCAAAAGACAAAACTTTTCAAATATTCAAAAATGAATACAATGATTTGAATTTGTTATAATCACAGAATGTGGGAGCCTTCACACACTATACAAAAAGAAGGGTGTAAAAACTTGGGGCCAGATTATATGGCTCAGAGATGCCCCCTTTTTGCATTTTGATAGATAACTTTGTGTGGTTTAGAGAGCCTAAGGTGACCTGAACTCAGTAGGCAGTGTGGTTTCCCCCTTTTGCTGTGGCTTATCTCAGGGCTTGTTTTTCTCCTTTCAGATCTTCCCCCTGGTTATTCCTACCCTGTGGCTGGCTTGGGCTATGCATCGCCATTACCCCTGGACCCAGCTGATCCTGACACTATGCAAACTGTCTCCACAGCAGCTGAGCCTGAACAGTCACGCACCTTCCCACCAGAGCAAGAGCCACGCCGCGAGACAGAAGCCAGCCCACCCAGTGGGGCTGGGGACATTGAAGTAGAGCCCTCTCTCCCTCCCCCTCATCTCCTTGTGCACCCCCAAAGGCCCAGCCCCACAAACTTGGCCAAGGAGACCCCTTATTGCTCCCTGCTGGTCGGGGATGGCCGAGATGTCTTGGACTCTGCCTCACAAGAACATCAGGAAGATCCCAGAACAGATGCTCCCCTTCCAGGGCCTTCCCCTGAGGTGATGGCTGTGGAGGGGAGCCCGGTTGCAACACTGGAAGATGGCTGCCAGGAGGATGAGAGTGATGCTGATTCACCTGATGCCTCCTCACCGCAGACTGACGTGCAGGTGGCGCCATATGGCCTGGATGCCCTGATAGCTGCCAGCATTGACCTGGGCGAACTCCCAGCCCTGGAATCTCCTCTTCCCTCTCCATCTCCTGTGCCACTCCTCCCCTCGCCCTCTCCATGGAGCTCAGGGATTCCTGGCATTGCCCTGCTCAGTGAACTGGCTGAACTGGAACTCCGTCGGCAGCACTGTGACACCACCCCGCATGGTAAGGATGCAAGGGGCTATCTTGTCACTTTGTCCTGTCCTTCCCACTGAGGCTGTGAGTTTCAAGGGGGAGGCAGGGATTAGTGGTTATTTTGGTGCCTTTTCACCCATTTTGTTGGTGTGTCTCCTTCAGTGAAAGGAAGCAACCTATCAAGGGGTGGCTCCTCCCAGCTGAGTCGGAGGTAGGACCAAATACCTAATGGTTCTAATATCTGTCCCTGCCTTCCAGACTAACCAGCAGGGAATTCATCACCACTTTTGTGCCCATTGTAGGGACTCAGCTAGGAGGCAACAGTGACTAAAGAAACAAACATGAAAATGTGTGCATGATGGGAAGATTGTCCTATGTCTGTAGAAGCAGAAACCCTGGAGTCTTTCCTCAGACCTTGAGGGAAAGTATGTCAATGTTTTACCTTTGACAAATATCGCAGGTGTATTGGCATTCTTGCTAGGTCCTTTTTCCCTGCTCTGTTCCAACAGCCTGTGTAGTGTTGTCTTTAACAGCTGGTGATCAGCTTCATTCTCATGAATGCTATGCATCTCCCTGCCTCCCCCTCCACTACCCAGACTACCCTGTCCAAAGGCATAGAATCAGTGAGTAAGGAATGAACCTCAGAAGCTGTCTAGTGCTAATCCTTGATGATGTAGGAAATCCAAGGTTTCCCACCAGGCAGTGGAAGGCCAAGGACTGTCAGAAAATCCACCACTTGTCCTCATTCATTCCTCACCTTGTTTGCAGCTGGTAGAAAGGTAATCACTCTCCTGTTTCATCTGTGACTCCTTATTCTGTTGATGTAAATATGAGAATTGGACTTGCAATTGTCCATTGGCAATCCCCACCTGCCCTGCCTTGACAAACAGATTGAATAAGCTGAAATAATACATCTGATTCTTTTCTGTCCAGAACTTCTATCTTCCTAGTATTCTCCTCTCCTTTCCACAAAGAAGCTATCTTCTTCACAAACAGCCCTGCAGGGCTACACACCTCCTCTACATTAATCCAGTTTTGCCTTCAAACCCTGTGTGGGCACAGAGAATGATATCTGCAGTTCTAAAGGTCAATGAAGAGACAGCAGTCACTTTCTGAAGGCCTTGCTATTATTGTGCAGTGCATCTATATAACCCAGGCAGGAACAGGGGACTGTGGTCAGCCAACCTGTAGCTACAGGTATCTGGAACATGAGAATTATCTCTTTTGACCAAAGTTAGACCACAGACCTAACAACTCTCACCTGAGCAATTGGGAAGTGGTCATAGTAGCTGAGGGAGCCAGAGTTTTAATCCAAAAAGTTTTAAAAGCTCTTTCTAAATGCACTGTGTTGTGAACCATTGGCGGGTTACAGACGGGCAAAAAGGGGTGTATTCATGACGTCATGAAGGTAGAGCCTTCAGACGGCCCTTACCTGAATGCCGTCATGAACACGCCCCCTGCACGCCCCAAGCGGGGAGAAGCGGCATTAAAAAGGTGCTGCTTTTTTCCGCTTCTTTTTGATTTGAGGCGTACGTGCGCATCTCCGTCTGTAAGCTGCTGCACCGGTACGCCAGAATTGCCCCGCCGCAAATATAAGTTGCCCATTTAAAAGCTCCGTGTCAGCTGCGTCGCATAATGGGTCGGGGTCCGGGACATGCGTGGTTTGCAGTCAGGCTTTAATTGCAACGTCCGCTGCCATGCAGCTGTGGAAGCTGCGGCACAGCTGCGGCGCATTTTAAGTCTCGTAACCCTAACCCTAGAGCCACTTGTGTGCATGCGTTGCTAGAATCGCGGGAAGTTGTAAGTTTTGCCGGCGGATGTTTTGGTTGTAGAAAGTGATAAGGGAAAGTTTGGAATTTAAAGTGACCCCCTACACACATTCCTGCGCCATTTTCACCTAACAATAAAAAATGCTAAAACTGTAAATATTTACATATGTACAAAGGAGGTGATGGGGGATGGCAGGGGGACAGCGATGGCAGCAGAGACAGCTGTGGCTGCGTATTGCAGATTCAGCAAGAGCGCGGGGACCAAAGGAGAGGAGGCATCTATGATGCTGGTGACACTGGCAAAGTGCAAGCGGACAAGGATGCCAACACCAGCTGATCACCAGCTGGCAGGAGACCACCATTGTTCTTGGGCAGAGTGGGGGAAAAAGTTTAAAGGGGCTTGGGCACTTTAAATGTGCCCATAGGCTTTCTGCCGCCGCTGATTAGCGCTGCAGCTGCACAGCTGCGCATCCGCCAGCCGGCAAAGGAAAAAAAAGCCGCGGTTTGGGCCGCCCGTGCGGAAGCTGCCTCTCTCTTTGCGGCGTCCTCCGAGGCGGCGATATGGAAGCTACGGGTCCGAAACGGACCCAGGTGAGGCGTCTTCACTGCCCCCCATGTGGAAGCCCCAACACCTGAAGCACGCCCCCGGGGCGGGCCGTCTGGAGGCTCTGTATTCAGCTGAATACACCTCCAAGACGTCCTCCCCTGCCCGTCTGTAACCCGCCATTGGGTCTATGTTACACCTTGAGGCACCTTTTTAGTGTCACAAATCCTTAGTGTCACCAATGGAAAATGTGTATGCCTTCCACACTGAGTCTGAGAGGCAAGAACCTTTGAGACCACCACTCTATTCTCTGTGTAGAAAGCAATATGGAGAGAGGAATTATGGATCCTGAATTGTTGCCATAGGGAGATTCGGAATGGGTCTGCAAGCCTAGGAAAATCCTTGTGTTCATCTGGTAAGAGCTACCAGATATGAACACTTTCCAGTGAGAGGAAGTGTTTTGGAGTTAAGTTTGATGTCTATTGTTTCTGAATCTCTAGAGAGCAGGATACACTAGAGTGCCACATGTTTGCAAAAATCATCAGGAGGGTGAAAATAGTGAAAGTCTCCCTTTTTAAAAATAGTGTCTATACCTTTCTGTTGCCATTTTTAAGCTTTCCATTTCCTTTCTCAGCAGAGACGGGAGCTACAACAACCCATATGTGCAGATGGTTATCTGTCTGTGGCTAAGCAAAGTCTGTACTTTTCATCCATATACAAATAGTTACTGCTCACACACCAGAACTGTTCTTTACCCACAGTGAAACAGAAACCACATGCAAGAAACCACGTACATTGCTTCTTGCACGTGTGTGTAAGCCAATTCTCAGAGAGATGTGTGTGACGCACACGCACGTGCGCGCACACACACAATTTTGTCTTTGCCTTTTCTTGCCCCTTTTGTCTTCATGTCATCTCTCAGAACTCTTAAATGCGTAGCCAGATAATTATATTTCTCTTAAAACCCTCCCCTCTGAGTATGGCTTCTCCAAGAGGCCTGCTTACAGTTCTGTTGTTGCTCTGAAAGCTCCCCCCTCCCCATTATGTGCAGGCAATACTAGATCCTGGCTCCTATTTCTCGTCAAATGGCCTTGCTGTGGCCTGTGGCATCCCAATAACCTTTGCCTGGACGGACATGTTGTATGTACCTGTAGTAAGCATCATCATGTGCCCAATAGCTCTAGGCCATGGTGTTTGGAGAGTATGATGGGTGGAAGCAAAGGAGGATTAGGTCTTGTTTGCAAATGCTCCAAACTGCAGAACCTGCTGCATTAGTGACAGCAGTGCCCAGGCTAATCCCTTCTATCACAATCTTCAACCCTTCATAGCAGATATGGAAGTCAGACATGTTCAAGAAAGAGGACTTGAGTTTACCTGAAAAAAGTAGATCTGTGAGACACAGGAGTAGAAACAAAACCATGATAATTGGCTGGACCCAATTACAGGAAATAGATTTTTAGTCAAAGAGAGCACACAGTTTGCACACAGTCACGATCATAAACTCTGAGTAAGGCTAGCTCTTATGCCTAGGATGTATGCAATAGGATCTAAAGATTATGCTGGCCAGCATGTAATATAGAGTATATATGTTGTGCATTTATATCATATATGTTTATGTATATATCCTTTAAACTGTAGAAGAGAATGCTTTTTCTTCAGGAGTAAATCTTTCTTCTTTCCACAGTGCTGGATGAAGACTTGGCAGCATTCAATCTGCAAAGCTTGGCCACCCTTGCTGCTGCTTGGGCACTGGTTGAGGCTACTGGCCTGGAGAGCAGCCCGCCTGACCTCCTCAACTTAGCAGAAGCTGCACCATGTGTGGAATTGCGTCCTCGCACACAGGTCTCCCGTCGCAAATACAACTGGACCCCTAAGACCAAACCTGTAAGTATCTTGCCTCCTGGGCACTATTGATGAGCAGGCTGCTAGAGCAGACAGCCACTTCCAGAGTTCCCCTGTCCCAGCATTCCACTCTGACATGTTTCTAGTATCAACCAGACAAATCAGAAGTGTCGTATTTAGTTTCTTCTTGAGTCCTATAATACTCTGCTCTTTTATACCTGCTGCATTTTTAGCCTTCTTGTCTATGAAACTTCTTCTGATAAAAGCTCTTAGATTCTATTTCTCAGAAACTGCTCATAATTTACCCCAGATAGCTTTTTCCTCTGGGTTGTGTGTGTGGATTATTTCTTCCTCTGACCCTTCAAAACACCAAGTCTCAGTGAGTTGAGTCTATAGAAATAGTCTGTTGTAAAACACACTTTTGGTTGTTGCCACCTGAAATCAATCTTTTCAGCATGCAGGAGGGACTAGTTAGCCTTACATAGCACTTCCTTTCACTTCAGCAGTGCAGCTGCTCCTCAGGTTTGATCCACACAGGAAAAGAGAAGACACATACAATTTAGGAATGAAGCTACAGCATTGCCATTTGCTTTTGATCATGATTATTTAGTCTCCTCCCTTGCCCATAGGTTTGTCCTTTGAAAGCTGCCATTGAGAACTTGGACACACAGGAAGTAGAGATGCGTATGCGTCTAGCAGAACTGCAGCGGCGCTATAAGGACAAACAGCGGGAACTGGCCAAACTGCAGAGGAGGCATGACCATGAGTGAGTGTCTCAACGTCTTCATTATTAACATTAATTTCCTAGCAAGAGGTGTTGGGTCTGTTGTCTCGAAGGCATGCAGAAAAGGCATACTAGAGCTAAGAACAGGAGGAGGGCAAGGGTGTGAAAGAACAGCACATCTGTGGGCTGCTCTTTCTGCTGCATCTGCATTTGTACAAGAAGTTCAAAGGCCTTTTCAGTCTTGTAAACTAGGCCTGCACCACCTCTGAAAGTCTACGCAAGGCCTGTCAAATGGGAGCTGAGAAGTTCTCATCCTTTACCTAGGTGTTCATTGTGGTTTTTGCCCATAGGCGAGATGAAAGCTCCCGGAGTCCAGCTCGACGGGGACCAGGGCGACCAAGAAAACGCAAGCACTCCAGCACACTCAGCTCAGTGCGACAGGGCTCCATCAGCAAGAGTGACAACAGGAAGGTCAAGTGAGTGAACTGGCGTGACTTCTATAGGTGTGGAGTGGAGAAATGGCACTATGTGCACAACACTGCAGGCCTCCCTAGAAGTGTGTGGAGCTACTTCTTTACATTAATGGCTATGTATAGACATTATCAAGTCAAGACGATGTAGTGGTTTGTGTTGGGCTGGGATTTCCATAGACCAGAGTTCAAATGCCTGCTTAGCTATGGAAACCCACTGGGTGACTTTGGGCCAGCCATACTCTCTTGGCCTTAGAAAACAGTAGCAAAACCTCCTCTGAATAAATCTTGTCAAAAAGACCCTGTGATAGGGTCACCATAAGTCAGAAATGATTTGAAGAACAAATAGACACTACTGTGAATGCAAGTGAAGAGTAAAGGTATATAGGACACCAGCAGATCTGTTTAGTCAAATATAAGTTGCTGCCAAAAACCTGTAAAGTAGTGAGCAAGAGGGGGAGAGGGCTGACCTTTTTCTCCAACTGCTGCTTTTTCCTGTTCCTCCTTCCCCATCACTTGGATTTCGTATCTCCCAGTTATGTACTTTTCTAGCCTTAGAATGCAGCTGTGGAAGGGGGCTACAAGGAGAAATAAGTAATACTGTCTACAAATGGACATTTCAGACACTAGGACTATATTTCTGTTGTTTTTCTTTTGCCTTAGAAGCACTATGATTTTTTACATCAAGCAGAATGTGACATGTGGTACACAGTTATAATTTGTTGTGATCTTGTGTATTTGTATACTGTATTGGAAACTGTCATTACAATTGTCAAGGGGGGAAAGCCAGATCTTCCCTACCCCTACAAGACTCTGTGTTTATAGTATAATTATCACAATAAAACATTGTTAGGGGGTGGGTAGAAAAGAGAACATGGTGATAGTGTCCATGGAGTGTTCTGAGGGCCAAGTATCTTCCTGTTGTTGATGGCTACTCCTGTTACTTCCCCCCTGCCCAAGATGTGGCTGCATTTCAGCACCAAATGTTGCGATTCCTTTGAACATCAGAATGGACCTCAGGACCTGGGAGACTTACAGACCTGGAGAGATGCCTGTTTCTCTGTGCCCCCCTGCTTCATGTCTGCCTTGCCTCCTGCACCGCTCTGGGGAAAGAATTGCCCCTCTTTGAAGAGGAAGGCAGTGTTGCATAAAAGCCTCTTTATCTGTGCTGTATAAAGTCATTGGTCACGCTGCAGTGGTGTTCATTGCTGCTGGCGCTTTATGATTATCCATTAGCCGCCCGGCACAGTCATTCCCGCACTCACGGGCCCTGTATAATTGTCCTTCTCTGCTACAAATTGCCTCTCCCGGCAGGCCCATTTGCATAAATCCTCCAAGCTAGTCCAAACATGATTGGAGCACGCGTGTGTGCGCTGCATCAATCCTGATGATTTGGTAATAATAGTTAAATCTGTACTAAATGGTTCCTTCAATTAAGACAGAAGAAAAAAATTAATCTCTAGGTTTTATGTCACAAAACATTAGCAAATGTAGTGAAGGTTACAGGGGAAAAAAGCAGTTAGTGTTGGCTTTGGGTTGCAACATGGCTCCACCATATGGCTCATGGAAACCTTCCAGGGCTCACTGGAGTACTTGCTTGCCTTTTCTCCCAGTCCTTCTTGCACCATCCCCCAGCCCTATGTATGGATGTATTCTGGGGTAGGAAAAATAGAATCTGTGCTCCCTCCTCAAATCATGTAAAGCAGAGAGAATTCATGGAGAATTGAAGTCAATGGGGAATCAGTTCTTAGCTGATTTCAAATACAGTCCCAGCTTTGGTACTGCTAAACTATCCTGTGACACCAGAAGAACAATAGAGTGGAGTACAAAAAGGGCAACAGGCAGGACTGCACATGCCAATATTCTCACACTTTGCTTTTTTAAGATTACATCTACACGATACCAGAAGTCACTCCCATATCTGGTGTATTTTTAAAAGCAAACCTTAACAGTTAGGTTTTAGTTTTGAAATATATGAGTATTCCATCCTTTCAGCTCTATGACTTCCAAAATGGCCCATAATGGCATTCTAGGTTGCTTTTTTGCCTGGAAAGGAAAACTACTGGGACATAAAATTCTTCTGCTTTAGAAGAGAAACCAGTATGTATTACCAGTTTCACACAGTACTTATAAACCAAGGCCTGGACTGGGGATTGATAAACCATCATTGCCTAGGGGGCATAGACATACTGTTCTGCTGTAGTCTCTAGTTGAACATTTTGCAAGTTTTTAAAAGCACAAACTTTTTTCAAACCTGTAAAATTTGATTTGAGGGCGGACCATATTAGCAGGGAAGCAGAATGACCTTCTGTAAAGGTGGTCAGTACCAGTTCTATCATGCTTCCTTCATATTTCCCTGAAATTATCATATTCTGTATGTGGCTCCAGCTGATAGTTGTTCCCACTCCAGCCATGCTAGTGCCGCTTGTGATATGTTCACCATCCTCAGGGAACAGGGTCAAGTATGTGTTAGGGACATAGCTTCTTCTCTCTTTCCAATTCCTTAACCATTATACTTGTGGAATATTACTGCATCCATGAACTCCAAATTAAAAAGTGCCAATGGCGGGGTACAGACCGCCGCTTTGCAGCGGTCTGGCGCCGCCGCCAGAAGGTCCGCGGGGGAGCCGGAGCCTTCAAACGGCCCGACTCCCGCGCGGACCGAAAAAAGAAGCTCCAAAATGGAGCTTCTTTTTGCGTCGCGTTTGCGACGTAGCGAGGCGCCAGGGGCGCGCTCGCTACGTCAGCAGCGGTGCGACGCGTCTGGACGCTGTGCGTCCGATACGTAAAGATGGCGCCGGCCATGTAGAAAGGCCGGCGCCATCTTGTACGGACGGAGTCCGTACGAGGCCCAGGGGCGTCTAAAAGAGACGCCCCTTTTTTAAAATGGGACGTCCTCCGGACGTCCCAAAGGGCCGTCTAGAAAGCCCCTATGAAAGGTATGACCTGCTCTCATCACTGCACCAGGCTCAGAGCCAGTGATGCCTGATGCTTTTCTGTGATCTTGTAAAATGAGCTCAGTCTGCTATTCCAAAGAGCCACAAACACACACACCAACATCCAGTCACAACACTCTTCCCATGTCAAAGCAACCTTTTCCCACAGATAAAAAGGATCACAGGAAGCCTCTAAATCATGCAAGCTCCCAGAGAGAGATTGGCTTATACACCCATGATACTTGAACAGCACACCAGAATGGTGGCGTGTGCTACTTTCTGCTGGCTTCTTTACAGTGTGTCTGCCTTGTAAACCTGCCCCAGCAAACAACCGTGGCATAGGATTCCCTTTCTGTGTGCCAGGCCAAGGCTCCCAGCCATAGTGGCATCCTTTCCCTGTGTAGCAGGCAGAAGCTTTTGGCTTCCGTAAAGCAACACATGCTTATGTGGCAGCTGCAGGCCCAGCCCCTTGGCTAGCTTCCTATCAGGAACATTCCTGTCCTTTAAGCTTCCCACGCTGAGCAGAGATTCCTGCCAAGTTTGCCTCCCTTCAGCCACTCCCCGGAACT
The DNA here is from genome assembly GCF_019175285.1 of Sceloporus undulatus. Taxonomy (NCBI): domain Eukaryota; kingdom Metazoa; phylum Chordata; class Lepidosauria; order Squamata; family Phrynosomatidae; genus Sceloporus; species Sceloporus undulatus. Next base: position 148,344,553 of record NC_056523.1, on the reverse strand, counting down.
GAGCTATGGCCTTGAGCCATGGCAATTCCTGCTTGAGTATGCCGAGGCACAAATCTCCAATCTACAGTATTCTGAGGCACAAAGATTGGGTTGGGGTTTGGCCTTGGCCTGAGCTGGAGTTACTTGCCATCCATCCCTAAGCCAGCCCATTCCTCTTTCTGCCTGTCACTGTGGTCCTTTGCCTGGCTCAGGGTGCTCTGCTCCCTTCCCATCCCTCTGTTTAACCAGGGAATTCCCTCCTTCCTTTTCTGCCGCCACCATTGCTGCTGCCAGAATGGAATTTGGCACCCGCTCTGGGGTTGACTCAGGGTCAGAAGGTTGAGGTACAAGGGCGCAGCCCTGAGAGAGAGGTGTGAACAGAAGCTGTCTTGGGAAGATGGGGTTTAGGCGGCCTCAAGCCCTGGGCTGCATTCCCAGGGTGGAGCAAACAAGAGGCAGTTTCTCTGGAGCCTGGGTGCTGGAGTGGAGCAATTAGAACTAACGAGCAATGGAGATCAGAGTGGGCCGGCAGCCAGCTGTGGGGGATGGACCCAAGCCTTCAGGGAGCTAATTCATTTCATATTAACTATGCTAGGAGGAGAAGCTGTGAGAGCTTTGCCAAAGCATAGTGGAACAGATATGCTAGAAAGTGTCAAAAGGTGACCCATCCAAGATAAAGTCAGACCTAATTTGTCATTGTTGTGGGTGGGGGGAAAAGGTAAGCCTCCTCTGTTTATTTTCCATTCTGGAACCAAGCTATTTGGCACTTCTTTCCTTTTTCTCAGCATCAAGCAAGACATCCCTTCATTGCTCCTCTAAAGTGTCAGATGGATCAAATCCTAATCTCAATCTCTCCTCTAGGCTGGTTTGAACTGAATGCACACTCTACCTAAAAGGGACAGGAAGGGTTTCAAAGGGAGTTGTAATGATATACTAATTCTAGAGATTTTGGAGCTCTCATTCCACAGATTTTACCAAAACATGGTATGGAATGGAAGCATGTGAAGGAACAACCTCTAGGTACTGGGTTTTGCATATGCTGCGATTCCATGGGAACACAGAAGGAAAGCAGAAAGGGGTAAAAGGCATATAATTCAGCTTTTTGCAATTTTCAGATCCTCCTCCCCCAATTCCCCTTCCACTACTACTCCCACTATTCCTATTAGCCAAGGAAGTGCATGGGCAATGCCTGTTGGAATACCTGAAGCCAAAGATATTGCTCATTGAGAGTGGATGAAAGGTGGGCTTCCATGCCCTGTATGATTTTACATTGCTATGTATGACTAGATCAGAGGTAGGCAACCTTTTTGAGCCGGGGGCCGGGTTGCTGTCCCTCAGACAAGTGGGGGGCCGAAGCCAAAAAATAAAAATTAAATATTTTTTTTAAAAAAAAATTAAATAAATAAATAAACCGGGACAAATGTAGGATAACATTTTCAAACGGAGGACACTTTTTTTAAAAAAATGGAGGACACGCGTAAAAATTTGCTGATTTTTAAAAAAATGTTAATATAAATGCATGTTTCTGAGGCTTTTATAGACAATTGCCCCCTTGCCTGCTGCTTGCCCCCCCTTGCCCGCCACTTGCCCCCCTTGCCCGCCTCCTCCTGATAGGCCAAAGGCCCCACGCCATCACGCAAGAGGCCAAAGGCTCCGGTGGCAATCGGCGGCAGGACCGGGCTGGGGCCGGTCCCAAGGCCTTGCCGGGCCGCATCCGGCCCACGGGCCGCAGGTTGCCTACCCCTGGACTAGATTAATATTCTGAATATTGCATGCAAAACAGCCCAGAGACCAGAATAAATTATGCAAAAAATAAAGAAAAATCATAAACAAGCCCAATTTCCACAAATGTGTGTAGAATGTTGGTTGTGTGGTGCAGAATGTACAGAATGCATACAGCCATGCTCACCAAAGTTATTGCCAACAGCTCTAGACTATCTGTTTGTGGTAGTGCACTAAAGTACAGAAATTGATTCCCAGAACAGAATCCCTTACCTTGTGTAGAATCCAGAGCATTCAAGCTCATTTCTCTTTTTCTTTAAAAAACACAACCAACTTTTATCCCAGTGCTAGTTATGGAGAATAAGCTCAAAATTATGTTGCCAGAATCTGCTCAACCCTTAAGGATAACTTTATGTAAAAAATCCTGGAGAGAAAGCACTTTGTGTTGGAAACAGTATAATGTTTCTTGGTTTTCTGGTGCACATACACTTTGTATACATATGCTGGGGAACTGCAGCCAATCTTTCTTATTGCATGTACGTGCAGGAACATTTCCCAGCACACATAAAGGTCTGTGTGGGAATTTAAATGCAGCCCTGAGAAAATGGGAGAGGGTTGAAATAGGGCTTTCATTGGTCAAGAGCGTGAGACAACTTAATTCAGCATTCTCCACCCCACGACTCCAGTCCCTATCCTCCTTTCCTTAGAGACCTATAATGCATCACATATTTTTTCCATGAGTCCTTGCAATTCTTTCCCATCACCTCTCTAAATAGAATACATATTAAGAATTTCAGAAAGAAAAGACAATCAGAATAATAGCACAACATATATAATCTTTGGTCATTCAGAAAATATTCTGCTACATCACTGGGGGCATGGAGAAATTCTGATCCAGAATCCTTATCACTATGTGTATGCATTAAGGCGTGTACTTTTGATGCCTCTCTTAGCTTCTTGATTCTTATGAGACTTAATATTTGCCAAGTGTATGTGCCCCTACACCTGCCCATAAAATCTGTCACTTTGGAGCAGAGCGCAAGGATGGCACTCAAACTACTTACACAACCCACATTGCCCCCAGTATTGCTATCTTCTTGGTGCAGAGGGAGTTAAGCTGCCAGGGCAGGCACTACACTGTAGTTCCTCTGGCAATTCCCTTGCACATAAAACCTTCTGACAAGCTCAGCTGAAAGAGGCAATTGTCCCAAAGCCCCCACCGTAGCTGGTGAATTAATGAGCTGCAGCAGAAGTGGCAGCCGCTCTGCTTTGGAATGTTGCTGGAAGGCATGAAAAGCCCAGGAATGTCTCCTCCCTTTCATAGAGCAGCCACGGGACATGCGAGAGGGGTTCCGTGTTGTGCCCTCATCTCCCTCCCTCTCGCCCTCAAAAAAAGAAGAAAAAGGAAATGTGCAAGAGGGGGTGCAGTCAATGTTCTGGGCTCAGTGCAGCCTCTATCATGCAACTGCTGTACCCTGACATTGTTTAGCTAGGCCCCCTAGAAGCACGTTCTTCCACTAGAGCACCCAGGGTCCCCTCACCAGACCCACCCTTTCATGTGTCCTTTAGGACAGTGCCTAACAGGCTATCAAATATGGGCTGGGGGAAATAAGCTATCTCCCCCCCCCCCCCCCGCCAGTGCCAGGAATTAGTTCTGTATTTGTGCACTGTTTCTTTCTTGCCTGGAAACTCACCACAGAGACCAACACAAGTCCACAGACCACCATTTGGAGTAGTTTGCATGAGGAATCAGTTTCTTTTCAAAAAGAGTAACATAATAGTAACTAACTACAGTGGTGCCTCGGGTTACGAAATTAATTCGTTCCGCCATTCCTTTCGTAACCCGAAAATTTCGTAACCCGAAACACTTTTCCGTTAGCACTGGAAAGCCTATAGCTGCACTTTGCAGCATTTGAATTTCGCGCCGAAATGAATTTCGTAACCCGAAAAATATTTCGTAACCCGAAACAGTTTTTGCCAATCCAACTTTTTCGTATCCCGGAAATTTCGTAACCCGATCATTTCGTATCCCGAGGCACCACTGTACCTTTAAAATTCCCCCTGTAACTCATTAATGGCCTTAAAAAATAACATCCCAAGTTTGCAGTCAGAACTTTTTAGTCATGATCCCTTCTCTTGGAAGAGCACTGCAGAAAAGAACTAGTGTGGCACAGTGGTTTGAGTGTTGGACTGGGACTCTAGAAACCAGGGTTTAAATCCACGCTGAGCCGTAAAACCCACTGGGTGACCCTTGGGCAAGTCACACACTTTCAGCCTCAGAGGATGGCAATGGCAAACATCCTCTGAATTAATCTTGCCAAAAGAAAAAAGAAAAACACCATAGTAGGTTTGCCTTAGGGTCGCCATAAATCAGAAATAACTTGAAGACACAAAATAAGTAAGTAATCCTGTAAATAATAAGGATTTTGTTGTTGTTGTTGGTTTCAAGTAATTTCTGACTTTTGGTTACCCTACAGCAAACCTACCATTGGGTTTTCTTGGCAAGATTTGTTCAGAGGAAGTTTGTTATTGTCCTCCCTTGAGGCTGAGAGAGAGTGGCTTTCCCAAGGTCACCCAGTGGGTTTCATGCCTGAGCTTAGAATTGAACCCTGGTCTCCAGAGTCATAGTCCAACTCTCAAACCGCTATGCCATGCTGGGTTTCACAACAGAATTACTTAAGAAAAAATGCAAATCTTTTCCACAATTGAAAGTTTTTATAAGAAATTATTTGGGTGCATATTAAGCATTGCTTATTTGGATTTATGCAAAGTTGCACTGTCTCGTGGAATGGATGTATACATAGCTCAGTGTGGGATTCTCATCAAACTAGATTTAAATGTGCATGAATGATACGGAGCACAAAGAAACACATCTTACACATACATACACACAAACACACAGTCACCATTCCTTACAATATATCAGGCCTTTTGCCTCCCTGCCAGTCTGGAAGATTTTTCTAGTAACACTAACTAGTGCACATATGTGTCAGGAGAAATTTGTTCTCTCTTGTTTTACACAGCTACTGCACTTCAGTCTTCATCCAGCCAGCTTCTTGACGAAAGAGTGTTCAATAGAACCCAGATGTCTTGCCACCTAGTTCCTGCTATGCCCTCCTGCTCTGGAGAGACATGAGGAGTCTTGGCCTCATCTGCAGGCAGAAGGAATGCTCAGAGCAGCTTTAGAATCTTAGTGGGCATCCAGCACTTAGATGGCAACATCACAAATGAGACCAGGCTTAAAAACTATATTTGCTTAGCCCTATCCATCTATCTCTTGCAACTGTGGGACTATAATGTTTGTTTGCAAAAAGAAGCCCCCTTCCTCCCCAAAAAACACACCTCTTCTAGATAGTGTTGACCGAGGCATTACCATTTTTCTGCCTGAAAAAAACTGTGCCAAACTGATACATGCTTAATATAAATGTTCTTCTTTTGTATTTTGAAGCAGTCATTTGCCAACATATTTTAATATATAACCATCGGGTCTTGAATGAATGTTGTAAATGGTATTTTGAGTCAAATGATGCTCTATAGAAGTTAAAGGAACAGAGAGAATTGGTTGTACCATGTTTGCATGGGCATATCTAGTTCATGCTACATGCATATGTGGAGAATTCCAAAAGAATTCTCAAAGGAGGCTTTGCACAGGGATAGGGAGGAGAAATAATACATTTTCCCATGGTCCAGAGATTTGGTTTACCAGGAAAAAAACATCCAAGACTAAATTGCAGATGATGTTTCAGAATGTGAAAACTTGGTTTCCCTGCACATGCATTCATTTTATCCAGATTTTGTAAGATTTGTTGGAGCCATTCAGAAGCTGTTTTAAATCAAAACAATCAATATTCCAAAACAGAGTTGCTGGTCTTAGCTCTTATCTAGAACAGTGTGCCACTTGTGCAGAATCTGTAGCTTGAAAGCAGTTTGTGTTTCTGTATGTGGCATGCTATTTTAAGAACTACCACATCCAGAGTTCCTTGTGTATACAACAGAAGGAAGACCAACTGGTAACAGGGACAATCACCATAATAAGCAAGGACCTTGATGCCTAGGACATTGAGAATCAGTGCTACTGATTTCCAAGGGAAAATACAGGTGAATAAATGCGTAACATAACACATAATAACATTTATATTACATAATCATGGCAAGACCATGTTGTGTCTTGCTATAAATAAAAATAAGACAGCCAGCATAAAATAAAGGTAAACAGAAGAGCAAAACAAAAGCATATCAACCAGTTCTCCAGGTTTTCAAAATGATCAAGGCCTTTCTGAAGCTTGGCTTGGGCAACACACTGCAAGATAGGATGGGATCTGGGCTGTTAACTGGGAGAAGATAACTGTGTGCTGCAAGTTTGTATTTGGTCCAAAACAGTTATACATCTTGCTTGGCTCTGGGTGGTGCTTACCCTTTTATCTCATCAACCCACAGACAGTAAACTGTGTATCTTTCCACTCGACTCTCTCCCAATCAAGCGTTTTTTTTCCCATTCACAGGTCAGTAAAAGCCAGCTTATCACTACTGTGTGCAGAGCTGAGGACTGACGGGGAGCCCAAGAAGAAGAAAAGGAAAATATCAGAGACAACCTATGGTGGCCTCAAAAGCTCCCAGGTGAGCACACTTTGCTTTCCTCTTTTATCTTTATCTTGTATCAGAATAAAGAATTAGCCAAGTTAGGCCTGATCAGAGAAAAGTCCAGCCATCTTCTGGCCCTGTTTCTTAAACCAATCAGAGGGTAATATTATCTGTATGGATGCATTAGGCTCCAAGGACCACTCCAGCACAATCGGTAAATCCTGCATAGGCTTAGCTGATATGAATATTCACATTTTCTTTATCCTACAAGGTAGACAGACAGACAGACAGACAGACAGATATTGCTATATGTTGTCCCACTGCATAATTACTAAAATAAACTGTGCATAATAAGCATACATGTGCACAATTGTATTATTTAAACCAGATGTCTTGCTTTGTTTTGTTAGTTTGGCAGTTTGTTTGCAGAGAAAATGGGGCCCTGGTTTTTACTGTATTTAGGAAAAGAAGTGGCAATGGAACTTGCCAGCAAAGCAGTTCCTGTAAAGTATAGAAACCCATTCCTTGAATCATTAAGGTCTGGTTATGAAGAATACAAACTCAGTTCTGCTGGTGGCAGTGCCAGATGAGATTTCCCAGTCTTTTCCAGTGTCCTCATTCTGACATGTGTCCCACAGCTGAGCAGGAGGGAGAGGGAGTCATGAAAGAGTGACAGTTTTGTGCTTCTTCTACTGATAGTAACATGTCTGCTTCTGCACTGCACTTGTTTCTACAGGAGAAAGTGCACTGCAAAAAGAGCAGCTCCCAAAGCAAACTGGCTTCCAATGTGGTGCACAAGGTCTCCCATCTCAAGCAGAAGGTCAAAAGCAAAGACTTGCCTACAGGCATTGGCCCATTTCGCCGGAAAGAGCTTACACAAGGTGTACAGATCCAAAAGAAACTTTCTCATCCCAAGAACTCCAAAGGCATGTCTTCTGCCAAATACCCACAACAGGACCTTGCTACCATGGAGACCAAGCAAAGCACAGGGAATCCTCATGCAGGTAATGGCAGGTTGAAGGAATGACATCAACTGATGCTTGGAAAGTAAAGATGTTGGTGGTGGGAGATGTGGGGCTGATATTCGTAACATATTCCTATTTAAAACATCACTAAAGCCCCAGAGACAATTATGGGGAGGGGGGGGGCTGTGTGTGTCCTTTGGACTATCTGCTAGGTTCATAGGAAGAAAAGTCCCTGCTCTTCTGTATACTTTTGTACTGCAGAAGGTGAGTGTGATTAGTTTTCTCCCAATCCATTCAGAGGCAAATCCATGCTCCAACACAGCTGTTATTTCCAGCTTTGGTCAGGAGTTTGTGGCATAAATGTACTTCCTGCTGGTGAGCAGAGGAAACAGTGGGATTTTAAAATAGCTGTATGTGATGGTCTCTGCTGGGGCCAGTGTCCGCTCCCATTTGACTGCAGTCTTATGGGTTTCCCTTGGAGCTCCTAGGGCATCTTATCAGGAAACCAAGACTGAGACAGGAATCCTGCTTCCACTCCCCAAAGCCAAAAGAACAAAGACACATTGTCAAGGGGGCAAGAACCAGGATGTAGGCACTGAGATCGGAAGAGGGATGCACAGCCTGATCTATATTGTGGTTGACACAGAGGGGCAGTCATTCTCAGCCAAAAACAAACTCATAGCTATTGTTTTTGTTCCTTAGTTAGAAGTTTTTACCCCATAATGAGCATGCCAAGGCAGCTATCCCTGGTGTTCTCACCTCATGTTTTCACTGCAGTATTCCAGGCCAATGATTACCAAAGGATAGATTGTTGAATAATCATGTGGCCAATAATGAGTGAAAAAAGGCAATACAATACCTGAGAGAAATCCTTCAAACCGACCATAATAAAATGTTTAATGAATTACTGCCTTTCAACCCTTACTTCTCAATTCATGTTGAGATATGAGCCTTAAAAGCAATGTAGGGATGGTTCTAGGTGTGCTTTAATGACAGAAGAAACTGGGCATCATGAAACCAGGGACCATGAAATACATCAGAGTTTCCTTCCTATACTGAAATGACCCTTCAGTTGTGAATATCTCCTAACTCTTCTCTCCATCCACAGATGACAATCGTCACAGAAACTATGAAAGTGATGGTGGTGGTGGTGGTGGTGATGACTTGACCAGTGACACCAGCTCTTCCCTTCATGTAACAGTCAGTCCTTCTGTAATTGGCCCCTCTCCTTCCTCAGTAGTAAAAATGGAAGCCAATCAGAAGGCAAAGAAGAAAAAGGAAAGGCAAGGGTTATTAGGTAATGAAAATGTTTTGATAAAATGCTGAATCCTCTTCAGCTGCTAAAGAACAGGGCACTAAAGTCTATTGGGTGGGTGGGGGATGACTCAGGCTTTGTCTGGTCTTCCTTGTCATTTTGTCTTGCCAGATTATTATATTTGACTCATGGCTGAGGATGGATGGAAGGAAGGTGGCAGAGACATTAATTTACAGGAAGTCCCTGGGTTCCTCTTATAGATTGCAAGGAGAACCAAGAAACTCCAGGTCTTCCTCTTTTGTGAAATAAATATGAGGACATCAGACAGGCCTACAAGATACTAATAGGGGAGGGACTGTGCAGTACACTTATTCATGTCATCACAGATCTTGAGAACCAGACTGTGCAGATAGGAGGAATCACCAATATGGCATGTAGTCTCCCTTTGGCCCCTTTTTCATTGTTATGCTCTTCTGGATCTCTACAGGGCCCTGCCGAATCCCTAGTCCTGAGGGCCAAGTCAAAATTAAGCAACGTCCAGTGAAGCCTGGTGTAGCAAGGCTGGAAAAGGTACCAGTGTGTCGACCAGGATCATGTGAGGTTTCTAGTAAGAAGAAGTTAAAGAACAAGGCCAAGGAGCTTCATTGTGGGCCTGGGACATCAACAACAAGTGAGGGACTCTTCTCTAGTAGCCAGGCCCGGTCATTCACAGCTCGGGATGATGCAGGAAAACTCAGTAGTGAACGCCTCAAGAAAGCCACACGCAAGAGCAAAGTGCTGCAGTCAGCCCTCAGGGTAAGCAGGGACAGGGCTGCAGATGCCCCTCAGTGAACTGAGATGGCTCCTTTCTTGGAACAAAGAAGGGATATAATGAATGGGAGAAGGGCTGCTCCCACAGGAACAGATTGGCCATGTGGGTACTGCTAGTCATTAGGGTGGTGTTGGTCCCTCTAGTCACAACTGTCAAATCAAAACTCTTGAGTACACTGTTCCTTTTGCTGGGTACATTGGTTGACTTTTTTTCTTTTCTCTCTATATCCTCTTGGCAGAGAAAGAATGGGGCAATAGCACTCTCTCCCCGCAATGCCAAGGCCATCCTCAGCAAGGGCAAGAAATTATCCAAGGTGAAGAATAAGGTGGTCAGCAAGCAGGTAAGAGATTATAACCCACTCATACCATGCAAAACGTAATAGGTCAGCTGCAAAAATGAAAAAAAGGAACAAGGCCCTACAACCACCAGGTTGTTCTGTGAAGGCTTTAGGCTCTTTAGTCACTGCCAAGTTAGGCAGAAGGAACTGGATTTCCTAGCCAAGAATAAACAAGGCAGATAGATAAGCCCACCAGCTTTTCACTGTAGGCCCAGTGCTTTGAATTCCCCCCAAACCCCTTTAATGCATACTGAGTACCATTCAGCAAGGCTCAGGGTGTGTCATGAATGATTGATTCAGGATGTATGACACCCTTTTGCAGTTCATTCTCACCATCTGCACATGGCTATTTGTCATGTGTTTGTGGAGCATGCCTGTGTGCAGGGAGAAGACATGCTTTGTTTTTGCTTTTGCAGTGCAAAGGCCGAGCAGTCAGCCGGCTGATGGAGAGCTTTGCCATTGAGGATCAGTTTGAATTTGATGATAACAGCAGTTTCTCTGAAGAGGAGGAGATGCCTCCCATTGGTACAGAGCAAGACATGACCCCTGGTGAGTTTCTGCACATATCCTAAACTATAGTTGAGCATTTTGGGGTGGGGGAGAAAGGACCAGTAAGGCTCTGGGGAGAATAAATGACAGTAACCACAAAGAGCAAAGCTGTAGAAACAAAAATAATAATGAGATGGGGTGGTGGTGGTTCTGTTTTCAGAGCAAGAAAGGAGAGTGAGAAGTCAAAGGTGTTGCATTGAGCAGCTTGGACAAGTGAGAATGATTAGGAAGAACAAATTGGGGATGACAAAATGTGGCAGAGTCTGAGGTTCCAAACTGGATTCTTTGATAAGCTCCAGAAGCTGAATAAATCTCTGGAGACTATTGAAGCCACCTAGCTAATTTTCAAGTCCATTTTTATCTTACATTCCATGGAAGGGATATGAATATTGAGTGGTAATCTCTATGTCAGCGCTGGCTGGCTGTGGGCCAACTTTGTTTTATTTGCACCCTGGAGCCCAATTTTCTGATACAAGGAAATGGGGAAAATGTGGTGTGCATACATGTCTTGCCTTGTGGTTACAGCCCAGTCATGCACCATCCACAAGGAGGATCTTCAGGATGGGCTGCGGGTGCTCATCCCCAAAGAGGATAGCCTACTCTATGCTGGTAGTGTGAAGAGTCTGCAGCCACCAGACATGTAAGTGTTTGCCACCACCAGACATTGTGCTTCTCTGGAAAATGCATGCAGGAAGATAGGGCAGTTTCTTCCAGAGGGTGGAGGAAGTTTGTTCCTTAAGAGGGTGGGCAGTTCTTTTCTTCTGCACTCCAGAACTTTCCTTTCCAGACTTTGCTTCCTCCTTTCTACCCTGTGGCTTGAAAATAATTGCAGTCCCCGCTAAAGAGAGACTTGGGTGTCTCTTCCTTAAAATAATCACCCCACGTGAATTGCAGAGCTTCACGACCTTAGTTCAAAGGAAGGGTCCATCTGCCCCACCTGCAATCACAAGTGTCTTCACATTTTGTCTTCACCTGATGCAGATAAAGTGTTTCCCTACCCTTTCACAGATCCTGTGTCAAAGAGCCCATATAAGTTTATAAGTCGGAGAGCTGCATTTGGGAGACATGTATTTGGAGATCCCTTCTAATATGAATTTCTTACATGTTAGTTAAGTCTTTCACCCATCTAAAACCTTACATTTTAAAAAAAGAACAAAAATCTGTACAATTAAAAATGTGCTTCCTTAAAATAGGTATTACACTGAAATGATTTGTCAATAAGCCCCAGTGAGAGTGACATCTAAGTAAATACACACGGGCTTGTGCTGTTAATCACTGTAATATCTTTTCAGCCATTCCCAAACTAAGCTCTTAGCACTTCCTTCTGCCCTCAAATTGAGCACTTAGTGCTCTTTGCCACATACTCTTTTGGATTTCTGAAGTATACAACAAGTATCTTGCACTCCCACTGGACTGAGATGCAAGTGCTCTTTTATTTCTGCTGCAACTTGAGAGCTGAATGCCCCATTTCACATCTATCAAAATTAGCCAAACTGAGTTCTCTTCCAGCCTTACAAGTCTTCAGCAGTGTAAATCCTTGTCATTGATTTGTCCCTCCTGTAGCTACAGCATTGTCATTGAGGGAGAGCGAGGGAACCGACAGAGGATCTATTCCCAGGAGCAGCTGCTGCAGGAGGCGGTAAGTCCCAGTAGATCATGGCATGGGATTAATCAGGCCTGCTTAGGCAGTTGGGGGCGGAGAAGCTGGGCTGCTAATGCAGCTGGGAACAAAACCTATGAGACTTTCCTATGGGGCAAGGAGCAGAAAGTACTGCTCCTCTGTGCAAATGTGCAAGCACAAGTTGGCATAGAATATGAGACAGAAGATTTTTGATGAGACAAGCAAGGGAAACCTAGGCGTTCTGGACAGTGAAGCTTAAGGTAGCATGATTCCTGGGCAAAGGGGCAAGCACAGCCAGGAAAAGGTACACATGCATGATGCAAGCGAAAGGTGGGGGGAAGTCAGATGCCATCATGCAGTACATCTGAGTGCCATGGTCAACCTTACTGTGTACCATAGTCAGCCTGCTGTGCTGTACTAGGCCTTCACCAGTTACACAGCTGCTGAATGCTGTTATAGAACCCAGGGACGTAGCCAAGGGGGGGGGGGGTTCTGGGGTCCGGACCCCCCCTTCAGGCTTGGGGACATTCAAGCTCCTTGCTCCCCCTCCTCCTCCCCTCCATCAAAAGCATGGAGGACTCAGATGGAGAGGGGAAAAGGGAAAGACAGAAGTCGCAGCCAGGGAGGGAGCAGGGAGGCCCAGAGAGAGGGAGTGGGAGTGGGAGTGGGAGTGGGAGGGAGTCCCTTTTTCCTTTAAATCCTTTTCGTTTCCTCTCCATCCAAGTCCTTCCACTCCTCCTCCTCCTCCTCCTCCTCCTCCTCCTCCTCACTTTTGCCAGAAAAAAAGTCTCCCTCCCTGGGGGAGGAGAGGAGGAAGGGGAGGAGGAGGAGGAAGAAGAAGTGAAGGAAGACAGGAAGGAAGAATGATAGGAAGGGAGGGGGCGAAATAAAGAAAGGAAGGAGGAAGGAAGGAAGGCTCTAAAAGGAAGTATACAAGAAAGAAAAGGTGACTTCTGACTTTCCTTTCAGCAGTTATATCCATATACAATATAGTAAAATAATAATAATAATAATAATAATAATAATAATAATAATAATAATAATAATATCCCTTACCCAAAATGCTGAGGACTAGATGTATTTTGGATTTTGGAGTTTTTTTAGAGTTTGGTATATTTATATATGTATAATGGGATATAATGGGAGATGGGACCCAAGTCCAACCATTAAATCCATGTATGTTTCATATGCATCTCATAGACATAGGCTGAAGGTAATTTAATACACAATATTTTTAAAATAATTTTGTGCTTCTGTACACTGAGCAGTCCGCAAAATCCTGAGACCACTATTCCTTGTATAATTCAGTAATTTCTCTAAACCTTCAGGATTCCCAAGTTTCCTTGAGTTGGGGTCAGACCAGATGCTCTCGTAGTCAGTTTTGGATTTTGGAATAATTCAGATTCAGAAGTCCAGATAAAGGAGACTCGCACTCTACTATGTACATTTCTTCTGATAATGAACTCATGTTTTCAAAACAGTCATTTCTGGATTTTTGCAACAACAACAAAGAGGAGGGTCTGTGATGCAAAAAAGCAAGACGCTTCCTTCCAGCTTTGTTTTTTCTCTTTTTTAAAAGACAAATAAAATAAAATACAGTTAGCTGGCTCCATTTCAGAGTCAATGGGGATGCTTTGATTGAGAGTTCCTGCATCGCAGAATGGGGTTGGACTGGATGGCCCTTGGGATCTCTTCCAACTCTAGAATTCTAGGATTAATTAATTAACGTAAGGAATCAATCTCAGTGGGTCGCCAATGAAAGGTCTGCTGCAAAGGTCTGGGACTCTCTGCCCTCCTGCCTTGGAAGCAAAGTCCATTGGCAGACCTCTGGGTTTTACTTTGCAAGGAATTTTTATTTTCCTTATTTTCACCTTTTTAAAGGGGTTTCCCCCAAATTCTGCCAGATAATGAATTGGGGCTGTGGAGTCCTATGGCCCTGTTCCAGGCAATGCTAGACTGCAGGTCCCATCATTCAGCAGCACCACAGACTGCTGGGAACTGCAGTCTAATAAGGCTGTACACTGCAGAAATAATCAGTTCGACACCACTTTAATGCTATGGAAAATCCTGGCATTTGTAGTATGTTGTGGCATCAGAGCTCTCTGACAAAGAAGGCTAAATGTCTCACAAAACTACAATACCCAGATGTTGTTGTCGTTGTTGTTGTTGGTATTATTATTATTATTATTATTATTATTTTCTTATATCCTGCCTTTCTCCCAATATATGGATTCAAGGTGGTGATTTTCCATATCCTTAATCTAAAGTATGTCTTTCTACAGTGTACAATGTAAATTACATAATTTGTTGGGGATGCTTTGATTCAGAATGTGGTTGGACTGGATGGCCCTTGCGGTCTCTTCCAACTCTGTGATTCCATGATTCTATAGCACTCTGATCCTACTGTGATTTTAATTGTTTTTAAAGTTATAAAGTCTTATAATGCAACCCATGTACTGATGGACTATTGTACTATAATTTTTTATTGATTGATTTTATATCCTGCCTTTCTCCCAAAATAGGATTCTCTTAAAGGGGTTTGTTTTTTATAAAAAGAAAGGAACGTATAATGTCTTGGAATTAAAAATTATGATAGATAGATAAGTCTTGGAATTAAAAACTCTGTGTGTGTGTGTGTGTGTGTGCGTGCCTTGGAATTAAAAATCCCTCTTGGAAGTGGTAATGAAATGTTGTGTGGATGCAGTTTGGGTTCTTAGTTCAGCTCAGAAGTTGGAATGCAGTGTCTCAAAGCCTGAACAGAGTGGCTGCCGCTCATTGCTTGAGCAGTTACACTTTGCTTTATCGACCTGAATTTATCTGATGTAAACACCTTCAGAGGAGGACTCAGTTTGCATCTGCACTGAAAAAATAATCCAGTTTGATGCCACTTTAACTGCCCTTGGCTCCATGTCGTGGAATGTTGGGATTTGTAGTTTGTTGCGGCACCTGACAGAGATGGCTAAACAGCTCCTCAAAACTACAAATCCCAAGATTCCATAGCACAGAGCCATGACGGAAGTTAAAGTGGTGCCATTCTGAGGTAAATGCTCAACCCTCTTTTTGTGTCTGGGGGGGGCTCTTAGCCTCTCAAAATGGTGGCACTTAGTCTGGACCCCCCTTCCCAAAATCCTGGCTATGTCCCTGTAGAGCCTGTATGTGTTTTATAGCCATAGCTAGCTTCTTGTTTTCAGTGCTGCAAAAGTTCTGGGGGGGCAGGGCACCTGCCTTTCCTAGCGATAATTGCATATGCATCACAGGGCACAACAACATGGAGAGAAACTATTCAGAGGAGTCCTTTAAAGGAATGACTTTGTTGATGCTTTAGTCAAGCCTTTTCGTCCTTTTAAGTACAGAATAACAAAGAGCAAAAGGCAACATCAGCCTTTTACTGAAAACACATCATGCAAAGTTGTTGATTTGAAAATTAGTTCTATTAGCAGCACTCTTTCATTCCAAACTAACTCTTTAGAGCAGGAGTGGGAATCATATCTGACCCTCCAGATGTTGTTGGGCAGCAGCTCCCAGTGCTCCCTCATGAGTAGCTGTGTAGGTTAAGGCTGCTGGAGTAGCAGTCCAACAATCTCTGAGGGGCAACATGATTCCCAGCCCAGTTTATATGTATATGAAATATTTACAGTTTGGAATGCAAAAAGCTTCATAGCTGGAGCAAAAGGTGCCATTCATTGGTGTTTAGGCAGAATGCAAAAATAACAGGACATGAGTGATGGCCATGAGAGAAATCTATATAAACATGTAAAGCATGGAAGGTCTGTTGCCCTCTGAATACTAGTCTTCCCTGGGCCTTAATTTTCTATTAGGTTATGTACAAATTTAACCGTGACCATCTTTGCCTGATGACAGAAAACACACCCACCCTTGGTAGGCAGTAGCATTACCAGTGTTTCTTGTGTCTAGCTAAGAGCATGGCAGTATATCTGCTAACCAGGGACCTTTGTTTTTTTCCAGGTTCTAGATGTGCAGCCACAGTCGAGTCGCAGTCTACCACCTGGCACTCGAGTCTGTGCTTACTGGAGTCAGAAGTCCCGCTGCCTCTACCCAGGGAATGTTATCCGAGGTGAGATGGTCTGGCTAATAGTCATCCCATGGCAGGGAGGAAAGGAGGGCAAAGCAGGCAACTAAGTCATTGGGACAGAGTTTCTCCCATGCCAATTATAGAACTGGCCTGAAAGATTGTCTCTATGTTCCCAAGATTGTGACAGCTTTTGTCCCACAGGTTCCTCAAGTGACGAAGAGGATGATGCAGACTCAGTGCTGGTAGAATTCGATGATGGGGACACAGGACATATTGCAGTGTCCAATATCCGCATGTTGCCACCAGACTTCAAAATCCAGTGTAAGCATCCTTGGATGGGATGAATGCTGAGAGTGTTGTGGTATATTTTGACATCACAGGACAAAATTTACCACTGCTTTGAACTTCATCCACAGTGAAGCCTCTGTTAAGAAGAAAATCCCTGTAGCAATTGACATAATGGGGGTATCTGTCTTTCATCTTGAGCTTGGGATCCTTCTGAATCATAGAATCTTGTCGAATCTCCCTGTACCTCCCTGTACCTCAGTTCCTGAAGGTTTTTCCTTTTGTACAAGAGAATGCCATACTTTCTGTATTGTACAGCACGCTGTGAGAGGGACCCTGCTAGTCTATGTGGGGGAAATCATGTGCATATTGGCAGGAAAGCATATGACCAAGAAACATATGATTAGGCAGGCATCTGTCACCTCGATCTGTTGGTGAGATTTCTGAGTCACGTTTCTCTTTTTGTAGGCACAGAACCTTCTCCTGCTCTTTTAGTCTCAACTTCTTGCCGACGTAACAAGAGGTCTTCCAGTGATGTTCCCCATTCCAGTGAACCAGTACCAAGCCTCTGTGTTGAGGTGCCTGAATCAACTAAAAGCACTGGAAAAAAGGCTACTAGCAAAGAAAAGCCTGGTAAGGCACTCTCTTGTCACTCTCTCCTGCCTGTCTTTCTTAAAGGTACTCAAGGATTATCCAAGTTTATCATCTCAAGAATCCTGCAAGGTGCAGTTAGGCTGAGGAGATGTGTTGCCACTCTGTGTGTGTTCTGTATGGCCAGGAGTTTCATTTCATTTTACATTTGTACAGTGGCTGTTGGTATCCCCTGGGGTTTGGCTCCGGGACCCCCTGTGGACACCAAAATCCATGGATGCTCAAGTCCCATTCAATACTATGTAAATAAAATGGTATCCTTTATATAAAAATGACCAAAAAAAAGGGTTGCTTTTAAAAATTTATATAGATTTTAAAATAAATAACATTGAAACTAAAGCTGTGAATACTTGAATCTGTGGATACAAAGGGCTGACTGTATATCAACTTTCTACATTGGCATCTTTAAAGCAGTTTTTTTCCCTGTAGAGAAAACAAAACTTGCACATCCTTTAACAATCCTATCCGATGAAAGTAAGTCATCATGGGAAATATAACTATAAAATTAATTTAAATCAGGTAAGGGAACATAATAATAATAAATAATAATAAAATTTATTTGAATCCCGCCCCTCTGAGAACAATCGGGGCGGCTAACAAACTTAAAAATACAAGACATATAAAATCCCTGGTACCCTCTCCTCCTTAAAAAAGTATTAAATCCAATTTATTAATCCATTCCATATATAATACTATGAGATAATACCAAATTGTTTAAAAGCAGCAAGAAAGAAATACAAAATCACTCCCCAAGATCACAGGAAGTGATTAAATAATTATAAACAACCAAAGTTATAATTTGTGCACAATATATAAAATAACACAGACCATTCCAAAAAAGAAAAAGTCAGCTCAGCAGCAATAGAAAATTATAGAATTACATCAACGTAGATGATCCCCTGATCCGGATCCAACAGCCTATTCACTGTGCCAGAAAAAAGTCCGTGTCAGCACTGACCCAGTAGTGCTGAAGCCTTCTGGATGAAAATGCTACAGAAAGTGGGATGAGAAAAGCTCTAATAGGAAAACTGAGGCTAAGCCATCAAGAGGCCTGAAGAACAATAACATAGGGCAAGAAGGACAGATGTGGCTGCAAAACAGGACAGAGTTATTAACAAATGTGTTAACTGAATCAGATATATAACTGTTTCTCAGCCTGTAATTTTCAGCCTTTTCATTCATGTTCAGAGCCACTTCATTTCTGCCCCTTTTGCTGCTGCTTCAGTGCCATTCATTTTATTTTATTTTATTTTATTTTATTTTTTCCTGTTTCATTGCTCCTCAGGGTAGTCCCAAACTATCAGAGAATGACCAGCTGGATACAAGGACATCATAATGCAAATATGAAACCAATGAGGATTTGCTGTACTGATGTCACTGCAGACAAATGAAGCCCATTTAGAGTGAAGGCAATGCTTTCTGTATTGGGCACATGAAAGATCTTAGCCCATTATGGATTACTCTGACAAAACAGATACTTTTACAGTTTTTTTCAGTGATCCGTTTAAACAAAACACACCCAAAGATAAGTGCTTCTTTTGAGTTTGACAAACAGTTTCACAAAACAGAACCTTCCTTTTGGCAAACTATGTCAAAATAAACTATTTTGAAGTTTGTTTTGACAGATCATGAGAATAGAAACTGTTTGCAAGTCATGTATTGCTTGCTGGGCTTCTCATGGAATCCCAGACAATGGAGAGTGAATGGATAATACTTCATTTCAACCAATGGCAGCTGCTGCCTCCTGTCCTTTGTCATCCTGTTACTACTGGCAAGATTTGTAGAAATTGTTTGACAATGTCTGAGTTCAAATACTTGCAGATCTACAGTACATGTTGAAATCTGATTCCTACCTAGTTAATAATATTTTAAAAAAGAAAAACCTGCTATACTTCCTCCAGAGATGTAACAATATTAGCTTCAAAACTGAGCTGAGGAGTTCATAGAAGCTTAGGGCCCAGGCAGGAGAAAAATGATCAGAGAGGAGGGAGCACATCTAACGTTGCAAATGAGGAGGCTGTATGATCAGTAAAACCTGTGTGATTAGTTGCTGAGTTAGAGAAATAAAAGTAATTGCTTAGAAATTGTAGATATCAGAAACTATGTCATCTATGGGTTGCATATGGCTCTTTTGGTGGCCCAGTGCATCCCTGGGTCCCTGACCCACAAGCCCTTACTCTTTTCTCCTAATTTCAGTTGGAAAAATGTTCTTTTTGGCAAAAAAAAAAAAAAAAGCAGTTTAAAACCCCTTTGTGGGGTTGGAAAATGCTATTTGATGGGGCTAACCATTCCCAAACAGCCTCCAAAAAACAACATCCCAAATGGTCTAAAAAGCAACAGGAAGTGATGCACCATTGCTTCCAGATACCCAAACTGACATTTGCAGCAACATTCTGCTGCTCTTCAGTGGTCTAAGGAAGCTGAAAGTGGGGCAGTGAAACCTTTCAGACTCTGGAGTGTGCCTACCCGATATAGGCAGGTTAGATCCAGATCCTTAGCACAATATTCCTCTGACCCTGTCTTTTCTCACCAGGAAAATCTGACATGCTGCATTCAAGTTCAAAAGCTCTGCTGGGAGATCACTTTCTGGGCCGTCGTGCCAGCCCCCTGTTGAGTTGGTCAGCTGTGGCTCAGAACAAGCGCAAGGCATCCAGCAAGAACACAGCTGTGAGGCAGAACCTCTTCCAGCTCAATGGCAGCAGCAAAAAGCTGCGTGCCAAAGAAGTGCTATTCCCTGTCCACAGTGTAGCTGCACCTATCTTTGGCAATGGCTTTGGATCTGACTCGTTCAGCCGCATTGCCAACTCCTACTCAGCTTTTGGAAGTGCTGGCCTGGTTTTGCCATGTACCCAGAAGCTCTTGCGTGCCAAGAAGGCTGAGCGGCTAGATGCTGAGATGAGCAAGGGAGGGCGTCGGAAAGTGGGCGGTGAATATCTGGTCAAGCTGGATCATGAAGGTGTGACTTCACCCAAGAACAAAAACTGCAAGGCCTTGCTGATGAGTGACAAGGATTTTGGATCACTGTCTGGCCATGGCTACACTCACCCAGCCTTGGGAATCAAAGAAAAGAAGAGTGCGTTGCCCATGGGGTTGGCGTTACGCAAATACACGGGTCAAACAGAGTACGGACTACACTGCGACAGTGATTGTCACAGCTCTTACTCAGACATGGATGAAGATGAGGTGGATGAACTGAGGGGCAGCGTCCCCTCTCGCTTCCTGACACGCCTTTCTGTCTCTTCCTCTTCTTCTGGATCATCCACCTCCTCCAGCTCTGGCTCAGGCTCCACCTCCAGCCTTTGTTCTTCTGACAATGAGGACTCGTCCTATAGTTCTGATTATGAGGACCCCACATTGCTTGTGCAGACCTGTCTCACACACCCCGTTCCAGCCCTGCTGGCTCAGTCCGAGGCCCTGCGTTCAAAGAGCAGTGCCCTGCAGAGGTGTTTTGGCACTGGTGCCAAGGGCAAGCTCAGGCGCAAGGAGGCCCTGAGCTTCTCTAAAGCCAAAGAGTTCTCCCGCCGGCAGAGGCTGCCCTCGGTGGAAAACCGGCCAAAGATCTCTGCTTTCCTGCCAGCGCGCCAGCTCTGGAAATGGTCTGGGAATCCCACACAGGTATGGGAAATGGTTAGGAATCAAACAGAGCTCTTAGATTATTACTTTGGGGGAAGGGTTGATATTTAACAAGGATCCCACATGGCGTGACTGGGCTGCATTGTGCAATTGGAGGGAAATGGTTTGAATTTGCCTTGCTTGCATGTTAACATATTCCTGAAGGAGGCTTTAGAAGTTTTTTGGCATGAGCCCGTGAGACACAGCAAGGAGGAAATGCTGGAAGGAAGTGTGGCTATTAATCCCAGTCATTCTGTGGCTTTGGCCAGGAGCATAGGGTAAACTTGGGAAGTTTCCTCCCCTCTTCATCTGTCTTCCTGACCCTGATCAGAACGGAAAGGCCAAATTTCCCTTTCTCTACTTTGTGACAAAAGAACAGTTAATTCCGGTATTCATACTATTGTAAGACTAACAAATTAGAATACTGATGTTGCAGTTGTGTGCTCAGAACACTGGAAAACAACTGGACTTGCTTATCACATCCTTAGGACTGGGCTACAAAACTGCTGCAGGGAATAACCGAGCATCACAAAATTTTGAATGAAATTTGCTGGAATGAATTAGTGGTATTAAATCTTCTACACTAGTAGTTCCCAACCTTTGATCATCCAGATGTTTTGGACTTCAACAGTCATAATTGCTGACTGTTGGCCAAGTTGGCTGGGGCTTCTGGGATCTGAAGTCCAAATCAAAGGGAGGGCCAAAGTTTGGGAACTACTGTAATCTGTGCTGATGGTGGTCATTATGCTTATGTTTGAATTGTCAGAACTCAACTTCATAAGCTGTGATACAAATGAGCCGTGCCCCTTTATGCAGACCTTTTTTTTTTTAAACCCCTCAAGTATAGTAGACTTGGTTAACTATAGTTTACTGTTAAGTCCCCATTGAGGAACTTTGTTTAATGGTTTTACTGTTAAGTCCCCATTGAGGAACTTTGTTTAATGGTTTTGGAATACTCTAGGATATGAAGCAAATTTCAGACTGGCTTCATATTCTGGGTTGTTCTGAAGCCATTAACCATAGTTTCCTGAATCTGTTATAAAAGGAATCTATGGTTAAGTGGGGATTTGTCTTGTTCACTTATTTTTGTAAAGGGAGGAGTGAAATAACAATGTGTTGGGACACAAGGGAGAACATCCTGTATGGCTCAGCATAGCAATGTAAATCTGCATGCAGAACTATGCTACAGTTGGTCATAGCCTGCCTCAGACTTATTGTAGAGCTGCTCCAACTCTCCTGGCCATTCTGTGTCCGGTGGACAATAGGTGATGGTGTGGAGATTGAAGAAGCCAGATGTCACTGAGATCTTCTGGGGTCCTCCAGAGGTCATAGCAGATGATGTAAGCCACCTAGGATCTCATTTTGGGAGAAAGGTGTGATACAACTGCAATCAATCAGTCAATAATAAATGCAATCATTTCACATTTGGCTACATAGCCAGATGCTTCTCCAGTTTCTCCACATTCTCTGCCAGGCAGGGAATGGCATGGGGAGGGGTCTATGGTAAGTCCCGAGTGGAGGCTTTGGTCAGTGTGGAGAGAGAGAGGAAGTACTCATTGACCTACTCCCCCCAGCCCCAAATGCAGGGATAGACTTAGACCTAAATATGCTACTAACAGGATGTCGGCCAAGATGTGTTTATATTTGGACATATTTTGCCCAAATACAATTGTCCAGAAATGGTCTGTGTCTCATTAGCTGATATTCAGCCGTTCCAGATGCTTCACATAAGAATTTTGTGACATTGACAAAAATCTGTTTCCATAACTGTGGGATCCTAGCAGGCTTTTCACAAGTAACAGCTTTCTATGAGTCAATTTTCTGGAGTAAAATTGGGGGGGGGGGGGGAATGACAAATAGGACAGGAACTGTATGCCGCACTAGTGGGTATAGTCGACCAGCACCTTCCTCTTTAGCACAGCCAGAGTTTAGCTGTTGTCTCTGAGACACCAGCCATGATCTGCGCCTCTTATTCCTTGTCTGTTGTCCTGCCAATAAGCCCCCATGGGCACTAATACAAAAAGTATACAGATAATTCGGTAAACCCATTTTGCTTTTGGTTGGTTATCTTCTCCCAAGCAAAAAACACCAGGGACTGTATTTTGCTACTGGCCCCCAGTTGCCATAGGCTCTGCAGGACACATTCAGCTATTGACATCCCAATAGCTTTATTTCTGTGGTAACAATCAGAATCCCTGGAGTAAGATCCAAGAGGATGGAGAGACCCAATGTGTCCTGCAGGCCACTGTTTACTCTATCTTAGCATGCTCTGTCCCTTTCCTACAGCGTCGTGGCATGAAGGGGAAAGCACGAAAATTGTTCTACAAGGCAATTGTACGGGGCAAGGAGACTCTGCGCATTGGTGACTGTGCTGTTTTCCTGTCAGCGGGCCGACCCCATCTGCCGTACATTGGCCGTATTGAGAGTATGTGGGAATCTTGGGGCAGCAACATGGTTGTCAAAGTAAAATGGTTCTACCATCCTGAAGAGACCAAGTTAGGCAAGCGACACAATGATGGCAAGGTGAGTGGCCAGGCCAGAAAGTAGATAAAGTAAAATCAGGAGCAGAGTTAGGTGAAAAAAAATGAGTGAAGAGTGAGTTATGGGGTGGGGGACTGGACTATATGAACAAATAGTAGACCAGGTCCTATTGATTGGTCATTGGATGATCAGCAGTGGACTTTGATGGCTTTAAAAGGGAATTGCACAAATTTATGGAGAACAAATCTTGCAATGGCAACTAGGCATGATGGCTATATTCTGCCTCTAAGAACAGAGACAGAATGGATCTTAGTACCAGCTTTTCAAGAACATGATCAGGAGGGTTTTAGCACATATCCTACTTGTGGATTACCCAGAGACAATGCCTTGTGGGCACAGAATGCTGAACTACTAGGCCTTTAGTCTAATCTAGCATGATGTCTCTTTCTGTGTGGGATGTGGTGAACCTCCTGTAATAATGCTTCTCATTACACCTCCCTGATGGCTGGCACTGGTCTCTGTGGAGGACTTTTGTCCTTTAATAACCTAGAGTCATTGTCATCTTTAAAAATTGTATTTAAACTCAGTGCTGGGGTGACATATTCTGACTTCTGACCTTACTGCAGAATGCACTGTACCAATCATGCCATGAAGATGAGAATGATGTCCAGACCATCTCACACAAATGCCAAGTGGTTGAGCGTGAACACTACGAACAGCTGACCCGCAGCAAAAAATACCAGGACCGGCAAGACCTCTACTACCTGGCAGGGAGTTATGACCCCACCACAGGCCGGCTTGTGACTGCAGATGGTGTGCCCATCCTGTGCTGAGACTGCGAGACACAGCCACTGCTCCAGGGCCAGAAAATGGCTGGGGGTGGGTGGGAAGGAGGGCCAAGGGACAGTGGAAGGACTTCTCATACCACTTCCTGAAAGTTGGTTGCAAGGCCCTGAAATATGCAAGGTGCCCAGCTTTGCCATGCCCGGGGTTGCAGGCTGATCCCGGCTCCCCACACGGCTCTGTACAGATTTGAATCCAAGCCATACTTTCCCTAGTACCTCTGACTGTTTGCCACAGGCCAAACACAAATCAGGTTACCGCTCTATTTATTTTGTGTGTAAATATTGTATTTCTGATGGGAAGTTTTATGGAAAAGGAACAAACAAGACAAAAAGACAGGTGCGGGGGGGAGGGTTATTTGATGGTTTTTATTTTGTGTACAATGCACTGTTTTCCCTCCAGCTTAGCTGGAGGTGTGGACGCCAGGCAAGTGTGTAAATATAGAAGGGGGGCACTTGAATGATGTGGCAGCGCAGACTCCAAAGACTCCGCTGAGCTCACAGGACTTTGTATTATAGACTCAACTCGCCTCGCCTGTCCCCTCCTACCTTTTTTATTATTATTATTGTTATTATTATTATTGTTGTTGTTATTATTATTAATTATTATTATTGTTATTCTAATGATAATTATTCTGACAATGTCTGCGGATGTTAATATGCTCCTGTTAAAGAGAAGATTATATATATTATTATAAAATCAGGATATTGCATTTTGGTCTCCATCTGGGGATGAGGGGATAGTCTTAGATTTGATCTAGGGCTGCAGCTCCATGACAGAGTGCATGCTTTGTATACAGAAGATCTTTGCTTCCACA
Organism: Sceloporus undulatus; assembly: GCF_019175285.1. Taxonomy (NCBI): domain Eukaryota; kingdom Metazoa; phylum Chordata; class Lepidosauria; order Squamata; family Phrynosomatidae; genus Sceloporus; species Sceloporus undulatus. Next base: position 148,320,011 of record NC_056523.1, on the reverse strand, counting down.
GCGACTCCAGGTAGGCCTGGAGAGCCCGATCTCAAAACTCAGAGACTTGCTGCCAGTCATTGTAATTCAGGCATGGGAACTGTCTGGCTCACAGGCTGCAAGTGAAGGTTATTTTTACAGTTTCTGAGCTTTTCCCAACCACCCCCATTTTATTCTATTTTTTAAAGTGTGGTTTTCTTCCCCAAATCTACAAACCACTTCCACAAGCCTTCAGGTGCAGCAGATTTAACTGCTAAAAGCCCCACAAACCTGTCACTGAACCCAGAAACAGAAACTGGAGGTACTGCAGGTTCTGCATGGGGTACAATTTGTCCCTCTCAACACCCCATGATTGTCCATCCCTATTGCAAATGTTTTGGGCTACAACTTTTACAATCCCTCATCATTCACTATGAGCAAGTGGGACTTGTAAACTAAAAAACTTCTGGAAGACTCCTGCTGTCCACCCTTTGTGTAGACAGTACTGGGCTAGATGGCGCAAAAGACTGACTCAGCACAGAGTTTTCTGTAGAGAGAAATCACTTGGTCTGTCACATAAATGACAAGGAAATGTTTTTTTCCTGCAAGACTCACTGGAATAATTGCATAGTACCATGCACAAGATCACATTCTTCTACTTGTGGGCAATTCTTATTTATTTCAGTGGAGCTTGAGTATGAGATATTTGTATCTCTTATGTACCAACATTTACTTGAAGTTGGGAGCTGAATGTAGCTGGCTGTGCCAGACTGTGAGCCCAGACAGATAGGATAATAGAACTGATGTGTCCCTTTTTGAGTTGTCCCTGTGGCATACACTTTTGGCTGGCAAATGCATGGCATGTGATCTTTCAGAATTTTATCTGAAAAATAAGGGGACCATTATACTACAAAGCACTTGCAAGTATCCTTTCAACCACGTTAACTGAACAGGATACCAGCAAATGGGTTGCAGTGCTGAGATGGTGCAAAGGAATGTTAACAATGCTTTTTGTAATGTGGAACAGGTTATATCTAAACAACTTGTGACTTAACATCCTTAATGAATTTCACAAACCTTGCAATATGAACAGATATGCTTATTGACTATTCCCTGTTTTTGCAGGCATAGTAACACAAGGAGCTTTAAGGAACCTATGGAAATTTACCATATAATCAGTCACATTCAGTCTATGATGTTGTGGTTGTGTGCCTTCAAGTTGCTTTCAACTTAAAGCGAACCTCTCACGGGGTTTTCTGGGGCTAAGAATATATGACTTGCCAAGGTCATCCAGTGGGTTTCCATGGCTGAGTGGGGACTCAAACCCTGGTCTCAAAGTCATAGTACAACTCTCAAACCACTACACCATTCTGGTGTCACCAGCATAGATATTATAAGTACACATCTGTTGGAAGCAGGATGTGAAACACAGAAGGCAGAGCTTGTAATAATAATAATAATAATAGGTTTTATTTATATACCGCCCAATCACTGGGAATCTGAGCGGTTTACAATAGAGGGGATAACAGACAGTTCCCTGCCCACAGGCTTACAATCTAAAAGACACGACACAAAAGGAGAAGGGAATTGTGAGGGGGGGAGGGAATCAGGTCCAGCATTCTTCTCTCCCTCTGAGGCCTGGACCAAGGCAGATGGACCGGAGGGAGGGCTCTTCTTCTTCAGGCTATGTATATCTTGCACTTTTCAGGTATTCCACTTTTCTTCAAATTACTCTGTGCAGACATCCCCAAGACAAATATACTGATGCCTGCACCAATTATTGGAGTCTTTGAACAAGCTATACATGTGAAATAGGAAGTACGCCCACTAGGAAGCAGAAATGAGATTTGTTGAAGCAGGACTTCTTCATGTTCATCTCCTCCCCCATCATTATTATTAATTTCTGATTAAAGCAGGGCTGGGTATCCAATCATCCTAAGAACAGGTCTGTCTTTCAAAATAAGTGCAGAGGATCCTATTTTCCTGCTTCTGAATAATCCTGGCTATCTCAAAAGCTTCATCATTTGGCCCTTAGTCTTCCAGCTGGGGCCTAAATTGACACAAGCCCTTTAAGTTCAGTGCTTCTGAAGGACTTTATTCTTAGCTCTCCTTAATGCTGCATGTAGAGTTTCTAAGAAACCTGCTGTAGATCTCTTGTTCCATAAAAGTTTCAGCTGTTGAATTTTTGCATACCATAACAGCTTTGAAAAGGACAGTGGTCCTTTAACAGCTATATAGTGTAGCACTAAGAACATCTTCCCTCATCCACAGTGTTTCTATCTACAGCAACAGCCCTCCATTTCAAGACTAGAGTTATCTTTCATATTCCCATCAGGTAACTTTATCATTGAAATTTACATTAATTGCTGCTCAGCAACTCAATTCTGAAAGTGGCATTTCTCTTGCAGAGTACCTGTCTCATTTTTGAACAAAGTAGAGATTTAAAAGTAAACTAAAAGCCCAGTACAGACGGGCAGGAAACACCATCATGGGGCCAAGACTAGGGCTCAAGAGAGCGCAGCAACCACACACTCCTGAGCCCAGGTATGTGCGGGCAGCACCATTACTGAGCGGCACAGCCCACACAGGGAGTGTGTCCATGACATATGGGCATCTGAGCACCCAAACGTCTGTGCCAGGAAGGGGCATCATAGGGCCGTCCTAAGGAAGAAGCCGCTCTAGGCAGCTTCTTCCTGCCTGCGTATCGTTGCCATGCGGTTTGGTTGCTGCGGCAACAATGCAAAGCAAAGAGGGGTGGCGTTTCGCCACCAGTGTGTACCAGGCCTAAAATTTCCTATGCACTATTCTTCCTCCTCATTTCTGAGTCATTGATTCATGTTCACATATGCAAGAGAGTCACATCAATTCTGCAATCTGCTGCTGCTCCACTATGTTTAAAGGTGTGGCAGAGTCTGGTATCTGTTTGCTCTGCACTTATGACTGCAGAGGGATAAGGAAACTCCTTCAAAATATATCCGTATGAATAAAAAGTGGCAAACCTTCAGTGTGAGCAAAATACATTTAAATGCAGCGATGTATACTTCTGAGTAAAGTTACTTAAGAGGACGGGACTGGAAAGACTAGGAAAGTGCTTCCTTGGGATTGCCAGTGCTTGAGAGAGGGGCAGGGTGAAGGGTGCCAAGTGGCTTTAACAGCTATGGGGGCGGCAACAATGGATGCAAGCTACAGCAAAAGATATTCCACCTCAACATTAGGAAGAACTTCCTGACAGTAAGGGCTGTCCGACAGTGGAACAAACTCCCTCGGAGTGTAGTGGAATCTCCTTCTTTGGAGGTCTTTAAGCAGAGGCTGGATGGCCATCTGTTGGGGATGCTTTGATTTGGATTTCCTGCATGTCAGGGAGTTGGACTGGATGGCCCTTGCGGTCTCTTCCAACTCTATGATTCTATGATTCTAAGTTTAGCTTTGTGCATCTCTGCTTGACTTTGTTTTTTGTTGTTATTGTTTCATAATACTTCTTTTCTGAAACAGCTTTCAAATGTCTTACAAGACGTCATAACATCAAGAAGAAATAATGTGTCTACGAACAATGCACAATACTCAGCTAGCATCACAATAATAACAATTAAAAGCAGCAAAGTTTCAAATCCCTAAAAGCTGCAGATCATTAAACATTAAAAGCTTGCTGAACAATAAAAAATTGTTCAATAGATCCTAAAAACGTAGACGGGGGTTGATAGATCTTTGCTAAAATAACATTCCACAGCTTTGGCTCAATTGACAAAATGGTCCCAAATCTTGTTCACACTGGCTGCTTTCTTATAAGGACTGGGAGGAATACAGGTGCTCTGATTTTAATCTTCTTTTTTAGGCAGGTCCAAATGGAAGCAGGTGGTTCTTGAGATAACCTGGTCCCATGCTGCTGATAAAGGCATCTGTGCACAGGTGCACACACACACAAAATCTTATACTTGTTAGAGGATTTTGGCATTGCAGTTGGTGACCTTACAGGTAACTGCTTGAATTGCTAGGCTGAAATCCAGAGATCTGTCTTTTACCTTTAAAACATCCTCTGTAGGAAATGCACCAGCCCCAAATGCTCTGTTCTTCCCTGTTTATTTTGTCTGCATACTTTTCCCACCATTTGTGTGGCACACTTGCTCGTTGCAGCATGAAGGAAGCTGAGGGTAGTACAAGCTTTCAGAGGAACTGGCAGGAGAAATTTAGTCTACTGGGTCACTATAGCCAGGGCCAGCCAAAGGATAAACATAATCCTGGATGAGCAATGCATTGGGATTCCCTCCCCACTCAGCTTTATGGGGCCATTCACTGTGTTTATATAGTGTTGCTAAGTTTTCAAAATAGCAGTAAGGGACAGTTAAAAATCACAATAATCAGGAAGTAGCTATTAACAAATCTGTGTTCTAACTACATATCTATTTTTTAAATTTAATTTATATCCTGCTTTTCTCCTAAATGGGGTTCAAATGAAAGTACTGTATTGATTCAGTTATCTTAGCCATGCACTTCTCTGTGAAATTAACATACAGTATTGTCCACATTCTTACATTTATTTAGATTATTTATACCACGAGAGCCAGAATTGTGTAGTGGTTTGAGCGTTGGCCTATGATTCTGGACACCAGGGTTCAAATACCTATTTGGCCATGGAAACCTAATGAGTTATCCTGGCCAAGACACATTCTCTCAGCAGCCTCAAATAAAGGCAACTCCCCTCTGGGTCAGTCTTGCCAAGAAAACCGTGTGATAGGGTTGTCATAAGTCAGAAGGCACATATTCATACACACATTCAGCCAAAAAAGATTCCCAGAATTACTTACAAATTATTATTCTAACAGTTGACCCCCCAAGTTTACAATCTAAATAAGAAACCAGACACAAAGGAAAGGGGATGGCAGTGGGGTAAGATAATAGGTCCAGCAGATACTACCTGCTCTTCTCTCTGAGGCCACAACAGTGGCAGGTGGGATGGAAGGTGGGCCTTCCATCAGTTGCTGTGGCCAAAGCACTATGGAGCTGTGCCTGCCTGCTCTTCTCTCTACAGGATGCACACATTTTTGTCTATGAAGAGCTCACACTCGAAAATATGGGATTATATGTATATTGCATCTTCTTCAGTCTGTATAAAATCAAAAGCTTCCCAGCCCTTAAATAAGGGATACTCTTTATAATAAGGGACAGCTTACAATCTATGAGGGTCAAGCCTTCCAACCCTGACATAAGGGGCATCCCTTACAACAAGGGGCATCTGGCAAACCTAGATTTATGGAGTCTTGTGGAGGTGCGGCATTAGGGCCTCACTACTGCCCTTTGCAAGAGCATTTTTATACAAACTTGGGGGCCACATGCAAGAACTACTGCATGCCTGAGCTGCGTGTGAAAAATCTTGCCTGCAGCTCCTCCTTGCTCTGTGATCCAGCAGAATGATAGATGCCCTTCATTTTTTCCTTTCTTACAGCTGGGATGCAGGCCTAGCTAATAAGCAAGGCCTGCAGAGCCAGCTTCCTGAGGATACATTTTACAGAGCATTTAAGTTTGAAGAAAGGAGCAACATTAATTTAACCTGTTCTTCACCAGACTGAATGTATATCAGCATTTTAAACAGCCACATAAGATTCAAAGCACCACCAGTTCTGTTTCACATACAACAAGAGTCTCATTATTTCACAATAATATGTTAAGATTCAGGGTAATCTTTCACAATATATAATGTCCTCTCGTTATTAAAAATATAAATAAAATAGCATGATTTGTGCTGAGCAGTGTAACAAACTCAGGATAGGGGTTATACACACCAGAATTCAAGCAGGGTCCTCCCTTGCTTTATGGGGGCCCTGGGTAAAATGCTGCAGTCTGCCCCACAAGCACACACCAGGGAAGTCCTGCAGCACTATGGTGCTGCCATGTTGTATGGCTTTTGCAGGACTGCAACGGATAACAGCAAAATATGTCCTATATTCCAAGGCTTTCCTCCAGCAATGTTTATGAAATGGGCCCAGAGCAAGCTATCTCTGTTTTGCCACTTTGCTTTCAGAACGCCTTCAATGCCTCCCTCAGCACTCTGGTAAACTACCTCTCCTATCCACCACTAAGACCAGCCATTACTATAGTTTAATTCAGTCTTAAAGCAGTGCTGAGATGTGAGGAGCTGAAGTCTACCAACTTCTATAGGGCCACTGTTTCTCCATTACAGTTTGTAAGCCATGGTGAATAATGTCCCGGTTACAATCTGGTACCCTTCTCAGCATCTTTTATGGTTTCATAGACATACTAACAGCTAAACAGTTGCAGAATTCCCTTCTGAGTTGTTTGAGTCTGTAACAAGGATGCTGCAGCTTTGGCTGTACATAAAGCTGAAATCCAATAACAGACATTTCCTCCCTCTTGCATGAGCATTGTGTGGGCAGCTTTTCTTGTTGAATTTCTGTGACACAGTCTTTGGAAGCACAAGACTTCTGCTTGGGACTGGAAGCAAGCTTCTAGTCTGACCATCATTGCAGCAGGAAGGATGGAGAAGGGTAGAGACAAAGAGCTGGTTGCTACCTGCAGCAAGAATTTTCCTCTTGTAGATCAGAGAGAGAAGGCAACCACCAAGACTAGAGTTTCTGCTCTACCCAGTCTTATTAAACCTTGGAAGAGGAGGCTACTCATTCCTTGCAGATTTGGGTAAGTGGGGACAGCTCCCAGCAGGCTAAAACTACACAATTGGCTCTGTGATCAAGACAAACGAGGCCTCCTGTAAGCTGTTGGAAGCAGTTGAATAATGGCATTTGAGAGCAACTCTGATCAATAAAAAGGACATTTCATCTGGTAGCAGTGACAAGAGGGGCTGGTGGCAATTATTTTTTAATATTGCAAAGCAATTGGGAATGAGGCAGCCTTAATTATTCATGCAAGAAACACGGGCATCTGCCCCTAACAAGGCAGAAAGAAAGCTTGACAATGAGAACTTCATCTGTTGTCCCACACAGCCCCTGGCTGCTTAGGCTATCATGTAAAAGAGCATCATACCCATGGTCATGATTATTATATCCAGAAAGTATGTCTATTTAATAGACCATTGTACAGAGACAGTGTCCACCCTCACCTTTACAGCAGTACGGTGGGAGACAGACTGCAAGGTTGTGGGCATACAGTATAACCTATAGTCATGTTCTGGAGACTGCCATGGTTCACAAGATTCAGCATCCTGAGATGATATTCTTCTTCTTCTTCTTCTTCTTCTTCTTCTTCTTCTCTCTCTCTCTCTCTCTCTCTCTCTCTCTGTACGTGTAGTTTCCCATTCTTAAATGTTAAAGCAGGGATGGGAAGCCCCAGTGCCTGAGTCCAAATTCTGTCCTCTTGTTTGCATCCAGCTCACAGAGGTTCTCCAGACCAAGGTCCTACTCCCTTCACCATTATATCATCTTTTGGTCCAGCTCCCCAATTTATATGGCTTTGCTCCTGATTTATAAAGGCTGAAATGCCTCCCCTATGCCTTAGTGGTAAGTGTAAGCACCTTAGCCCTCATGCACCAGGATGGAACATTTAAGTCCCCCAGAGTAACATTTTGTGGTAGAATCTACACCGAACTAGATGTACAGAATGAGTGTAGGCATTCCACTACCTTATCACCTAAAGAACAATATTCATATGTTTCAGCCATTTGACATGTACAGTCTTCTCTCTCTCTCTTAGCATAGAGGGGAAGGAAGGAAGCAAGCAAGTACATTTTATATTGCTTATCAGTGCACTTAAGCATTCCCTACACAGTTTACAAAGTGTAAGCTAATTGCCCCCCAGCAAGCTGGGTACTAATTTTAGCAACCTCGGAAGGATGCAAGCCTGAGTCGAGCTTGAACCCCCTTGCCTGTGACTGAACTTGCAGACTTATGGTGTGAGTGGCTGCAATACAAGCATTTAACCACTGCACCACCAGTGCTCTGTGCTCCCTGATCAGTGGCTGAGGTGGGTAAAGAATTCTGGGAGTTAGATATTATTTAAGAGCTGAGTTGACAATAAATGGCAAACAGTGTGGAAATGTGGTGGAAGAACACAAGAGGGAATGGGAAGATTGGAATTCACTTGAATTTTGAAAAAGATCTGTGACTTGAAACAAGTAAGAATGTAATTCCATGCCTCACTCCACTTTTATTATTATGATTCATCAAATCTATGATGTTTTCACTACCCAGAGGTATTAGGTTAAACACACAAAATATCATGCCTGTACAGTCTCATTGAGAAGTCCATAGCAATGAAGGAGGTAAGGTCAAGGAACTTAACTATATAAATGGTATATGCAACAAAATGTGGCAGTGGGTATGTGAAGAATTAATGTTTCCTTTGAGCAAGGACAGTCTCTCCATTCTCCTGCCTATTCTAAATGTAGAGCTGTCTAAGAGAAGACACACACACATGCACACATCTATGCAAAAAATAATAATAATGGGACCTGCTGATCTTGAGATGGAAGGATCTGAGTGGCACCTGGAGGGAATTAGGCAGAAATGGCCCACCTCCCTGCAGACCTTTTGTAGAACAAATTCTTGTGGTTAGCCAGCGCAATTGCTGCAAATTATACAAGCGGCATGGAGTTTGTTCCAGTGGGAGTGTGCAGTTGGCTCATGCAGAGCTAATCTGACACAGTGTGGCTGTGTGTGTGTGCACACACAAACTGTTCATCTGGATTTTTCTCATGGCCACGGGGATAAAAGCAAAGCAGAGAAACCAGTTTTCTTGATTCCTGGAAAGCACTAGGATGCTCTTGTTGTGGTGTGTGTGGCATGCATTACCAGAAAAGCAGGTCACAGTGCCAATTAATATATATATAAAGGAAATTTAGAAACAATTACTGTAATTTCATAGAAATCCAGTTCACCCCAGCTAGTGTGGAAGATATTGGCCACTGACCTAGGTGCCTGCTCACTTTGCTGCACAGCTGCAAACTGTTGATAGCTGACTTCAAGTCCCTCACAGCCATTACTTCCGAAGGCTCTTGATCTTTAAAATGGACTTCATATAGAGAGTTGTCTTTTGATGTCCTTTTAAATAAATTAAGGAATGCCTTTCTTTGTAAAACCATGTATGGTCACCCAAGCAGTCTGCTGCTGTGCATTTCCCACTGAACTGAAACCACTGTTAAAAAAGACAAGCAAGAAGACTGAAGAAGAGCTTAGCATGGTAGAAGGTTAAAAGAAGCAACAGCATCATTACCCCTCTGCAAGCCTAAGAGAAGCTTAGGAGTTGTTGCATAGATGCAACCAAAATTAGACATCTGAATGATGAGACATTTAAAAGTGTGGTGCTGCTTCCCCACTATTCAAAGCTATGTAACAGGATAAGATTGACACTTCACTCCTGGAATACCACCTGCCAGTCATTATAGAGCAAACATAGCCATACGGATATTTATTCAAGTTGTTTCCAAGTTATGGTGACTCTAAGGCCAACCTATCACGGAGTTTTCTTGGCAAATCCTGGTCTCCGGAGTCATAATCTAGTGCTCAGACTTATATATGATGATAGCTCATTAACTGCAATATTTTTTCATAAAAAGTAGAGAAAGACCAAAGAAGTTTCCCAGCTCCAGTATGCTAAGCCACAGCAGTGATAGTCACACAACTGTCATTCCAGACAAAAATGACATTATAGAAAAGAAAATTGGAAAATAAAAAAGGGACAACAATAATTATGCACTTTCAACAGAACTGGAATAAGTTACTCTTCTGACAATAAGTCCCCAAATTCTTAATTGTGGCTGGCTGATTCTGGACTTTGTTGTTTTTCAAAAAGTAAGATTCCCTTCCTCCAAAGGTTGATGTGAATTTGTCAATAGGTGAGATTTACTTTTCATATACAAAGGCAAACTCCACCCATATAAGGACTAGCAATACCATGGGGAAAGCAAAGCTTGGGATGAATCCCATTTGGGAGAAAGGTGGGATATAAATCCCATAAATAAATAATAAATTATTTCTATGTATCTTGATGGAGTCTCATGACTGTGATGCCATATCGGGAATGTTTTGATTGAGATTTCCTGCATGGCAGGGCGTTGGACTGGATGGCCCATGTGGTCTCTTCCAACTCTATGATTCTATGAATCTAATGTGGATATAAGCCAAGACAGTCTGATTGATGCAAGCTGAGATGGTTATACAAATAGATAAGTTCTGGTTTGGAGGCAGACATATAAATTAATTCTGTCTGCCAAAGGAAACAGGCTACAGACCTGCCCAGTTTTAGATCTAGGGTCTATTCTAGGAACAGTGTAACACAGTTGTTTGGGGAAAGGGATTTATGACATTCGGCATGGGGGCTGGACTAGGAAGACACTGACCTCATATGCAAAATGGAAACCATGCTGCAGTTCTGTACACATCTGTTCAGAAATAACACAATTGAGTTCAACATGTACCCCCAGGAAATGAGTTTAGGAATGTTGTAAGCTCAGTAAAGTGTTTTGTTTTTGTTTTTAAAGTTTATTTGCTCTGCTACTACATGGCTTGCAATGTTAGTAGTACTGTTATGTGACCTGGCTGTCGTTGAGAGTTTTAAAGATAACAATCTCCATCTTGTAAATGGCCAATAAAGACAAGCTTTTACATAGCAATGCCCCCAGACCAGATGTGAGTTGTGTGCTATAGGCTGACTGGGACCGGCCTAGCCAAGTTGATTTCCAAGTGTGTTAATTTCAGCTGTACTTCATTAGAAAAGTGTCTCCTTGGGTTTTGGCCTACGGCCTGCCTTGCGAACCCGTGGCATCTGAAATATCTCCCTCTTATGGGGAGAAAGATAGGGAACATCCTGGATTGGAGTAATAATGGGTGTGAAGAAGCAAAGACATTTCTCCATTGCCACACTAACTTTAGATCCTCTATAGCAGGGGAAATTATATTGCAGGAAGGATAGGTGGTTTGAGCATTGGACTATGACTCTGGAGAACAGGGCTTAAATCCCCACTTGGCCATGAAAACCTACTGGTGGGCTTTGGTAAATCACACTGTCTCAGCCTCAGAGGGAGGCAAGGGCAAACTCACTTTGAAGAAATTTGGCCAAGAAAACCTCATGACAGGGTCACCTTAGGTCAGGATCACCATAAATCAGAAATGACTTGGAAGACAAACAACAACCAGGCCCCTCTACAGGGATGTTACTTACTCCCCTGGGGAGGACTTAAAAGAAAGCAGAGTCAGAAGCCCCAGAATAGTTCGGAAAGTGTTGATGTACTTCATAGACAATGAGAGTAATGTTTTACTTGGCTACTAAAAAATTGAAGTGAGGAAGCAGAAACAGAAATCTTGTTTCATACCCTGCAACCTCGATTTGGGAGGGACGGTCTGGAATCTGGATTAATCCTCTGTCCTTCCACTTTTCACCTGCTTTTAAAATGTCCCAGTGTCTCTCTCCACCTCCCACCTTTCTCTTTTGTCTTGGCTTACTTCACTTGCTGCAAAATGAGTTCAAAGTGCAGACGTAGTTTGCACTATATTAGCTCATAGCAGCCGGGGGGGAGGTATTGGAGAAGGGAGGCAAAATTGTGACCTTCAGGCAAAAGCAAACTGCTGCAGCCTCTCCTTTCACGTTTTCCTCATTAATTATTTTTCCATTATGATCACATACCTTAGCTTGGGCACATGTGTTCTGGTTTTAATCCATGAAATGTTGGAGAGCATGTTGTTTTTGCAGTATTCTAGTCATAGCATTCCCCTGGAGTCAGTAAGGCAGGGGTCTTTAAAAACAAAACACCATCATCCACTGTCATTGCAGAATCCACAAATAAAGTAACTTTAAAAAGAGGAGGTCCCAAAATAAAAAAAAATTCTGGAACTGCATACATACAGAGATTTGCAATATATTTGAAATAATATATGAAATGCTTCCAGAAATATGCTTACTCAAATTACCAACAGATTTAGAAGGGAAAAAAACCACTGGAAAAATGTTATACATGGTTACTGAAGGAAGATTACTCTTGGCACAAGTCTGAAAGACAAATACCATACCAACAACAGATGAATGGCTAATCAAGCTACAAGATATGGCAGAAATGGATGGACTAATGAACTTGATAAATGGAAAACCAGAAGGGAAAACTGAGAAGGAATGGGGGAAAATCAGTAAATACTGTAAAAATAAATGGAAATTGTAGAAAGCAACAATGCATGAATACTAAGAGGTCTTACTGAAACTAATGAAGCATTAAGAATACTGATGTTAATCAAAGATAATAACAATAACCAGAAGTAAATAAGCTTACAAAAAGCTGTCATACACACAAACATTAAACAAGAAGTTTAGAACAAGAAGAAATGAAGAAAAATAGAAAATCTTTGCAGTAGAAAATCTTTGCAACAGAAAATTTATTTGCTTTTATTGTGCATAATGTAACTAACTGATTTATCCTATGATTATACATAGTTTGGAAAAGAACTCATATTTGTGCACACATAATAGTATACCAATTAAAAAAAAGAGGAGGTTTCTAGTTCTCATGTTTCTCTCCTTTTTAAAAAAGAACCTAATTATCAGTGTGCTCCTGAACAAGTAAAATGGCTGTGGTCCACAACGCACTGTAGAAATAATCACGTTTGAGACTGCTTTAACTGCCCTGTGTAAGGGGAACCTGAGAATTGTAGTTTATTGTGGCCCCAGAGCTCTCTGACAGAGAAAGCTAAATGCCTCACAAAAGTACAGTCCCCAGAATTCCCTAGCATTAAGCCAGGGCAGTTAAAGCAGACTCAAACTGGATTATTTCTGCAGTATGTTTTGGACTTGTGATTCATAAAGAGGATATCTGGTTTTCTCTCCTGCACCTGTCTTACCAGCCTGCATACCTGAGGAGCGACATACCTTAAGAGGGACACACAAATGCTGACTACCCCAGAAGCAAGTAATGACTTGAAAGCAGAAGAGATGTTCAGTCTTTTCTCTGGAACACCAGCGTACCCACAAAAGCAGCTGTAGTACAATCACCCTAAAACAGGTGCCATAAAACTCCACGTAGAAGCATAGTATACATCCATTTCTGTTATAAAACAAAGGTTTCACAGCCGATGCACCTGCTGGAGACCACCAAGTGCACCATTATTTTCATGCAATATCTTTGTCTAGCTGTGTTATTAGCAGCTCAGTTATGCATCCTAACATTAAGAATACTTTGGCTACTTCCCCCCACCTGGCCCCCAATTTTGCATTTTTTCCTCCTCAGTTCTGGCAACTGGCCAAGAGCATAACATTCTGGTGAAGCCAGTAAAAATTCTGGCTGTTGACAGCCTTACTGTGTCAGCAACTGAGCTGCTGCATGGACCCCACTCCAGCCCTCATACCAGCAATGAAATATGTGTGATTGATTCTCGGAGCTATAGACGCAGTGCGGTGGCTCAGTGGACAGGGCCATTTTTTACAAACCTAGTCATTTGAATGGGTGCCACTATGAGTGATCTAGAAGAGGAAGCTAGCAGTGTTCTGGCTGTTCCCATTTTTCATGTCTTTCCTTGAATAACTCAAAATGGGTCCATTTGCGTGTTTATTATTTGATAATAGTAAAGATTCATAAATGTTATTTATTATTTAAAAAAATGTAGATCCTTCCCTGCATCAAAAGACCCAAATGTGAGGTATGGATAATAAAACAATATTAAACAATGTGAAGAAATTTAAAAGAATTCAGATAAAACAGTTGGTTCTCAAATGGTGGGGTGGGATCCCAGAGGTGTGTGCAAGAGTTGTTCAAGGGGGGCACAAGGCTTGGAGGCTCTGATCCCTCCTCCTCTTCTTCTTCCTCTTCCCAAACTTTTTTATATGTAAAACTGACACATACTTTTACTTAAATAAAACTACTAATTTGAACAATGTTCTTTCTTTGTAAAATGTTAAACTGTGAATACAGTCGCCCTGCCGTTTTCGCAGAGGATCCATTCTGGCTGCCCTGTGAAAACAGAAATTCACATATATTGAAGCCCCACTGGCTTGAATGGCTGTGTACACCCTTTTAGCTAGTGGGGCTCGCCCCTTAGTGAATAATCGAGACAGTGGACTTCAAGTCTGTGAAAACAGAGGGGTGACTGTGTACATGAATGTGCGAATGAAAATATGCACACTAAATAAACAAAATATGTTATTCATATATTACATCAAGAGGGTCCCACGACGTCTGCATGCAGATATAAAGAAGGGTCTCAAGGGTAAAAAGTTTGAGTACTAGTGACATACCTCAGTTAACAAACTAGATGTGTTCATTGCTGAGGGGTGCCATTTTACTCGGTTGGAAAACTTCCAACCAGAACATTTAACCCCCCTCAGCACTGAATGTGATGGCTTGGCGCCGGGGGACAGAATGAGACCTTTTGGAGGACGCTTTGGCGTGCAATAAAATCCGTTTTTGGCTGGTTGCGTGCACCCACGAGCATCCTCCTCCCGTACCCGTAATGGGGGGAAAACGGGTGTGATAAAGTTCTAAGTAATTGACATAACAGGACCAAGACCTTACTGTGGTCTTAGCTTTGATCACGACAGAAAACACACCACTTTTGACGGTTCTGTGATTAAGTTTATGGAACTGCATAGCATAACAGATTGGTATAGATTTCCAAAACAAGCTGATGGGCTTTATGACTATGATAAGCTTCCTAATGTATTTTATAATGTCTAGATTTCCAGAGCTCAGTAAGGATTCCAAGGGGTAGACTTCCAGTCCCCTGCATAGTTGCTTGCCTTTGTCCATTAGTAGCATTAGAATCTGCAAAAGCACCTTCACAAAAGTTCTACTGTGCCACTCCAACACATCATGAAAGTGACCCTGGTGTCTTAAAAGATATACCAGCAGAGCACAAGCTCTGATTCTACCAGTTTGAGTATGGTCAGTAGATTGCATGTCCACTATCCAGGGTCTGGCTAAGCTACAGAGAGAATGACTACAGGTGATGAATTGTTCACAGCAACAAGGAATAGTTGCAATCAGCATTGGTGGACAGACCATCTACAATTCTATAATTGACTTTCAGGATGTTCAGCATATGCAGTAAGTGTGTGTTTGCCTTCAAGTAGTTTCTGATTTATGGTGACCTTAAGGTGAGATTCCACCTCAACATTAGGAAGAACGTCCTGACAGTAAGGGCTGTTCGACAGTGGAACACACTCCCTCGGAGTGTAGTGGAGTCTCCTTCCTTAGAGGTCTTTAAACAGAGGATGGATGGCCATCTGTTGGGGATGCTTTGATTGAGATTTCTTGCATGGCAGGGGGTTGGAAAGGATGGCCCTTGTGGTGTCTTCCAACTCTATGATTCTATGACCCTATCACGGAGTTTTCTTGGCAAGTTTCTTCAAAGGGAGCTTGCTGTCAACATCCTCCGAGGCTGAGAGAGTGTGACTTGCCTACACCCTGTTGGTTTTTAAGGCCAAGTGGGGATTCGAACCCTACTTTACAGACTCATAACCCTTCTCTCCAGAACACTAAACTCCAACATTCAAACCACTGCAATAGATGTAAATGTGTACAATTGTAAGGTTACAAGATTCAGTTTCTTTGAGAAAGAATGTGAGCTAACCTGAAGAGGAATGTATTTTGCAGTGAACACAGCCCTGATGGACCTCCTGTCTGTAACTGTTATATGAAGCCATGGACTGTCTAGTCCAAATTCCTAAACCTCTCTTGTCATTACAAGGAATGCAAAGATGGGGAACCCTCTCATTGTGAGATTGCTCATTACAAAGTGGATTGAGAATTGCTCCCTGGACCTTGCATGTGCTTCTCTTTTATTTGGGACTCTAGGTTTAACCCTACCCATCAGTCCTGGAAAAGCTTCCATGGAATTTCATTTTAGCATATAATCTAATTGAGAAGTCCCAGGCTATAGCACATCTGCGGTTTTATAGGGGCTGCTGGCGGTAAATTAGATCCATCCCCTTCTATTGGATGTGTTGTCATTTTTATGACTTTGGGGGTTATATAAATATAAGAGGGGAGGGAGGGAGGGCAGGCAGGGAGAGGACTTGCCTGGAATTGTCAAACTCCCTTCTCTCCCTTTTAGTGTTTGAAAATTCTGGCTAGTTTATAAAAGTTCTAACACAGTGTCAGTCACTGGCTGGAGCACAAACTTTGTTGATGTGGAGAACAAGAGGCAACTTCAAACAGCTGTTGGCATGTGTCGGAAACAGATAAAGTGGGAAAAGAAAATCCAAACACAACAGAATGGAGTTCAGGGTGGGGTTCCTTGCTTAGAGGCCAGAGTAGAGAAAGGGAAGCAGAATCTTTGAAATTAAAGATAAGTCTGTGTGAGTTTGCGAGAGAGAGAGAGAGAGAGAGAGAGAGAGAGATGCTTACAAATCTGTGTATCAGATTTAGAACAGAACTACCGGTAGCTTTAACCCTCTGCTTCCCTATAGGCTTATACTAAGCAGGTTTTCCCATTAACTTGAGTGGAAGAACATGGTCCATACAAACACCTGTACTTGTGTGGATTTATCCATACTGTTGAAGTGAAGGAAGAAACTCTTGGAGGTGCAGGTGTTCTGTGGGAGAATTGCAGGCAAAGAGAAAGGAATCTCTGGACTGGGCTATTTGTGTAATATTGGGCAAGTCACTTCCTCTTCCTGTTCATCACTCATCAAGAGTAAAGTGAATGAAACCATACTGTTTTTCCTCACACGGAGAGGCCTAGATATGGCCTGGAATATATAGCCAAACTTGCATTAAAAAGTCAATGTAGCATAGGCATGCTGTCATTGTAAAATTAGCTAAACAGATCAAGGAGTAAGCACATATGTGGACCATACCATCAGTTTTGTGGTGACATCTAAGGATAAAGCAGTTGGCTTGGACAGCAGTATGAAGTTCCACAAGGCAGACAATAATAATAATAAGCTCCTGATTAATGTCCTCTTTTACTTGTCTCTGGAAGATTTGCTTTATCTTGGCAATATAAATGTTACATTTGGTATAGGTGGGTGTATGCATGCTCTTTGCAACTAGCCTCTGCCCTAGTTTAGGAAACAAGTAATCTAAAAATGTTTATACAGTATTGCAATAATAGCACAACCATGCAATTCACAAGAGCAATAACATAGCATCCAAAACCATTTCTGTTTTTGGAGAGGTATCAGACCCAGAACTTCTGCTGCATTATGCTGGCCCAGGATTTTCAGTTGCTAGATTAGTGATTAGTAGAGTATTCAGACATTTCTGGTGCTGATTAACAGTCATAGACCCTCTCCAGTATTCCACAGATAGAGCGACATAAAATAAGTACCACTCACTCACCCATACATGGCCCTAGAACCAACCAATCTGTTGAATAAGGGAATGGCTAAATAGTTAGTGTTAGCATGAAATATTTTGGTGATCAAGATAAAAAAATCCAAATGGCTCCATAGCAGGGCACATCATATAATCTTCAAGGAAATTATCTGTACAAGACAAATAGGATGAAAATATAAAGAGGAATCTTGTAGCACCTTTGAGACAATTTAAATTTCTAGTGTAAGTTTTTATGGACTTTAGATGCATCCATCAACTGGAGTCCATGAAAACTTACACTAGAAATCCTTTTTTTGTTGTTAGTCTCAAAGGAGTTGAAGTATCCCTTCATATCTTTTAATGCTGAAACAGACTAACATGGCTATGTCTTTGAATATTACAAAAATTAATAGTAGTTTTCTATCGTTAGGATTAAATTACAAAACTTTTATTAGATTGTGCTTCTTCAGATTGCAAGTAAGGTTGTGTGTTTGAATGATCACCAGGGTAGGTTATAAATGTGCATATGGAATATTGGCATCTCAGAGAAAAATTCACCATACCTTCAGCCTTTGTTTGCTATATGGGGAATTGTGGTGAATTCCGAGGGTGTGCAGTTTCAATATGCTGCCTCCTATTTGAACTGAATGTACTTTTTTTTTCTTTTACCAGAAATCCAAGGTCACCCACTGCAAAATGGTGTGGTTTCAGGAAGTGCATATTCCTTACCAACCCTCATGAGCCTTACATTCCCTACACCCTGCATACTTAATTACAAATGTATGTTTTGAATTTACGCAGAGCAGGGATTCTAGCAGTCTGAGTTAACAGACTGCTGTTAAACAGGAGATGTGATCTATTGCAAAACACGGAGAGATCTGTCACTGATCTTGATCTACTTTCTCCCTACCATGCTCTTCCTGAAAGATGCAGCCTCTTCTCCCCAATCCCATTTTAATTTCATAATGTTATTTTACTTCTTGTGTGATTGAGTTGGGATATGACATAGCATGAAGGTGCAGCAGAAGGCAGAAATGTAGATTGAGTTTTGTGCCATAGTCAGACTGCAGTCCCCCCTTTTTCAATCTAGGCATCTACCATAAGCCTCTCCTATCTGTGCCATGTCACAGATCAGGCTCCTATATTCTGACACATCTGTTGTCTTCTTGCTTCAGGGAATGGAGCAACAGAATGCTTGAGCAGTGTTGAACCACCAAGGAATGATAGCACAAACTCTCTGAGAAGGGAGAGCCAGCGTGGTGGAGTGGATGGCATGTTAGAACAGACCTAGCATGTACCATATTCAAAACCTGCCCAACTGAGAAGCTCACTGGTTTATCCCAACGTGTTGCTGTTGTTGTTGTTATTGTGTGTCTTCAAGTCATTTCCAATTTATGCTGACCCTGAGATTGACCTGTCATGGAGTCTTCTTGGTAAATTTCTTTAGAGGGAGTTTGCCATTGCTATCCTCTGAGGTTGAGAGAGTGTGACTTGCCCAAGTTCACCCAGTGGGTTTACATGGCTTTGTCAGGACTCAAACCATGGTCTTCAAAGGTATAGTCCAATGGTCAAACCACTACACCACTTTATGTGCAGTCCTGAGCTCTGTGAGGAAAGAGTGGGCTGAATGAAGTAGAATAAAATCAGGATTATTAGTGAAGTACTATGCTAATGGAAACACTACCATGCTGTCTCATAGTGACATAATAGCACTGAGTTTTCGGATAGTCAACTATACTGCTAACCTGAAAGGGAGGGATGCCCCTAGATGCCATGGCTTGCTGATTTTTCTGTAGCATATAAATTGTATGGTGATGAACAATGAGGGTGGATTATACTGTTCTTAGTACTCCTGAAGATACCAATAGTTATTTTTGCTTACTTTAAAGTGGGCCAGGCACTCCAAATGCTCACAGGACCTCTGGTTTTTAATAAAGCAGAGTCTCTTGACACCTTAAATAGTTATGGCATAAACGTTCTTTAAATAATCAGTTCTATCAGAAATAGAAATAGTCAAAGCGGTAACTGTGTTAGCCACCCCCCCTTCATTAAAAATAATAAATAAATAAATCACTCAAAATGCTGCAAAATCAATTTGGAAGCATCCAATTTAGTTTCCAGTCAGCATTCAAACATTTTGGCACCCACTTGTCTGGCAGTTTCTGCATAATGTACTGCTCATGAATGATAAACCCAATGTCTTCTTGAGATAGCTTTAGTGTCTCAGCATTTGTTTTAGGCGAGATTCACTGACCTGCCAAAATCAGGTCATGACCACATTCAATAATTTTAGGAGTTGACACTGTTGAGGGCATCCCAGACCTTGTTGCATCTTCCGTCTCAAAATCTCTCCACACTGAAAGTTGGCACACCACTTCTTCACAGTTGAGTATGATGGGCGCTTGTCACTCAATGTGTGCATCATACACTCATAGATTCTTTTGGAGTTTTCTTCTGAGGAACAGGAATTTCATGACGGCCCAGAGTTCAGCACTTGAAAATTCCACACTTTTCATTTACATGGTTCTATCGACAGTCTTTAAAAATTCAGAAATTACAGCTATGATCCTGAAATTTGGCAGTTTACAATGCAAAAGGACACTCTTTCAACCTATAGAGACAAAATTACACTCAGATTTCAGGAAGCAGGTTGGGCCAAGAACTTTTCAGCTTCCCCTTGTAGTGTGCTGGGAGAAGCCTCAATGGAGGACAGAGGAAACTGTTTAGGCAATTACAGACAGATCGGAAGCAAAAGTAAAAGGTGACAGAAATAGGGTCAAAACCCTGAATGCAACTGTTCAGCGACCCAGGTACAGGGACAAGAAGAACGACTATCAATGCAGAGAAATAATAATTAAAAAAAACCATTTGAAATGTGGGGCCAGAAGAGTTCTACAGATACTGTGGAATGCTAAAAAGACCAATAAATGGTCCTGGAGCAAATCAAGCTACAATCAGAGATGACTAAACTAACGCTGTTGTAGTTGGGATACATAATGAGAAAACAGGACTCACTAGAAAAGAGATCAATGCCTGGAAAGATAGAAGGCAATACAAAAAGAGCTTCTGAAGATAGGGTGACTTGGAGGTCTCGCATTCAAATCAAATTTTATTGCTTTTGACCAAAGGTCATTGCACAGCACAACAATACAGATAACAATATAATAGTATAACAGTATAACAATACATGTAAATTATATCTACAATGTGGGTACCTTATATCTGGTACAGGATTTCTAAACAAACAGACAATTGTAAAGGTCTCTCATTCATGGAGTCATCCTAAGTCGAATTCAACATGACCACAGTTAAGAACAAAGTGTGCCAAGAAACCATTTTCTCTGTTCAAACCACTGATAGTGCATGGGAATTTTGGAGTGTGCCATAATTCAGCTGTTTCTCTTTATGGTATTTTTAAAAAAAATTGATTTGGGAGTCTATGACAGACTGTCCAGGAAGGTTTTGTACATGGAAAGCATTATCCTTGATTGGAAAGCCTATAGGAAGAAAGCACGGGGGGGGGGGGGGGAGAAAAAAAGAAATGGGGGCAGCACTTTTAAGGCTGTTTTTTTTTATTTTAGCATGACTGTGGATATAAACCCACTTCTTCAGATGCAGTAGAGAATGATTTTAAGGCTTCAGGTACAAAGCATATTTATAGAGGCATGGGAGTTAGGTAGAATGTAACTGAATCCAGAAAAGGGAAAATCATGTCCCATGCCCTACATTTTCAAAGGGCAGGGGCAATTTGGCACAAGGGCCTTCCTGAAAGAGACTACAGGCTGCATCTACACTGCAGAAGTAATGGAGTTTAGCTCCAGTGTCACAGCAAACTACACATCCCAGGATTCCATAACATTGAGCCAAGGCAGTCCAGGAGGTGTCAAACGTCTTCAGTTCTGCAGTGTAGCTGCAGCCTAAGAGGCCTTTCTTGTTGTTGTGTTGGCACTAAGATGGACCAATGATACTCATACTAATAATATTAATAGATTTTATTTCTTTTCCGCCTCTCCTTAAGGCTCGAGGCAGCACAAAACACAATTAAAAATACATAAACACACAGTTAACATACAATACTACAAAATCATCAAAATACACAAAATAAGAGTTCATATACAGATTAAAAAGTCGTGCTTTAAAACTGACTGGATCATAGTAGTGTTTTCTTAGCAGGTTTCTTTAGAGGAAGGCTTGCTGCGGCCATCCTCCTTTTCCTGGACAGGTCCTCCATTTCCGGCTCCTGTCCAGGAGGAATCCCAAAAGGTCCTCCGTTCTGAGCAGGACTAAGAAGCACACATTGACATTTCTAGGAGGTTTTTTGTGTTTTTTCCAGGCTCTGTGGCCTTGTTCGAGAAGAGTTTCTTCCTGACGTTTCACCAGCATCTGTGGCTGGCATCTTCAGAGAAGGCTGGCCTGGAAGAGAGTTGGGTATATATGTACTGTTGGCTGAGAGGAAGCGATTTACATGGTAATCTGTGTATTGTTCTGTTGTTGAATGGCAAGACGTACAGGGTGTCTACTTAATTAGCGATCCTTTCCTCCATGACAGCATTCTCTGAAGATGCCAGCCACAGATCCAGGCGAAACATCAGGAGTAAGCTCTTCCAGAACACAGCCATGTAGCCCAAAACATCCACAAAAAGCCATGGATGCCATCCATGAAAGCCTTTGACTTCACATGCCTAGGAGGGTTTGTAGCTTTTCTGTTTGTGTTCTCAAATGCCCTACATTTCATGTTCCCTTGTCCTCCTTGGCAGTGAGGCCACCCTGGGCTGAGAGAGTGTGACTTGCCACTTCTTCTTTAACGCTGTTTCCTCATTCCACCTTGGCTTTCCAAGGCTTCCTCAGAAAACCACACATCCCCCTCTCCCTCCCTAACTCCGCCGAGAGTCACAAAGGAAGGAGCCATGCTGGATGCCAAGGAAGCCAAGGAAGCAGCAGTGACTCCGGGCCAAAAGGAGGGAGGGCCACCTGCAGAGAGCCCTCCCTGCCTCTGGACCAAGCGCAGGGGCAGCAAGGGCAGCCTGGCTATGGCTAAGGCCTGCCGGTGGTCCTTTCTCCTCTTTGCCAGCGGGGCTTCCAAGGTGGAGTCTGCATTTTGGCTGGCCCCATAAAGGCCTCACTGCTTGGATGTTATTGGACCCGCTGAGGGAGAGCAGGGCAGAGCGCCGCTCCGCCACAGTGACACACATCAAGGCGCAGCAGCAGCAGCAGAGTAACACGGTGACCCAGTTCAAGAGAAGAAGCCGAGGGGGCGTGGCCACGGACGGACCAATGGGCGGGCTCGCCGAGGCGCGCGCAAGGAGAAGGGGAAACGTCCCGGCGTCCCTCGCTCCCTCCCTGCCTGCCTCGACGGTTTCCACGGCAACAGCACTCCCTCCCCACGCGCAGGCGCAGCAGGCGTGGCGGCTTCCCCATATGACCGCTCTAAGCCACTCCGTCTCTATGGTCGTGCATCCCGGAAGCGCCAACAGAGCAGGGGAAGGAGGGCAGCCTCCGTCCAGAACGCCACGAAGTCGCCCCCTGATCTGCCTGGGCCCCTCCTGCCCCCCTCCTTTGACAGCCATGGCGTCCTCACAGCCCTCTGGTTCCAACTGGGGCCTCATCATGAACATCGTCAATAGCATCGTCGGCGTCAGCGTGCTCACCATGCCCTTCTGCTTCAGACAGGTCAGGCCTCCCCTTCGTCTCCTCTCCTCTCCAGCCATTTGTAGGGAGCATATAGTAATCTTTGCAATGCTCCACCTTGGACACTTTGGTCATACTCAGCATACTTTAGTCATACCAACAGGGCCCATCACAATGGCTAGGCACTGAACGTGGGCAAGACATTGGGAGGTAGCAATAGCAATAGCAAGTACACTTGTCCCTCCATATTCACTGGTGTTAGGGGCACAAGACCCCCGTGAATATGGAGAAACTGCAAATAACAAAAACACCATGTTTTTACCTGAGAGAATACCTCTCTAGCAATCTGTAGGTCCTCCAGGGCAACTCTGTGGTCAATGTCCGACAGACACTGACCATAGAGTTGCACTGGGGGAACTACAAATGCCTAGTAGAGTATCCTCTCTAGGAATCTCTAGGCCTTTCGGTGCAACTTTTAGTTAAAGTTGACCATAGAGTTGCACTGGAGGGGGACCTAGATATTCCTAGACAGAACATATTCATCAAATCTGAGAATAATTGAAGCCGCAAATATGGGGGGATGATGGTAGTAATCTTTGTATGTGGGGCTCATGGAGATCTCCAGGGCCTTACAGTTTATAGCAGACTCTGCCTTGGACACCTTGGCATACTCAGCTAGACCAACGGGGTCCATCACAATTGCTAGACACTGAACATAGAATAGAATAGAACAGACATTTTATTTTTACCATGCCTCTCCCGGAGGATCCAGACAGCTTACAATATAATGAAATAAGACAATAAAACAGTAAAATACAGCCATAAAATAAGATATAATAAAACAGTCCTTTAAAAAACTCTCCCTTAATTCGGAAACAGTAATAAAATAGTCTAGATTAGTTAAACCATCAAACGACAGAGAGATGGGCATCCTGGGAGAGATAGTCCATATCAGTGGGTGGCCAGGGACCAAGATGAGAATTCAGCCCAGTCCCCAGGAGTCGAGTTGGCTTCCCCCAGTTCGGGTTACATTTGGTTGCATTTAATTTTTGACATGTATTAGCTGCTTCCCAGGGTGACTAGGTGTCCTAAGCCCAAAGGAGGACAAGGCACCTCAAAATGTGGGACATCCAGGAAAAGTGGAAGGCATGATCAAATAAAAGCTCACAACATTCGTAGAAATAATGTAAATTCATGCTTCATAGCCCTGCTCAGAATGGAGGACATTTTGGAATTCCCCCTGGACAAAAAGCCCAAGATGGAGGACATGTCCTGGTAAAGGAGGACCTCTGATCATCCTGCCCCCCCCCCAATAATAGAGTGCTTGGCTTCATTGTGCATCTTGGGAATGGTGCACAGACTCCCCTCACGGTCACTGTTCGTGATATGATAGCCCTGTTTAAATATTTGAAGGGATGTCATATTGAGGAGGGAGCAAGCTTGTTTTCTGCTGCTCCAGAGAACAGGATCTGGAACAATGGATGCAAGCTACAGGAAAAGAGACTCCACCTCGACATTAGGAGGAACTTCCTGACAGTAAGGGCTGTTCGACAGTGGAACACATTCCCTCGGAATGGGTAGTGGAATCTCCTTCCTTGGAGGTCTTTAAACGGAGGCTGGATGGCCATCTGTCAATGGGGATGCTTTGATTTGGATTTCCTGCATGGCAGGGAGGTGGACTGGATGGCCCTTGCGGTCTCCTCCAACTCTATTATTCTATGATTCTATGATCCTCATGCAGTCCCCTCCTTCCAGCATATTCATGTTGGGAAATTTGCAGCTTTTTTTAAAAAATCAATATTTGTCTGCAGTGAATCTATTTGCAAAGTTGTTACCAGAAGGACCATATAACAGGTGTTTTGCAAAACACATTTGTTTCAGTTGGTCTGTGAAAGATTTTGCTCCGTGCTTAAAGGGGGAGTGTTTTCTTCTGGGTTTCTTCTCTGGCCTTTTATGCTAAGAGGCAGGGCAAGGGCAAGAGATGTTGCTGACCCAGGGAAAGAAAAAGATGGTATCTGTGCCCAGACCAAAGTTTGCTGGTATTTAAATCTTTCTTGCACGTGAATGAAGGAAGCTCACTTAGGTGCAGGTTGCCAACCTGTCATACAACTCTTGCCATGAACACCTTGCTGCTGCTTCATTTGTTCAAGCATTTTGATTTGTGCCATTTGCCCCAATTTTGTATGGTTTAAAATTATTTTAAATTCCAGTTATAACATTCCCCTTCAAAGCATCTGTCCTGTGAACTATGCTATAATTTCAGCAAATATACTGTGTGCAAAAATATTTTTCTTACATTAATTCCACAATTCTTTTAACTGGGGCATAATTTCTCTAGTTTTGGCTATCTGGATATGTAGAATTTGCCTGAGGAAGTTATTCATTATAGTTAGGAGCTTACCTGTTCTGCCAAGGGGTTTTCTTTGTGTATGACTTATTGGGCTGGCTCCCAAAAGTCATAGGATTGGGGGAATCTGGAAGAATGGTGCTTGGATGATTTTGGTGCTGAGAAATAGCAGGAAAATGTCTGTGTCCCCTGTCCTTTGAAACCACCTTACATTTCTTTGACAATCGAGCAGTAACTCTTATTTTTGATCTTTGTTTTCTCTCTCCCCAACACTGCTTCCTTGGATGTCAGATGGTAGAGCGCAGTGTAAGGCAGGCTTTGGAAACAATACCCAGGGCAGTTCCAGATGTTAAGTATCTAAGAAGGTGCATGTCATGTGTATACCACACTGTTCTCCACAACTAGTGAAAATGATAAATGTTTATCCTCTCCCATAATTGCATGTACACTGAATTTGCAAGATGTAGGGAATCCTCACCCTGTTGTAGATCCTTGCACTCTTTAAAAAAGTATACAGTATAATGTTTTTGCATGGTATGGGGCCTGTTGTGGATGCATGCAGGATACAGAGGTGGCCCTTCTAGTTTTTTAATATACCTTGCTGTGGGAGATAAGAACATAGTAAGAGTCTTTTTGGATCAAAGGTCCATATTGTTTAGTATACTGCTTCCCATGGTGGCTAACCAGATGCCTTTGGGAAGTCTGCAAGTAAGATATGAATGCAGTAGTTGCTTCACAGCTACTGATATGCAGTAGTGTGTTGCCTCTGAACCTGATGGCTTCATATACTGTCTCAAGGTCTGCTTTATCATGATTAGTGTAACTATATCCATGATTTATAAGTAGAGATAATCTGACAGCCCAGAATAGTCTCTAACTATAACATCCAGTCCCAGCATCTTCAAAGCCTTCTGTCCCTCTCACAGTCTTTTATGAGAGACCCTTAGGCGGGTTACAGACCACCATAAAGTACGCGCTCTGCGCGTACTAGGGTTAGGAAGGGCCGTATTAGGGTTAGGAAGGGTCTTACCTTCCTCACGGCCCTTTTCTGTAGTACGCGCGGAGCGCGTTGTAAATGGCAGCGCCCATCCACATGGGCGCCGCCATTTTGACGTCTTGGACGCATAGTGTCCAGACGTGTTGCAGCGGAAGTGACGCCGCGAGGGCGCGCTTCTCCCCTTGCGGTGCCACTTCCGTGTTTTGAAAAGGAGCGCCATTTCGGTGCTCCTTTTTCGCTGCGCCGGGAAGCTTCCCTCCGCAGTGAATGGCAGCGGCGGGAAAACGGCCACTTGAGGGTGGTCTGTAACCCACCTAAGAGAGCTTTTGTATTGGGAGTGCTCAGTTCTCTTGCTTAATGCCAGGTTCTCTAGAACAGAGAACTCAGGTTCTCCAGAACTGGTTTGAGGGTTGTCAGGACAAACTGGTGTTCACTGTTCAAATATTAACATCTGCCATTTGTATGATTACGATTTACAGCTCTGTTTATAATAATAAAGTACTGAAATGTGTCCATTTCTCTTTTATTAATCAGCTCCAATCTGATATGTTCTCATGGAATTTTATATTCAGCATTGGCCTGTAGTTTCACTACCTTTCCCTCGGGGTTGGGAAAAAACACAAACTATACACACACACCAAACATGTTTTTTTGTTGTTGTTTAAATCATTTTTTGTTTAAACTAGTGTTGCTGTTTTTTTCCATTAATTTGTAGGACTGCATCAGTATAGGACAAAATGCAGTTCACATGTTACGGCCACTAGCCTAAGTAATAATTATTCTTTAAAAGTCCCCATTTAAAGCAAGTTGTTTTGGTTTAACTTATGTTAACTGAAGGATTTGTTTCTGAATGGCATTTCTTGTACTATATAATAAAGTGATTTAAAAGAAGCTGCTGACAATCGATACTGATTTAACAACGAACAGTTGCCAATAAACCATTAAAAGTTAAAATGTTTAAATTCAAACAGTCATTGTTGTTCCAGTAAAAGGATTGGAAAATAGTAATAATATCTAAACTTAAACAAATATATAAATAATCAGTTTTAAAAACACCCAAAGGGGTGTTTACCGTATATACTCAACTATAAGTTGACCTCATGTATAAGTCGAGGGCAGGTTTGGGGGGGGGGCAAAATTATGGATTTTGATATGACCCTTGGATAGGTCGAGGGTATAACTTAGGAACATGCAACAAAGGATCTAAATAATGAAGCAAAGGAAAACAATCCAAAGAACCTACAAAATTCTGGCAGGCATAATGATTTTGGCTCATACTAAAGGATGAATGGAAGAGAGAGCAGAGAGAGGTCAGTGCTTCCAAGACAGACACCACTCTTGCCTTTTATCAGGGATGGTTCTCTTTTTAATAAGATGTGCTGTATTTTTAACTTTGTTAGCCGCCCCGATTGTTCTCAGAGGGGCGGGATACAAATAAATATTATTATTAGTATTTACATTGACCCATGAATAAGTCGACCTAGGTTTTTGGGGTCAATTTTTTGACTAAAACTTCTAGACGTATACATGAATACGGTACTTACAGTAAGCCATGGTATAAAACAGCCAGCACTACCTTCCTTAGATCAGAGCTCTAGCCAGTCTCTAGCCAGCCTGGCTAATGATAAGGCATGATGGGAATAGTAATTCATCAACATTGGCAGATGGTTTCCTACTTTTGCTCCAAAAGTTAGGCACACTGCTTATAGCTTTCTGTGTTACATTGATTGCAGTTTCATTTACCAACTAAACTGCTTTCAGATTATCACCCACCAAGGCCTTGACGTTTATTGGTAGATTGCTGCTAGTGACTGGTTTCCAAATTTGATTGCCCTCGGATAGCAGTTCCTTTGCTTAAAAAGTTATTATCCTTTTGTTGTGTGTTATGTTCTCATTTTGTTTTAAGAATTGTTTTCTCTAAACTTTCAGCCCCACTCCTATCTCATAATAATCTCATGTCCTATTTGCAGTACAATGTGGGCACTATAGTTTACTGAAGAATTGGGAAATTTGCTTATTACAGTGGGCCCTTTGTATACGCGGGGGGGGGGGGGTCTGTTCTGCCCCCCCCCCGCGTATGGGAAAAACCGTGGGACCTCAAGTCCGTTGATTTCAATGGCGGCATACTCCTGCACATGCACCATTTTGTCCTCCTGGGCTTGCCGTCCGTGTGAGCTCAAGTCCCTGTATGGCAATCCTGTGCATGGGGCGGGCGGACTGTAATTTTTTTTTAAAACTGACAGTGAATCAAGTCTAACAAGAAGCCACAGCCTAAGTAACTTTGGTGCTTCTCAGGCTATCTGATGGGCGAAACTGGCAATTACTTTTTCCAGTGTACCAGGGACTGGTGCCATATTTTTGTCCACTGGCTGTGTCCCATCAGGGACCAGCACTGGTCCATGGACCACTACTTTAAGTCACACTAGTCTGTTGTTGATTTACAAATTGTGAAAAAGTCAAATTGTTGTGAAAGAGTTTAATCTGGAACAAAATATGGAAAATAATAGTTTTCGGAAAAATGGAAGGCTAGCAATCTGATTCTCTGCATCTTTACTTGGAACTGAGTCCCACTTAATTTGTACCACTGAAGTATGAATAAGGGTGAAGTTTTAGAACACATCAGCTTTTTGTAGAGAAAGGCTAAGGATACTGAGGCCTGTTACAGACAGACCAAAATAAAGCTGCTTCGAATCACTTTGGAGGTATGGTATTTCAATGATGCATGAGTTCTAAGAGTCCAAAAGCCACACCAAAGCTGCACTCCAGTCCTTAGGACCGGAGCGTGGCTTTGGTGCGACTTTTGGATTCTTAGGACACATGCATCATTGAAATACCATACCTCCAAAGTGACTCGAAGCAGCTTTATTTTGGCCTGTCTGTAACAGGCCTGAGTATCTTTTCCACACTTGTCAGCAAACTGATAACACTATACTGCTTTTTAAAAAAAACAAACACTATGTTTGGAAAAGATTTTATGCAAATAATTTTTTTTATATCAGAAGGTTCCAGCCAACCAAGATATTTAGCTACTGGCTGGTTGCATCTTTTCCCCAACAGATGGCATTAGCATGTAGCAAAGCAAAACACTTGAGTCATTTAAGAAAGGCTGTTAACAGATGGCACCATGATGTAGTTATATTCTTCCCATGTAGATAGATCTGCATCAGGATATTTGACTAGTGGAATATTTGAAATAATAAACAGCAGATTCATCCATCGGAAAGTTTGCCAGCTTTGGCTTTAACTCTGGGCTGATCTAGGAATAGGGTGCCTGTTTGCTAGATGTTTGCCATTCCCACTATCTGCTGTTTGTGTGAATATGGGACATGTTAGGCAATGTATGAAGGCAAGTCTTGGCCTGGGAGCATCCTTCTTTGCAATGGATGTCTAGCCTTTCCTTTTAGAATTCATTGGTTTCATGCACTCCCTACAGGGTAGAAGAAGATTAGTTCTTCTTGGAGGATAATAGCCTGACTGCTTCAGGAGGCAAATAGTGCTTCAGTCTGATGGAAGCATATTGGAGCACTTTGTAGTTTTAAAAATATCCCACTCTTTTGGGTATTTTTGCAGTGTCTGTACATCTTCTCAAAAGTAAGTTCAACTGTGTTTAAGACAAAGCTAGGAAAAGTTCCTTTGTTGGACTCTCAACTCCCAGGATCTCTCAGCCGCTGTAGCCGCTAGCCATAGTTTGCTGGAGATTCTTGGGGTTGTAATAATGCCTCAGAGTTCTAATTACAAAAACAAAGCAAACAGGGGTGGCAGGGAAGGCAAGGACTGTCATTGCCCTTTTCTCAGTTTATGAATACTGTAGTTAGAATCATAGTCAAACATGTCACCTAAAAGGTAAGCAGAGGCTTATTTCTAGATAACTGCCTACAAGATTGAAGTCTAAAACTTCTTGCATGCCAATTTCCACACTCCAGATTAAAATTAATAAACAATTTGCAGCTCAGCAGTCTTAAAGGGAAAATGCAAACATGAACAAACACGAACATAGTGTGTGTGTGTGTGTGTGTGTGTGTGTGTGTAGGGAGAGGCTGAAAGAGAATTCATATGTTAGAGATGAGGATATTTAAAAAGCTGTCTTTTGGCTCAGATCACAGAAGAGTTCCTTATGGAAGTCTGCTGCTAATCCCCTGTCACCAGCCCTGTTTCCTGTCATTGTGAAGATTACTATTCCCTTCCTCCCTCTGCAATGTCCAAGGCCTCCCCAGAACTCCCCGTTTCACTGCAGTAGTCTGTCTCTAACAGCTATCCTGTGACTGGTAGAGAACAGAGGTGATCTGAGAAGCACTGGCTGCTTCCTCATAGCCAGATACAGACCAAGGACATCATTCGACAATATCCGCTGGGGTTCTCTGGAGGTCTCAATGGATGAAGTCATCTTTCTGTGTCTAGCTATGGGAACATAGCCAGGTGTTTCTCTGATCTCAGCTCTCCATCAGCAATGGAATTGCAGCCAAGGGACACTCTTGCCACAAAGGCATAAGTCTGTCTGTCTGTCTCTCTCTCTCTCTCTCTCTCTCTCTCTGTGTGTGTGTGTGTGTGTGGTCATTACAGACGACTGTTCACAACAACCAAAAAATATGCATATACAATCAATGTCATTAATAGGATGCTGGTGTAATTCTCCTTTGGAAGCACAGATCTTTCTAATATCTAATATTATTAGATCTTTAAGCAGAGAGTCTGTGAACATTTAGAAGGCAATTCCATAATCACAAAAAGTCAACACAGGTTTCAGAGAAACAAGTCATACAAATTTAATCTCTCTCTCTCTCTTTTTTTTAGATAAAATTATCAGCTTGTGGATATAGTATATCTTGATTTCCGTAAGGCCTTTGACAGGGTTCCCTATGACATTCTTGCAAACAAGCTTGTAAAATGTGGGCTAGACAACGTAACTGTTACATGGATTTGTAATTGGTTGACTGACCGAACCCAAAGGGTGCTCAACAATGGCTCCTTTTCATCCTGGAGAGAAGTGACCAGTGGGGTCCCACAGGGCTCTGTCCTTGGCCCAGTGTTATTCAACATCTTTATCAATGACCTGGATGACAGAATTGGGAGCATGCTTATCAAATTTGCAGATGACACCAAATTGGGAGGAATAGCTAATGCTCCAGAGGACAGGATCAAAATTCAAAATGAACTGAATAGACTAGAAAGCTGGGCCAAAGCTAACAAAATGAAATTCAACATGGAGAAATGTAAGGTACTGCACTTAGGGCGGAAAAATAAAATACACAGATATAGGATGGGGGACACCTGACTGAATGAAACTACATCTGAAAGGGATCTAGGAGTCCAAGTAGACCACAAGTTGAACATGAGTCAACAGTGCCATGCGGTAGCTAAAAAAGCCAGTGAAATTTTATGCAGCATCAATAAAAGTATAGTGTCTAGATCAAGAGAAGTAATAGTGCCACTGTATTCTGCTCTGGTCAGGCCCCACCTGGAATATTGTGTCCAGTTCTGGACACCACAATTCAGAAAGGACATTGAGAAACTGGAGCATGTCCAAACGAGGGCGACTAAAATGGTGAAGGTTCTGGAAACCAATCCCTATGAGGAACGACTTAGGGAGCTGGGGATGGAGAAGAGAAGGTTAAGAGGTGATATGATAGCCCTGTTTAAATATTTGAAGGGGTGTCACATCGAGGAGGGAACAAGTTTGTTTTCTGCTGCTCCAGAGAACAGGACCAGGAACAGTGGATGTAAGCTGCAGGAAAAGAGATTCCACCTCAACATTAGGAGGAACTTCCTGACAGTTAGGGCTGTTCGACAGTGGAACAAACTCCCTCGGAGTGTAGTGGAGTCTCCTTCTTTGGAGTCTTTAAGCAGAGGCTGGATGGCCATCTGTCGGGGATGTTTGATTTGGATTTCCTGCATGACAGGGGGTTGGACTGGATGGCCCTTGTGTTCTCTTCCAACTCTACGATTCTGTGATTCTAAGTGTTTGAGAGGTCCTCCTTCTGATATTGCCTGCTACATGCAGGTGATGTGTTTGCCTGTAAAGCGGGTCATACAGATAAATGCCTCCGTAGTTTGGGGGGAAGGAAAACCCACAAAACAGGCAGCATATATTGGTCCTGGGACACTCAGATGCATAGCTGATCTTCTGTACTGGACTTAACAGGAGGTAGACTGCTGGTAGGAATTAAGTGTTTGTGGTTGTCAAAATACTTACCACCAGTGATATGTGGTTATGCACATGAGCATCTGGTCACAGATGATTTGCCAATGCACAGCAGTGCTTTTTAACAGATGCTGCTAATAGATACTGTGGTACTTGATTGGCTGAATGCATTGATAGAACATCACATGAGTAGGAAACTAACTCCTTTACAACTTCTGCCTAGCAAAGTTGTATGTTGCCTTTGTATCAGCCAGCTCAGTAAAATAGCAGTTTGTCTATCCTGTTTCACCTGCTTTGTACCAAACCCTGGAAATGGCTGTAATGCTCTTCATTTTTATTCAAAGGTGTCCTATAGCAGTTCTTTCTGAGGAATCTTTGGAGGGCTCTGGAGATTGTGTTGCTTGTTTCCATCTCCACAGCTGCCAATTGATGTCAATAAAGCTTCCCTTGAGGAAATACCCCTTTACAGTTATTTGGACTTAAAGGCTCCTCAGAGTAGGTCATTGGTTTGTTGTGTGCACAGTTGCCAGAAGCACCAAAGCTGCAACTCTTTTGACTCAAAGAGAACAAATACCAGCTGTGATTAAAATTTAGCACCACTTGTTCCTGCCCAGAGTCACGCATTGTTTTCATAAATGTTCAGCCATTCATGTCCTCTTCCCCCAAACACTTTCCGCTTCCTTTACAAAGACATCCAGAAAGTGAGCCAGCACAATGCTTTTGGGACAGGTAGCTAACAGGGTAATTTATGTTTGTGTGTTGTAAGTGGATAGAACAGCCAGAAACACTTTTGCAGAGGAGTTCAAACCCCTGGACCAACAGCATGCTAACTTGTTTAACATGAATCTGGTAGAAGTTAGAGACAGATCACTGTTCTGGAATATGCCCAGAAAATGTCACAATAGCAGGGCATGGAGGCTTGTTCCCTTCCATAAATTGTTTTAGCTTCCTTTTCCAGGCAAAAAAAGTACTACAGCAGAGACATTTAGTAAACAGGTGGCTGCTCTGAGTCTCTAACATAAAGACCCTCTGTGTCTGTGAGAGTGTGTGTGGGAGGGAGGGAGGGAAGAAGAATAAAATTGAACTCGTATGTCACATTTTGGCTGACTGTTGCTCAGAGGCAAGGGATCTCCCTTAACAGGCTAGTGTATGGCTGCAAATGTCCCAGGCAGCCTCCAGGTGATGTGGGATGGCAATAGGAATGCATGAAATAAGCATTGTATGACCTGGGAGGAAGAGAGGAATGCTTATTATTCATCCAACACTTATTTTCCCCTTCCCCTCCCTCCTTTCTAGTGTGGCATCTTTCTGGGAGCCCTGCTGCTTATTTTCTGCTCCTGGATGACTCATCAATCCTGCATGTTCCTAGTGAAATCAGCCAATCTCAGCAAACGCAGGACCTATCCTGGGCTAGGTGAGCATGGTCAACTGGGGGGTGGTTTTATGCTGTGCTTTTACTCCAGTTTCCAAATTTACAGCTCTCATAGTGGTGCAGCTGAATTATTCACCATATTCTGGGGAAGTTTTTCCTCCTCTCTCTCTCTCTCCTCCCTGTATGCTTCGTTCTCCCCTCTTTTGTGTAAATGCTGCCCGCAGCACAATGGTTTAACTCTTTGAAGAGGATATGGGGCTACTTGGCCTAAGCAAGCCACAAAGACACTGATCCAAACGTAAGCTCTTAGGGAGAGAGCTGGCACAATGGGTGACTGCTGTAAATTACTGGGCTCTGATCCCAAACCACTCACTTTCTCCACCCAGCACGCTGCTGAGGACATTGGGTTCTGCCAGTAGAGAGCCTGGCATGGACTGTGGGCTCCTTCGATTGTGTGCTTGCAGCAACACAACAGAGAGGTCAGGGAAACAGTGTACAAAGTTTCAAGCAGGCAGGAAAACCAAAACATCTGCAAGATTCATGTGTGGGTTTTTGGCACAGTCTAGAAGCCCTCTTCCTCGTAGTTTGTCTGCTGTGCTTTGGTGCCAGTATCACCATCTATTTTTGACTTCTCCTCTAATTCCCAAGGATTTGGGTGGGGGAGAAAAAGCATAGACAGAGCTGAGGGCCTGAACCTTTCTGAGCACTGTGTATCCTCTTGCCAGAAAGCGGGTCACAATCCAAGTAGCTTAGCCCCTCTTGGACTTTCTTTTAAGCTGGTGCTCCTGAAGTAGAAACTCTGCCATTCCCATTTTGAATGTACTTGTTACAGAGGTGGGATTTGTCCCTTGGGGTAACAAAGGTGATAGATTCTCATGGCA
Organism: Sceloporus undulatus; assembly: GCF_019175285.1. Classification (NCBI taxonomy): domain Eukaryota; kingdom Metazoa; phylum Chordata; class Lepidosauria; order Squamata; family Phrynosomatidae; genus Sceloporus; species Sceloporus undulatus. The sequence continues at coordinate 148,285,489 of NC_056523.1, read as the reverse complement.
GGACATGCTCTTTCCTGTCCTCCTGCAACCATAAGCCCCTCTGTTTCCTGAGTTGCCTCTTGGGGAGTCAGAGTGGGGAATTGGCTGGTCTCTCTGCCTGCAAAGGATTTAAAGAAATGTGCAGTCTCCTCAGTGACTGCTGACAGATGGAAAACCTCAGTTCCTCTGTTGCCCGAGGCTCCCTCATTTAGCTGCACAGCACAGCCACTGCAAAATATGTCTGTTGGCAACAACAAAATTAGAAAACTCCTGTGGTCCTGAAGGTTAAACCTTTGTTACAAAAGATATGCTTTATTATAACAGCTCTCTTTTTGTGGAGAGTGGGGCAGAAAGGAAGGAGGGAGTCAGATGTAGCTCTTTCTTTCCAATGCCAGATGCCCATAGTCCTTGATTTCCCCTTTTGTGGTACAATAAGTCTTTGTACACTCCTCCTTTGCCTGAATACACTGAGTCCTGTTCACCTTGGAGTGTCTCCCAGGGAGAAGAGGTCCCCTTCACTTTCTAAAACTAAGCAGCTTAGATACACAGAAGGGGCCAGTAAAGGCTTCCAAACATACTGGCACACAAACATTGGTGCGGAAAGGAATAGCTTCCCTTTTTGCTTGTCTTTGCCCTCGCTGGGAGAGGTGCCATCCACCCAGGCAGGGAGAGCGCCTGGGAAAAGACATCCTAGGCCCCTGCAAAGACTATACGGCTGCAGTCTTCCCAGTGCAATCAAGGTTGAGTAGCTACACACAGCAGCCTTTGTTGTTTGCTTTCTACTACACCGGTCCAGCTGCAAGAGATCCTGGCAGAACCTAGGGTGATTCTGTGGGAGTCTTTGGCAGCTTTGAAGGATGCAGGAAAGTTTTACAAATTAACTTGATGTAAGTACTGTCTTCCGGAAGCACATTCAAAGCTTTGCAAGAGCCAAAGTGGCAGAGAAACAATGGGAATAAACACCTCAAAAGGTTATTTGGAAGGCAGAATGGTGGACGGAGGAGTTGATGTGTGTGGAATCCACCAAAGTTAGAAACTTAGTAACAGAGGGTTTTAAAAAATTCAGTTGTGTTAAAATTACATATGCTATTTATGGCGGTACTTTTTCTTGGGTTTTGGTAAGATGGTTTAAAGTAGAACAGTTAACTCCTTGGCTCAAAATGGACTATGTATTTTTCAGACAGAGAAATTCTAAGAGAATTAAGTTAACCCTTGTTTCACTTTATCTCCTTGTGATTCCGTGCTCTCTTGTGTCTGATTGAGGAAAGTACTTATTCTTGAATAGCTCTTACACTCACTACTCGCTGAGCTATCTACCTTCTTTAATGGAAACCTCTGCACAGCAATAGATACAGCCAAAGAGCCTGCTTAGGCCATATGATCCTATGTGCCATCAGAATTTGGGAGAAAGAGTACTTATGGAATGCTGTTGTGTATTTTCCACATTCAAAAACCAACTATTTAATTATTTCAGTGACTGTTCCATAGTTATGTAACTCCCCTTTAGAGAAGTTCAACAGTGCTAAAACCTCACTGTCTTTAAGAAGCAAATCCCTTTTGGTGGCTTTGGGTAATATTAAGTTTATAATATGCTTTTAGTTTTAAGGCACCAGATCCCTTCTGACCTTAGAAGTTAATAAGGGTCTAGCATGGTTAGTAATTGGAGGGGGAACCACCAAGAGATATCAGATGCTGTATGGTAAACCATGTACGGATGTGAAAAGAGTTGATAAGAAAAAAAATCTACTCATTTGAGATGTGGTGCTGGAGAAGAGTTCTAAAGATACCATAGGCCTGATTTATACGGCCCTTTGCGGCGCCCCCGTCACGTGCTAGGGGTTGGCCAAGGACGCACCGTCCATATTGGCCTCACCCCTAGCACGTGATGGGGGTGTCAAAATGGCAGTGCCCTGTACACATGGGTGCCACCATTTTGACGCATGTCCCGGTGCCTTTGTGATGCCGCAAGTGTGCCATTGGCGCATTGTGGCATCACAAAGGCGCCACAAGAAGAACCCGCTTTTTGTTCCACGACAGAGCCGCGTGGTTTGTCCACTGCAGCTCCCTCGCAGAGCAAACCAGGGCGGCAGGAGACCTTTTTGCGTGGTCTGTATCCCTCCATTGACATCCAAAAAGACAAGCAAATGTGTTCTAGAACAGATGAAGCCAAAATGATGAAACTGAGATGGTCATACTTTGGTCCCATCATGAGAAGGCATGACTCATTTGAAAGACAATAATGTTAGGAAAGGTTGAGTGCAGTAGAAAGAGAGGAAGACTGCAGTGATGATTTCTGGGGTCCAAGCAACCAAAAAGCATCCTGTTGTTGGTCCTTAGCCCCAGCAGATCCTTTAATTTTCCCTAGTCTCCCGGGTCTCTGTGCCCACTCCCTGCTGAACTGAATGAGATCCCTTGATATCCTCTTGTCATGCTGCCATCACCCAGTAAATCTATAATGAATTCTCCTTAGCAGACACTGGGACTTGCTAAGGACTTACACTGTAGTTTTCTTTGCTTGCTAACCTAAGCAAGCAACAACTGAGCTAAGACACATGTATAGGAGTACAGAGACAGCAGATACTTTTAAAGAAAGTATTTATTTTAACTAGACAGAACAGAACAATAAGATATCATTCATGTAAGGCCTCCTGGCCTTACAGGTATAGTATGCATAGTTACTGTATGAGATGTTCATTTTAGGCAAGCCATTGGATAAAAATAACAAAACGTAACCGCTCTAACACATTCCTAAGCTACTCACACAGAGATGGAATCTGCAGTCCCTGATGGGTTTTGGATGTGAAGAGCTGGTCTCCTTGCCTAGCTCAAACCACATCCCTGAAGCCTGCCTTCTTGCCACAGGCCCAACACTGCAACTTTCCCAACCAGCTAGACTCACGCTGAAAAGACTTTCTGAAGAGACACACTGCATGGTCTCAGAGGCCTTTTATAGACCTCTGTTGGAAGATTCTAGAAACTCCCAACTGATCAGCCAGTTGGACCTTACATCAGCTGTGATGTAAGCTCTCATTAGCATGTACCTCCCCCCAGCTTAACCCTTTGTTGTCTGAGAGAAGTCCTTCAGTGACTGGAAACCCACTCATTACAACTGCACACTAGATGGCTAGATTCAGTTAGGGAGGTCATGAACATGAATCTGTAAGACATAAGCAAAGCAGTGGAGAATAAGAGGGCTTGGAAATGTCTCATTCATAGGGTTGCCATGAGTTGGGGTTGACTCCAAGGCAGTTAACAACATGAACAAAGGGTAAATTTCGGAGGAAGGTTGTTGAAAACCATCTCTGAGTATTCTTTGCCTAAGAAAGTCCTAGAAAATTAATTTGGCCCCCATAAGTCAACAGGCAACTTGAAAGCAAAATACACAAATTAAATTGTTATATGTTTACATGTGAAGTGTGGAAAGCATTTATTTATTAGAATAATGCTAGCAATGTTAGTATTCAGTATCATGTGATATTCAAGACCAATAAAAGTATCTGGAAATAAGTAACTGCCTGCTTGATGCCTTTAAAATGCAGAGATGAAAATGTAAATGCATGAGATCATAGGTTAACAAGAAAGCCAGTGTGGCATAGTGGTTAGAGTGTCATATGGGGAAAATATCATTTCAGGTCCCCCAGAATCCTGAAATTCAGCTGCTAACCTTGGACCAATCCTTTTCTTTTAGTCTGGCCTTCTTCTCAGGGTGGTTGTGAGGATGAAATGCAGAGGTGGAGAGCTTGAGCTTTATAGAGGAAAGGTGGGATGCAAACACAACTAATAAATGAAGTACCTTTTTTGATAGTTGTTCTGTACTAGTTGGTGAACCATTAAATCTTTGTATAAGAAGTTAGACACCTGGAAGTAGGTATTGCAGAGTTCACTGTAATTCAACCAAGACAACAGTGGATGCAGAGGAAGAATACTAAATAGCTCTCTGTGCCATTGCTTTGCTGAGAGTCAAAGTGTTGCTCAGGATCTTGAGTTAAAGATCTCACCAGCAGTACCCAATGTGTGTGGGTAGAAAGAGATTCTCCATGTGAATGTGAGATGTATCTTACTGTTCAGGTTTCATTTTCACCCATATTCAGGCACAGATGACACCAGTGAAAGCACTTTCAGATCCTCAAAAGAAATACAGCCAGAAAGCAAACACTGAAGGAATGCAGCCAGAAAGCAAACATTCTCACAAATATTAGAAGAGGAGATACACCTGTGTATTTGGTAAAGGGATCTTGTAGCACCTTTGAGATAAACTGAAAGAGAGAAATTGGGAGCATGACCTTTTGTAGACTTGAGCCTGCTTCCTCAGATGCATGGGGTAGAGTGGAAAGTCCAGGAACAGACCTATATAGCAATCTCTGTGTAAGAATGTCCATAGGAATGCAAAACTTTGTGGATGCGGAGATGAGATGACAAGTTCAGTTTTAATGATGGTCACTGGGGAACAAGGCAGGAGGAAGGATATTGCTTAAAGCCAAGGTTAGTAGGTAACCATATGACTTAGTATTGGGATGCAGTGTGGGAACCGAAAAGAGGGTGTGATGAACTGGCTAAGAGAGCCCCCATGAGGCTGGGGGGTTAGCTAATGTTATAATGTGTGTAGTGTGCCAGGAAACCATTGTCTTTGTTCAACCCACTGTTGATGGACTGCAGTTTGTATGTATATTCCAACTCTGCTGTTTACTTTCCAATCTGCCTTTGTAGTTTTTTTTGTTCAAGAACCACAGTTCTGAGTGATGGAATGCCTAGGAAGACTGAAGTATTCTGCAACCAGTCCCATTCCTAATGTCTGATTTATGTATATTTATCCTCTAGAGTAGAGACTGCCATGTTTGCCCAATGTAGAGTGCTGAAGGGCATTGCTGATATAGTATGGCATAAATCAAATTGGAGGATGAGCAAGTGAAAGTCCCTCTAATATTGTGGGTTATGTCACTAGATCCTGTGATGACATTTCCTGAATAGCTTTATGGGCAGAGTTGGTGTCTGGGTTTGTGGTAAGGCTTTGTATCTGTATCCACAGCTCTGTTATGTGTCCTTCTGTAGGTAAGTAATTATTTGAGGTTTGGAGGCTGTCTGTAGGCAAGTAAAGCCCTGCCACCAAGAGTCCTTGAGAGGGCAGCATTATTTTCCAGAATAGATTGTAGTTCATTGATTATATATGTCTGAACAGTCTCAGTTGGGAGCTGTATGTCATCACTAGGGCAGAGTTCACTCATTTTCTGTCCTCAGCTTGTTATGTAATAGCTTAGTCTTGGGTACAAGTCTTGCC